>NC_136335.1:324200-417937 GCF_964198595.1 Lampetra fluviatilis | reverse complement strand
CAAACAGACACACACACACGGACACACACAGATACACACACACAGACACACACAGATACACACACAGCCACATACACACACACACACAGATATGGTGTGGGTTCACGTGAGGGTGTGGGTTCACGTGAGGGTGTGGGTTCATGTGAGGGTGTGGGTTCACGTGAGTGTGGGTTCACGTGAGGGTATGGGTTCATGTGAGGGTGTGGGTTCACGTGAGTGTGGGTTCACGTGAGGTGTGGGTTCACGTGAGTGTGTGGGTTCATGTGAGGGTGTGGGTTCACGTGAGTGTGGGTTCACGTGAGGGTGTGGGTTCACGTGAGGGTGTGGGTTCACGTGAGGGTATGGGTTCATGTGAGGGTGTGGGTTCACGTGAGTGTGGTTCACGTGAGGTGTGGGTTCACGTGAGGGTGTGGGTTCATGTGAGGGTGTGCGGGTTCACGTGAGTGTGGGTTCACGTGAGGGTATGGGCTTCATGTGAGGGTGTGGGTTCACGTGAGTGTGGGTTCACGTGAGGCGTGTGGGTTCACGTGAGTGCGGTGTGGGTTCACGTGAGAGTATGGGTTCACGTGAGGGTGTGGGTTGCATCGTGAGGGTGTGGGTTCCGGAGAGTATGGTTCATGTGAGGGTGTGGGTTCACGTGAGTGTGGGTTCACGTGAGGGTGTGGGTTCACGTGAGGGTATGGGTTCACGTGAGTGTGGGTTCACGTGAGTGTGGGTTCACATGAGGGTGGTTCACTTGAGGGTGGGTTCACGTGAGTGTGGGTTCATGTGAGGGTTCACGTGAGGGTATGGGTTCATGTGAGGGTTCACATGAGGGTATGGGTTCATGTGAGGGTATGGGTTCACGTGAGTGTGGGTCACGTGAGGGTGTGGGTTCACGTGAGTGTGGGTTCACGTGTGGGTTCACGTGAGGGTATGGGTTCACGTGAGGGTGTGGTTCACGTGAGTGTGGGTTCACGTGTGGGTTCACGTGAAGGTATGGGTTCACGTGAGTGTGTGGGTTCACGTGAGGGTATGGGTTCACGTGAGTTTGGGTCACGTGAGTGTGGGTTCACGTGTGAGTATGGGTTCACGTGAGTGTGGGTTCACGTGTGAGTATGGGTTCACGTGAGTTTGGGTTCACGTGAGTATGGGTTCACGTGAGCCCGTGCTCTACCTCGGCAGCCCCCGTGCCAGTGGTAGCCGGGCAGGCAGCGGCTGCAGTCGAGACCCGCGGCTCCGGGGGCGGCAGTCGCACTGCCCAGAGGCGTCGCAGCGCCGGTGCAGCGAGCCCAGCGGCTCGCACTGGCAGCCTGGGGCCCCACAGGCGAGTGGGGGGGAGTGGGTGAGTGAGTGGGTAAGTGGGTGGTTGAGTGAATGGGGTGAGTGGGTGAGTGAGTGGGTAAGTGGGTGGTTGAGTGAATGGATGAGTGAGCGGGTGAGTGGGTAGTTAGGTGAGTGGATGAGTGAGTGAGTGGGTGGGTGAGTGGGTGAGTGAGTGGGTAGTTAGGTGAGTGGATGAGTGAGTGAGTGAGTGGGTGGGTGAGTGGGTGAGTGAGTGGGTGACTGGGTGAGTGGGTGACTGGGTGAGTGGGTGAGTGAGTGGGCGAGTGGGTGGTTGGGTGAATGAGTAGGTAACTGGGTGACTAGGTGAGTGGGTGAGTGGTTGGGTGAGTGAGTGAGTGGGTGACTGGGTGAGTGGGTGAGTGAGTGAATGACTGGGTGGGTGAGTGGGTGAGTGGGTGACTGAGTGAGTGGGTGAGTGAGTGAGTGGGTGAGTGAGTGGATGAGTGGGTGAGTGGGTGAGTGAGTGAGTGGGTGAGTGGGTGAGTGAGTGGGTGACTGGGTGACTGGGTGGTTGGGTGAGCGAGCGTGCGAGTGCCGGCCTCACTGCGGCACGCGGTGGGCTCGTGGAGTCGCGCGCTGGCGTTGCGGCGGTAGCCCGGGCGGCAGCGCTCGCAGCGCGGCCCCCACGTGTCGTGGCGGCAGCTGAGGCAGGCGAGCGCGCGCGCTCGCCCACGGGCACGCAGCGGCGCGAGTGGCCGTGGCACTGGCACCCTGCGGAGACAGCAGCTCAACTCACACTGACACCCCCACCCTGACACCCTCACACTGACACCCCCACCCTCATCCCCACCCTGACACCACCCCCACAATGACACCATCCCCCCACACTGACACCACCCCCACACTGACACCACCCCCACACTGAATTCACCCCCACCCCCACACTGACACCACCCCCACATTGACACTCTGCCACACTGGCACAGACCGCCCTGGCACCACCCTCACCCGTGATGTTACTGAAGGAGATTGCAGAAAGAGGAGCGGGTTCGATGGGAGAGGTCGGCAATCCAAGCTGTTCGTCCGCTCCGCTGCCGTCAAAATCCGGTCCGGTGTCGTGGACATCCGGCCCAGTGTTGTCAAGATCCGGTCCGGTGTCACCAAGACCCGGGTTGGTGTCGAGAAAATGCGGTCTGGTGTCATCGGCATCTGGTCCAGCGTGATGGCCATCTGGTCCAGCGTGATGGACATCTGGTCCAGTGTGAGGGACATCTGGTCCGGCGTGATGGACATCTGGTCCGGCGTGATGGCCATCTGGTCCAGCGTGATGGCCATCTGGTCCAGTGTGAGGGACATCTGGTCCAGCGTGATGACCATCTGGTCCAGCGTGATGGACATCTGGTCCAGCCTGAGGGACATCTGGTCCAGTGTGAGGGACATCTGGTCCAGCGTGATGGCCATCTGGTCCAGCGTGATGGCCATCTGGTCCAGCGTGATGGCCATCTGGTCCAGTGTGAGGGACATCTGGTCCAGCGTGATGGCCATCTGGTCCAGTGTGAGGGACATCTGGTCCAGCCTGAGGGACATCTGGTCCAGTGTGAGGGACATCTGGTCCAGCGTGATGGCCATCTGGTCCGGCGTGAGGGACATCTGGTCCAACGTGAGGGACATCTGGTCCAGAGTGATGACTATCTGGTCCAGCGTGATGGCCATCTGGTCCAGCGTGATGGCCATCTGGTCCAGAGTGATGACCATCTGGTCCAGAGTGATGACTATCTGGTCCAGCGTGATGGACATCTGGTCCAGCGTGATGGACATCTGGTCCAGCGTGATGGCCATCTGGTCCAGAGTGATGACCATCTGGTACAGCGTGATGGCCATCTGGTCCAGAGTGATGACCATCTGGTCCAGCGTGATGGCCATCTGGTCCAGAGTGATGACCATCTGGTACAGCGTGATGGCCATCTGGTCCAGAGTGATGACCATCTGGTCCAGCGTGATGGCCATCTGGTCCGGCGTGATGGACATCTGGTCCAGAGTGATGACCATCTGGTCCAGCGTGATGGACATCTGGTCCAGCGTGATGGACATCTGGTCCAGCGTGATGGCCATCTGGTCCAGCACCTTGACCAGCTGCTCCGGCGTGATGGACGTTCGCTCCGTGGTGACGGACGCCCGATCCGGCGTGTGGCCGATCCGGCCCGGCGTAACGGACTTGAGGTTTCTCGGCCCCCGTGGGGGGTCCTTGCTCCGCCGCTGCGGGGGGCCCCTGGGGCTGGGGGAGGCAGGCACAGCGGCCCGGCACGGCGATGTCCGCGATGGAGTAGAAGTACTTGGAGAGTGACTCCGCGTCGACGCCCGTGTCGCCCGTCGACGGCTCCAGCAGCTGTATGCGCACGTCCGTGGCCGTGAGGAATTCGCGCAGGGCCCCGGGGTGGTCCTCGGGGGCCCCGCGGAGGGACCCCAGCACGGCGATGCGTTCCTCCATCTCGACCCGCGCCACCCGCTCGCCCCGTGCCAGGCCATAGGTCTGGGAGTAGCGCTCCGTGCAGAACACCTGCCGGGCGTACGGCGGGTTTACAGGCGCGCTCAGTCCGTGCCTCGTCACTCTTTTATCGCTACTACCACGGCCACTGTGGCGATAGCTTGTGTGGTTACACCCAGGGTGGATCGTAGGCGGGCTGGAATGTTTCAAACCGGCACACACGCACACACACAAACCCACCCCTCACTCACCCACCCACTCACTCATCCATCCACTCACCCATCCACTCACCTACTCATCCACCCAGCCACTAATCCACCACCCACTGACTCACCCACCGACGCAATCACTCACCCACAAAACCCCATACTCATTAACTCACCCAAACACTCACTCACCCAGGACCCACTCAACCACCCATTCACTCACTCAAACACTCACTCACCCACTCACCCACCTACCCGCTCAACCAACCCACTCACTCACTCACCCACCCACTCCATCGCCCACTCACTTACTCACCCGCTCACTCACCCGCTCACTCACCCGCTCACTCACCCGCTCACTCACCCGCCCACCCACCCACCCACTCACTCACGCACCTGCAGCGCGTTGGCGGCGTTCATGGGCGCGTCGCCACGCGCGGGCATCCCAAAGGCGCGCGCGCAGTCGCTCGCCAGCCACTGCCACGGTCGCCACGTGCGCCCGCGGTCGCGCGATCGCTCCACGAGCATCGCGCCGGGCGGTGGCCGCCGAGGGCCGAACGCCACCGCGAGGTCGCCCGCCAGCTCCACGGGCCGCGCGCCCCACGAGAGGCGCACGGTGGCGCGCAGCGGGGCCGGGGGCGGCTCGCGACGGCGCCACGTGGCGCTCTGCCAACACGTGGCGGAGGCGCGCGGGCCCCAGTCCGTCATCAGCTCGGGCGGGTGGGACAGCTCCGGCGTCTGCGCGTCGCACTCGTCGCACAGGTAGGGGTTCTCCTGCCTCGTGGGGGGGGGGGGGGGGGTCGAGGGGGGTAGTAGTGAGCGGTGAGAGCGGTGCTACGATCTCAGGCGACTCGAGTTCGATTCTCGCTCATGGCCAACGCCGGTGACGCACTAACCGCTACACTGATACTCCCACTCACTCATTCACCCACTCATTCACCCACTCATTCACCCACTCATTCACCCACTCATTCACCCACTCATTCACCCACTCATTCACCCACTCATTCACCCACTCATTCACCCACTCATTCACCCACTCATTCACCCACTCATTCACCCACTCATTCACCCACTCATTCACCCACTCATTCACCCACTCATTCACCCACTCATTCACCCACTCATTCACCCACTCATTCACCCACTCATTCACCCACTCATTCACCCACTCATTCACCCACTCATTCACCCACTCATTCACCCACTCATTCACCCACTCATTCACCCACTCATTCACCCACTCATTCACCCACTCATTCACCCACTCATTCACCCACTCATTCACCCACTCATTCACCCACTCATTCACCCACTCATTCACCCACTCATTCACCCACTCATTCACCCACTCATTCACCCACTCATTCACCCACTCATTCACCCACTCATTCACCCACTCATTCACCCACTCATTCACCCACTCATTCACCCACTCATTCACCCACTCATTCACCCACTCATTCACCCACTCATTCACCCACTCATTCACCCACTCATTCACCCACTCATTCACCCACTCATTCACCCACTCATTCACCCACTCATTCACCCACTCATTCACCCACTCATTCACCCACTCATTCACCCACTCATTCACCCACTCATTCACCCACTCATTCACCCACTCATTCACCCACTCATTCACCCACTCATTCACCCACTCATTCACCCACTCATTCACCCACTCATTCACCCACTCATTCACCCACTCATTCACCCACTCATTCACCCACTCATTCACCCACTCATTCACCCACTCATTCACCCACTCATTCACCCACTCATTCACCCACTCATTCACCCACTCATTCACCCACTCATTCACCCACTCATTCACCCACTCATTCACCCACTCATTCACCCACTCATTCACCCACTCATTCACCCACTCATTCACCCACTCATTCACCCACTCATTCACCCACTCATTCACCCACTCATTCACCCACTCATTCACCCACTCACTCACCCACTCACTCACCCACTCACTCATTCACCCACCCACCCACCCACTCACTCATTCACCCACCCACCCACTCACTCACTCATTCACCCACCCACCCACTCACTCATTCACCCACCCACCCACTCACTCATTCACCCACCCACTCACTCACTCATTCACCCACCCACCCACTCACTCATTCACCCACCCACCCACTCACTCATTCACCTACCTACCCACCCACTCATTTACCCATTCATTCACCCACCCATCCACTCATTCCCCCACCCACTCACTCATTCCCCCACTCACTCATTCACCCACCCATTCATTCACCCACCCATCCACTCATTCCCCCACCCACTCACTAATTCCTCCACTCACTCATTCACCCACCCACCCACTCATTCACCCACCCACCCACTCATTTACCCAACCACTCATTCACCCACCCACCCACCCACCATGGCACAGAACGTCTCCGCCGGCGTGCCGCACGTGATGCCGCGGGGCTCCACGCTGAGGGATGCGAAGCGAGCGAGGTTCGTGACCTCCGCCGGGCACGGGAAGGGGACCCCTCTGGGCCTCCCAGACCCCGCAGAGTTCCCCGCGGGGTCCCCGCTCGAGCCCCTGGACCCGGGCAGGGGGTCCCCGCAGGGGGAGCGGGAGGAGGCCGCGGGCAGCAGCGCCAGGAGAGCGCAGAGGGAAACGAGGGGACGCGGGGAGGAGGCGATGGCGCGCATGGCGGAGGCGGCTGCCGCTGCCGCTGCACCTGGACTCGACTCCGGTGGTGCGGTGGCCGTGTCTGTCTATGTGTGTGTCTATGTGTGTCTGTGTGTGTCTGTGTGTGTCTATGTGTGTCTATATTTGTATGTGTCTATGTGTCTGTTTGTGTCTATGCCCGTGTGTGTGCTTAGCGCTCCGTAGAGGAGTCCCATCACGGTCTATCTCCGTCTGTCGCTCTCCCCTCCACTCTCCTCTTCACTCTCCCCTCCACTCCCCCCTCTCACCTGTCTCACCTCTCCCACTCCTTCTCTTCCCACCCCCCCTCCACTCCCCCCTCTCCTCTGTCTCACCTCTTCCCCCCACCCCTCCCCCTCTCCCCGTCACTCTCCCCTCTCTCACCTCTCCCACCCCTTCCTCTCCACTCTCCCCTCTGTCTCAACTCTCCTCTACCCTCCCATGCACGGCCTCTCCTCCCCTCTCGCTGCTAGCGACTCTCTTTACTCTCCAGGAGCTCCTTCCATCCAGCGCACCCCCTCTCCTGCTCTCTCTCTCGCCTGTCCCCCTCTCTCTCCGTCCGTCATTCGCTAGCGCCAGGATTAGGGTAGAGTTCGGGGTAGACATAGCGATAGTGATAGGGGTAGAGATAGGGGTCGTGTGGTAATCGAGGTAGAGATAGGGATCGTGATATGGGTAGAGATAGGGGTCGTGTGGTAACAGAGGTAGAGATAGCGATAGTGATAGGGGTAGAGATAGGGGTCGTGTGATAACAGAGGTAGAGCTAGGGGTCGTGTGGTGACAGGGGTAGCAGGTGTAGGGGTGTGTCGGGGTAGAGGTTGTTGCTTAATTAGCGCCGCACTGATCCCGAGAACCGCTGCGTCAAATCTCTGTGGATCACTCCCGCGACAACACCCGCAGCATGCTGCCCTCCCCCACTCCCCTCCCCCACTCCCCTCCCCCACTCCCCTCCCCCACTCCCCTCCCCCACTCCCCTCCCCCACCCCCCTCCCCCACCCCCCTCCCTCCCCCACCCCCCTCCCTCCCCCACCCCCCTCCCTCCCCCACCCCCCTCCCTCCCCCACCCCCCTCCCTCCCCCACCCCCCTCCCTCCCCCACCCCCCTCCCTCCCCCACCCCCCTCCCTCCCCCACCCCCCTCCCTCCCCCACCCCCCTCCCTCCCCCACCCCCCTCCCTCCCTCACCCCCCTCCCTCCCCCACCCCCCTCCCCCACCCCCCTCCCTCCCCCACCCCCCTCCCTCCCCCACCCCCCTCCCTCCCCCACCCCCCTCCCTCCCCCACCCCCCTCCCTCCCCCATTCCCCTCCCTCCCCCACTCCCCTCCCTCCCCCACTCCCCTCCCTCCCCCACTCCCCTCCCTCCCCCACTCCCCTCCCTCCCCCACTCTCCTCCCTCCCCCACTCCCCTCCCTCCCCCACTCCCCTCCCTCCCCCACTCCCCTCCCTCCCCCACTCCCCTCCCTCCCCCACTCCCCTCCCTCCCCCCACTCCCCCACTCGCCTCCCTCCCCCACTCGCCTCCCTCCCCCACTCGCCTCCCTCCCCCACTCGCCTCCCTCCCCCACTCGCCTCCCTCCCCCACTCGCCTCCCTCCCCCACTCGCCTCCCTCCCCCACTCGCCTCCCTCCCCCACTCGCCTCCCTCCCCCACTCGCCTCCCTCCGCCACTCCCCTCCTTCCCCCACTCCCCTCCCTCCCCCACTCCCCTCCCTCCCCCACTCCCCTCCCTCCCCCACTCCCCTCCCTCCCCCACTCCCCCACTCGCCTCCCTCCCCCACTCGCCTCCCTCCCCCACTCGCCTCCCTCCCCCACTCGCCTCCCTCCCCCACTCGCCTCCCTCCCCCACTCGCCTCCCTCCCCCACTCGCCTCCCTCCCCCACTCGCCTCCCTCCCCCACCCCCCTCCCTCCCCCACTCCCCTCCCTCCCCCACTCCCCTCCCTCCCCCACTCCCCTCCCTCCCCCACTCCCCTCCCTCCCCCACTCCCCTCCCTCCCCCACTCCCCTCCCTCCCCCACTCCCCTCCCTCCCCCACTCCCCTCCCTCCCCCACTCCCCCACTCGCCTCCCTCCCCCACTCGCCTCCCTCCCCCACTCCCCTCCCTCCCCCACCCCCCTCCCTCCCCCACCCCCCTCCCTCCCCCACCCCCCTCCCTCCCCCACCCCCCTCCCTCCCCCACTCCCCTCCCTCCCCCACTCCCCTCCCTCCCCCACTCCCCTCCCTCCCTCTCCTGCCCCTCTCGCATCTGGACTAGGCACACCTGTGAGCACATTACCTGCTTTACGCACAGTGTATTACTGGTATCACACACACCTGTGTGTGTCACGTGTATCACACACACACACACCTGTGTGTGTGTCACGTGTATCACACACACACCTGTGTATCAGCTGTATCACACCTGTGCCTATCTATGATTGACTCGGCAGAGCCTGTGGCTGGAGTCGGAGGCGCTGATAGCCGCGGTGAGGACTACACCTGCACCACCTGCACCACCTGCCCTACCCGCACTACCCACAGCACCTGCACCAACGTCACATGGTTATTATTGATCTGGAAAGAGAGGGACCGACTCATGGTCTGTATGATGGTGATGATGAACTTGCCATGGCTGCTCACTGCGACGAGTTGGAGACTGATGCTGAACCTGGATCGTGCCAATGAGAGTTGGGGACTTATTCGCCCCACCAAAATACAACAGTACCTGTCTGGATATGTTAAGTCATTAAGAACTCGAACAGACCTCGGCATTATAGGGCAATTGTGGAAAGAGTGGAGGCATTCCTATACCTGGGCAGTGTGCTCATGACCAGCTCCCATTTGAGAGTGGAGGTCTTAGTCTTTGTATTTGGTTCAGATGCGCAACGCTGTGTGGAAGCTACGTAGCCAATCGCTCCATATGAAGCTCCGCTTCTTCTTGGCCACCTTAGACCCCCCCCCGTTCCCCCCACCCCTGCCATCTCGTAAAAACGATGTTGCGAATCGTATACGTATCGCTTTAACGACGGGTTTCTAATTTATCAAACAATCGAGACCTTTGCTTGCGCACACATTGATGTCATATCATTTCATATTTAGTGATGATATAAGATATTTACGTCATAATATTTAATATAAAATACTCGACCCCGGCGGGACTCGAACCCGCAACCTTTGAATGTCAGCCACAGTCCGCTAGAAGTCCAACGCGCTATCCATTGCGCCACGGGGCCAACTGTCGACTTAACCCCTTCGCGGCTCCTGTAACCCACGCAGTTAACCTCTCCGTCCCTGCCCCACGGACCGCTCTTCTCCCTCCCCGGCGTGCAGGAGAGTAAACCCACGACGTTTAACAATTCGACACGCTGTGCTAGAACGAGTAACGAATTACCGCGTTTTGCTTCCGTGACAAAACCTGACTAATTGGCTGTGTCGGGTGGTGGTGGGATTAACGAAACATTAACGCGATCTAACCCAAAAAACAACCTTAATGGATAAGATTTGTTGGGAAAGCCTGGCGTTGCAACGACGACTTGTTCAACTTGTGTGATGCTTGCGTCTGTCAATCATCAATGCTTGTGTCGCCACCTAGCGGAGGCTTCAAGCAAGTCCGCTCTCGGGTTGTGATGGGGTAAAGAATCTAAAACTAGTTAACCTAAACTAATTTTTTTCATTTTACCAGGTTAAGGCCCACTGAGCAATAGTTAATTTATAAAAGCGACCTGACTGTCACAAAACGATAGCTCAGCGAAGCGGCTTATCACAGTGTGGACATGTCGAGCAGCAGCGGCGGCAAGATACTCTAGACGAGTGACGTCGATTCTAAATGTGTCGGGAACAAAAAACCGGAGGACACGGAGACAAATCCACGCGGGGGAGAGAGACACGCAAACCACAGACATACAGCAGCAGCAGCAGCAGGCGTCAGGGTCAGGATCGAACCCACGACCTCCTGTATACCAGGCGTAGTAATTAACATCTCCGAGGCACTACGGCGCGTTAAAGAAGCCAATCTCGTGATATAAAGACATGTACATGAAACATTTTAATAGCAAAAAAAGAAACACCACGTCATTTACACGTACAAGACTTATACACATTTAAAATTAAAACTTTGTTTTGACTGGCCCCCCAGTAAACATTGGGCCAACGTCGTGCCAACGTCGTGCCAACGTCGTGCCAACGTCGTGCCAACGTCGTGCCAACGTCGTGCCAACGTCGTGCCAACGTCGTGCCAACGTCGTGCCAACGTCGGCGCGTGGTGGGAACCGTTGGACTGGCGTTGGGTCCAACGTTCCACGTTTTCTGGGTCGTCGCTTCTATTGGCAGAGCAATTCGTGTTCACGACGCACGTGTCGGACGACGCTTCACGTCGCCGCCACAGCAGCAAACTGCAGAGGTCGACGACCGGGGACCGTCTTCTGTTTGCGATTCCGCCGTCAAAATATTTTGGCCAGCAAAGACATTGGCACCAGCAACAGCGCAACCGTCCGAGGCCAATTTCGGAAATAAGATAACATTTTTTTAATGAAAAATGAACCCTGCAATCATCTTCCGAGGAACGCCTGTTGTAAAATGACACAGCAGATGGGGGTGGCCAAACGTCCTCGACCCCCGACGAGATTTCGAAACGACTCCTTGGCATGGCCGAGAAGCCACAGGACGCAAACTCACGGAGCGCTTCAACAAATGGCCGGCCATTGGCAACATACGGAAATCCCTCCCTCGTCAACCGCGGGGGAGGGTCCTCCAACATGCCGCGGTAGGAAATATCCGCGGTTGGCGAGGGATTCGTGTACAGAGGGACCGCTTGCCCTGGGCGGGGTCACACCACAGGCGGGGTCACGCGGCCGAGTTGGCCCTGGAACCTTGGATTTAGAAATCCGCGAAAGCGCGTCCCTAGGGAGTGCTTGCGTCTTGGCATTCGCTGCCAGGGCCGAGTGCCCCAGGGCCGAATGGACTGCCGGTCCACATTCTTCATATTTCTACCCCCCTCCCCCCCCGTTTCTAAATAAAGTTTTTATTAAAAAGTTAGAAATCCGCGTAAGCGCTCGCGTCTTGGCTTTCGCGGCCAGGGGCGAGTGTTTCGGGGCCAATAGGTTGCCGCTCAGGATTCCGCAGATTTCCCCCATCCTCCGTTTCAAATAAATCTCGAATAAAAAGTGAAGGCGTCAACGGCGTCTCCATCGTCCGGGCAACTCGAGCTGGCCGTGAGACACACGTGGGCCTCACGAAACGTGGTTTGGCCGCCCCCCCCCCCCAGCTGCTATCGAGGAAGAATTCGTGACACTAGAAGGCCGCTCTGCATTCGCAAAACCCATTTGTTACAATCAGGAGAAGAGGGAAAAGAAAAACGCATGCGTCTTTGTAAAGATTACGATTAAATATCATCATCATCATCATCCTACTGCCAGCAGAGTGACCGTATTCTATACAATTCAATGTCCTTTATTCAAACCAGATGCGAGCCATTCGAGATGCAGTATCTCCTCTGAGAGACCTGGGAAACAAACACACAAGGCGGAGAGTGCCGACATATTTTGTTTGCACATCTTGCCACAAGTGCGTGTGGATTAATGCAGACTCGATGCCTTGCAAACGGTATCGTATTTGGTGTTCGAGCATCTTAACACAACTCCTGTTTTATTCTAGACTAGAAGCTCCTCACTGGTTACAGTCAATCTGACGATCCCCCCTGACGACGGAGACTTGTGTTGCCTCCGAAACGTCGTGATTTATAATAAAAAAATTGTATTTCTATAAATGTTTAATTTTTTTTTTACCTATGTGACTTTACCGAAAAAAACCTAAGAGTATGAATCCTGTTCTATTGCCAGGCGAGGGTAACGCCTGTGCTCATTTTTCACGCTCGTGCCAAACGTTAAATTTAAAAAAATGTAGTCGCCGCTAATTTTCTAATTCGAGTGGGAGGATTGGGCCACGATTGCCGCGGGCTCGCGATGTCGTCCTGCGCTTGCGAATTGGGCGCCTGCGTGGGTGCTCGATCTCTACCCTTGTGGGGACTGCTTCAAAGGTCACCAGCTGTGAGCCGGCACCACATTTGCGCTCCGGGGATTCGAATCGAGAACGGAGGCGGCCGGTCGGATCGGAGAAGGCGACCCCGGCAGTCGCCCGTGATTCAGCCTGGCTGAAAGTTCAGGCCCTGGCCATTACACGTCGGTTCGTCTTAAAAAGGCGGCCGGGCGTGACACTGGCCACCCACCCCTCGTGTGCCACAGTGCCGGCCTTCACAAGTGCTGCTCTCTGTCAAGTGGTGAGCGTGAGGAGCAGGGGTGAGTGTGGAGGCTGTCAAGTGGTGAGGGTGAGGAGCAGGGGTGAGTGTGGAGTGGTGAAGGTGAGGAGCAGGGGTGAGTGTGGAGTGGTGAAGGTGAGGAGCAGGGGTGAGTGTGGAGGCTGTCAAGTGGTGAGCGTGAGGAGCAGGGGTGAGTGTCGAGTGGTGAAGGTGAGGAGCAGGGGTGAGTGTGGAGGCTGTCAAGTGGTGAGGGTGAGGAGCAGGGGTGAGTGTGGAGGCTGTCAAGTGGTGAGCGTGAGGAGCAGGGGTGAGTGTCGAGTGGTGAAGGTGAGGAGCAGGGGTGAGTGTGGAGGCTGTCAAGTGGTGAGGGTGAGGAGCAGGGGTGAGTGTGGAGGCTGTCAAGTGGTGAGGGTGAGGAGCAGGGGTGAGTGTGGAGGCTGTCAAGTGGTGAGGGTGAGGAGCAGGGGTGAGTGTGGAGTGGTGAAGGTGAGGAGCAGGGGTGAGTGTGGAGGCTGTCAAGTGGTGAGCGTGAGGAGCAGGGGTGAGTGTCGAGTGGTGAAGGTGAGGAGCAGGGGTGAGTGTGGAGGCTGTCAAGTGGTGAGGGTGAGGAGCAGGGGTGAGTGTGGAGGCTGTCAAGTGGTGAGCGTGAGGAGCAGGGGTGAGTGTCGAGTGGTGAAGGTGAGGAGCAGGGGTGAGTGTGGAGGCTGTCAAGTGGTGAGCGTGGGAATCGGCGGCACTCGAGGTGCACCTGGCCTGGCACAAGCGCCGTGGTGACGTCGCCGCCACTTCGAGGCGCCGCTTGCTGCGACAGGGATGAGACGACGTCGGTGTTGAGCGGTGGGTAGGGCTGACGTGTGATGATCGTGGGGGGTGGTGGGGGCGGGGGAGTGAGGTGAGGCTGTGGTGAGCACGGAGCGAGGTGGTGAGAGTTTCCGCATTCCGCGCAGACCCCTCGCCCCTGGCCCCTCGCCCCTGGCCCCTGGTCTCCTCTTCCGGCCGTCTTCGTCCGGCCCGGAGGAAAAAAATCCACTGGATCCGGAGCTCCGAAAAGTCCATCCCGGCCCCCGGCTTCGTGAGTAGCCCCCCCCCCGTCCCCATAATTATCAGCAGCAGCAGCAGCAAATGTTTGTGTTCTTCTCTCTCGCTGCCATGATCCACGGAGCGTTTTGGGCGCGCCCGGTGATGGGGAGCGCAAGGAAGGACCTGGGGGTGATGAGGAGGGGATGAGGAGGGTCGGGGGGTGGGGGGCATGAGCAGCAAGCAGTGGGGAGGATTCCGGAGGAGGAGACTCGGAGTGGTGATGAGTAAGAGGCATGGGGAGCGAGTGAGCGAGGGGACACGGAGAGGCACGGGGAGTGAGCGGGGGGACACGGGGAGGAGCAGGAAGGGCGGTGGAGTTGGGTGGAGAAGCGGGGGGCAAGTAGGAGGTAGCAGGGAGGCACAGGGAGGGAGTGGGGGGTGCATGGAGAGAGTGGGGGGTGCAGGGAGGGAGTGGGGGGTGCAGGGAGGGAGTGGGGGGTGCAGGGAGGGAGTGGGGGGTGCAGGGAGGGAGTGGGGGGTGCAGGGAGGGAGTGGGGGGTGCAGGGAGAGAGTGGGGGGTGCAGGGAGCGAGTGGGGGGTACAGGGAGGGAGTGGGGGGTGCAGGGAGTGTGGGTACAGGGAGGGAGTGGGGGGTGCAGGGAGTGGGGGTGCAGGGAGTGGGGGGTGCAGGGAGTGGGGGGTGCAGGGAGTGGGGGGTGCAGGGAGTGGGGGGTACAGGGAGCGAGTGGGGGGGTACAGGGAGCGAGTGGGGGGTGCAGGGAGCGAGTGGGGGGTGCAGGGAGGGAGTGGGGGGTGCAGGGAGCGAGTGGGGGGTGCAGGGAGGGAGTGGGGGGGGTGTGAGTCGTGGCCGCTGTCAGAGGAAGCACACGGGCCCCAGCGTGGCCGGGCGCTCGTCCCGCCGGCCGCCGTCCGCCGCCGTCACGGCCGCGTCCCGGAGGGGCAGCAGCTCCAGGTCCTCGGTGCGCACCTCCACCTCGACCTCCACCTCGACCTCCGCGCCCTGGCCCCTGGCGAGACGGCGCGGGGGGCGGGGGGCGGGGCGCAGGCCGGGTGAGCGCGGGGATCGTTCGCCGCGTTGCGACATTTTTCCATCGGCCGCGGCTCGCTCGCTAAACACGGCCGATTAGAAACGAATCGGCCGTGTCCCGCACCTCCGATCAACACGGCAGGCTACTCGCGGCGCCACAGAAATTGAGCGCCCGCGTTTGGTCTGACACTGGTGGTGAGATACCAGCCCCTAAAGAAGGCTGCCGTCTCTGGTGTAGCGCAATCAGTCTCAAAGACAATGCATCAGAGCCATGTGTGTTTGCATGTTCACCACCAGGTTTCTGTTTGGTGTTTGAACAGCTTGACACAACTCATTCTAGTTACGCGGCGATCTGACCCCCATAAATCGTGAATCAAGTTAAATGTGATTTAAAATATATGTATATAGCGTGTATATAAATATTCGTCAACCGGTAGGGCAGGTGGTGATGATGATCTACTGTCGTTGCGCAATCCCAATTGAGCGATTTGCATGTGCAACACATTTCATTGTCGCGTTTGTAAAATTGGGGTTCGCGACGCGACGCGGGGATGGCAAGCGCCACGCTGAACATTCAAGCCTCGAGCCTAAAATTTAAAAACGAATCGATTTTACATACCAGGTAAGGCCTCCGCCCCCACCCCCCACTCAGCTGTTAACTTATTTTCCCAGAAGCCACCTTGGCCACAAACAATAGCTCCAACGGAGTGGCTGATATCATCACGTGGTGGGAATTTATAGCCGAGTCCAAATACTCTCTGAACTCGTAACGTTGATTCTAAATGCGGAGGGGAAAAACCGGAGAACCCGGAGAGATATCCAAACGACACGCCGGCAGGGAGAGAGAGAGACACGCAAACTCCCAGTAGACAGGCGTCGTCAGGGTCAGGCTCGAACCCGCGACCTCTCCTGCATGCCAGGTGAGGGACACGACATTTGGGCACCTCGGCGGACCGCGGTCGTCTACCCGCCGGTGCGCACCAGGAGGTGGCGGGGGGGGGGGGGGGAGGCGCATCGATCGGCGCGTTTTGCGGGGCGAACCTGGCAGGGCGCGTGGGGCAGCGACACGTCGGGGTGGCCGTGCGTGAGCGCCACCCCGCTGTCGGCGAGCAGGGAGACGCGCCACGACGACGCCTCCGCCGCCGTCCTCGCGCACGGCACCGTCGCGCCCTGCCTGGCCCCCGTGCTGTGCAGCCGCAGGAACTTCAGCTGCACCGTGTGCAGACCCTCGTACCCCACCTGCAGTGGGGGGAGGGGGGGCAACGCAGTCGTCCGCTCGCTCACAACGTGCGTAGAGCTGTCGGACTACCGGGCGGCTCAACCGGGACACGTGAACCGTACCTCTTTCTGGGGCAGCAGTGAGATGCTTTGCATTCTGGGACTGCATTAAGTGAGATGCAGTGAATTCTGGGACAGCAGTGACACGCAGTACATTCTGGGACACCAGTGAAACGCCGTGCATTCCGGGACAGCAGTGAGATGAAGTGCATTCTGGAACAAGAGTCAGTGAGACGCAGTGAATTCTGGGACAACAGTGAGATGCAGTGCATTCTGGGACAGCAATGAGATGCACTGCATTCTGGGACAGCAGGAAGGGGGTCGCCAAACCTGTTCCTGTAGCGCGGTGCCATGGAGCCACGTGTCGGAACCGTTTCCCGCTCCCGCGTCTGGGGTCACCGACGGCACCTGGGGCAAAATCGCAGTTTGCTAATTTACGATTACTGAAGTTACCCTGTTACTCGGCCAATTTACTTGGAAGTGAAGTCTAAACCTAGCCTTTTAACGCCCCCCCCCCCCCCCCCGGTCAGTCCGTCTGCAGGCAATCGAGATCAAATAAAACAGAAAAGTCAAAAGAATTTTATCCCTAAAAATAACAATTTTTTTTAATCTCTATGGGCCCTACCCCCCTCTGGGGTGAAACAAAAACAAAACAATAAAGTGAACCCCACGTTGGCCAGATTAAATCACGCGCTCGCAGAATGGCCGAGCGGCTGATGGGACGTGCACAAAAGTTAACAACAAAGTTACAAAACCTTCGTTGTAAAACGTGCGGAGGGTACACACACGGGTGGGGGAGGAGGCGTATCGACTACTTAGCTATTTTGTTTCACCGCTGGTCATTTGCCAGGCCGCCGACACAGAATCAACCCCCCCCCCCCCCCAGTGCTACGGACGTCCGAATCTCACCAGCAGACATCTAAATCTGACTTGGGGCCCAGCAGGGCCAGACGGTGGAGGCCGAGCGCCGCGGTCGTGCGACATTAAGTCTCGGCGCGCTTTGGAAGCGGGGCGCCCACGCTGGCCAGGAGATGTTAACTACCTTGCTTCGTTCACAGGAGGTCGTGGGTTCGATCACGACCCTGACGCCTGCCGCTGTATATTTAGAGTTTGCGGTGTCTCTCTCTCCCCATGGTGAGATGTTAACTACCTCGCTTCGTACACAGGAGGTCGTGGGTTCGATCACGACCCTGACGCCTGCTGTATATTTTGAGTTTGCGTGTCTCTCTCTCTCCCCGTGGTCACGTGGATTTTTCTCCGGATCCTCCGTTTTTTCCCCCTACACACTTCGAATGAACGTCACGCGTTTAGAGTATTCGGTTGCTATAAATATCCACTTGAGAAGCCACTTCGTTTGAGCTATCAATTGTGATGCAGCCACAGCTATATCGTAGCTCGGTGGGGGCCTTACACGTGGCAAATTCACATTTAGTTGTAACTTTTGTGGGCACCGACGCTCGGTTAATCTCACCGGCTCCTCCCGCTAAGCGCCCCCCCCCCCGGTCCCCCGCACCTTGAGGGAGGCGGTGAGCGGGGAGACGCAGGTGGCCCCGCCAGCGGTGAAGTTGCAGAAGGCGCGCAGGGCGTCGTGGGGGCAGCCCTGGTTGGGGTCAATGTAGTAGAACCCTGCAAAAGGACAAGGTCCCGCGTGTAGCCTGGGACAGACTGTAGCGGCCAAACACCTCGCCTAGCCACCTTTGTCTCCCCAGCGGTGATGTTTACACGCCACGCCAGGTACTACGGGAGAGGCCCGGGACCGGCTCAGATGATCGTCACGGGAGCAGCGAGTAGCAGCGCCTACCAAGGCCGGCACGGCGCATTGAGGTGGTGGTGTGAACTGTACCCGGCCGCCTTTGTCTTCCTAGCGCTGTTGTTCGCACGCAGAGTCGACCCAAGGGGCGCACGGGACCAATTCAGATTCAGTAACCGTCACTCACGTTAGCTGTGAGTGGGAATCAAACTCGGGTCTCTGGGTTCGTAGTGCAGTGCGCTAACCAATGCGCCACCGCTCCCACCACACACGCACATCCCCTTATTCATGCAGGGCAGCCTCACCACCGGGTCTCAACACTCACTTATGACGTCATGGGGCAGGTGTACAAGTGTGATGACGTCATGGGCCAGGCGTACAGGTGTTATGACATCATGAGCCAGGTGATGTTGGGTGGTGGTGGGCTTAATGACACATTTATATTTACGCGATCTAACCCCTCCCAAAAAAACCTGCATTATGGATGATATTGGTGTTAAATTGTACAGGTGCACGTTTTATGGCGTCACGTGCCAGGTGTTATGACATCATGGGCTCGGGGCGGTCGGTTTGGTGTTGTGGGTGGGGGAAGGGGGGGAAGGAAGGGGGGGAAGGAAGGGGGGGAAGGAAGGGGGGGAAGGAAGGGGGGGAAGGAAGGAGGGGAAGGAAGGGGAGGAAGGAAGGGGGGGAAGGAAGGGGGGGGTGCCGCCGGCTGCTACCGTCGCTGAGGCCGGGCCGGCAGAGCGCGAGGTCCCGGCAGGTGGTGGCGGGGCGCTGGCGCGTGCCCTGCAGCTCGCCCAGCGCCAGCTCCGCCCGGCTCCCCAGGGCGCCAAGCCTCGCCAGCAGCAGCGCCAGCAGCGCAGAGTCCGCGTCGTTGGCGACGGCGCGCTGCGCCACGGGGGAGGGGGGGGAGAGGGGGGGAGGGGGGGAGGGGGAGTCCCCTCGCTCGCTTGACCTCGCCCGGTATGCAGGAGATCGTGGGACTCGATCCCGACCCCTGACCCCTGACGCCGGGAGGTCGCGGCGTGCCTCTCCCACCCCATGGCGGCCACGGCGATTCTTTCTCGGGGTCCTCCGGTCTTTTCCCCTCCCACATTTAGAGTCGACGACGTCGCGCGTTTAGAGTGTTCGGCTGCAATACATCTCCGCACGACGACGACAAGCCACCACTTCGTTGGGCTACGTAGCCGAGTGAGGCCTTACACCTGGTAAATATAAAAATAATGTTCACACAGGGACTCCTCTACTTACGAACGAGTTAGGTTCCAGAGGTCTGTTCATAAGTCGAATTGTTCGTAAGTCCAACTTTACTCCTGTCGATTCCAAACGTGTTGTACGGCATGTACACTGAACACGGGGAATGGCTTTAAAAAATGGTATCGTTTCCCGTAGATGAAGATGCCACCACCGCCATCACTTGCGCGGGGCGGTTGACCTCACGACGCTCGGTCCGAACGGACCACTGGACGTACGAACCGGGTTTGTTCGTATCTCCGAAAGTTCGTGAGTCGAGTGTTCGTAAGTAGAGGAGTGGCCTGTAGTTTTAGTTTCACGCGGGACACGCGGTCTGCCTTAGGCTGGCCTGAGTCGTATTGGGCTCTCACCGCGTTGGGGGGCCCTGCCGTGCGGGGAGAGGGGGGCCCCCGCGTCGTCGTGGCCGCGGAGCCCGCAGAGAGCATCTGCTGCGGAGACAACAGAGGCAAAGATCCCCCGTGTAGCCTTCAACAGCCCGCTGGGGGCAAGTGCCGTGGGCGAGCAGCTGCCGCGAGAGGGTGGTGTGGCCGCGAGGGGGTGGTGTGGCCACGATGGGGTGGTGTGGCCACGATGGGGTGGTGTGGCCACGAGGGGGTGGTGTGGCCACGATGGGGTGGTGTGGCCACGATGGGGTGGTGTGGCCACGAGGGGGTGGTGTGGCCACGATGGGGTGGTGTGGCCACGAGGGGGTGGTGTGGCCACGAGGGGGTGGTGTGGCCGCGAGGGGGTGGTGTGGCCGCGAGGGGGTGGTGTGGCCGCGAGGGGGTGGTGTGGCCGCGAGGGGGTGGTGTGGCCGCCAGGGGGTGGTGTGGCCGCGAGGGGGTGGTGTGGTTGCGAGGGGGTGGTGTGGCCGCGAGGGGGTGGTGTGGCCGCGAGGGGGTGGTGTGGCCGCGAGGGGGGTGGTGTGGCCGCGAGGGGGTGGTGTGGCCGCGAGGGGGTGGTGTGGCCGCGAGGGGGTGGTGTGGCCGCCAGGGGGTGGTGTGGCCGCGAGGGGGTGGTGTGGCCGCCAGGGGGTGGTGTGGTTGCGAGGGGGTGGTGTGGCCGCGAGGGGGTGGTGTGGCCGCCAGGGGGTGGTGTGGCCGCGAGGGGGGTGGTGTGGCCGCCAGGGGGTGGTGTGGCCGCGAGGGGGTGGTGTGGCCGCCAGGGGGTGGTGTGGTTGCGAGGGGGTGGTGTGGCCGCGAGGGGGTGGTGTGGCCGCCAGGGGGTGGTGTGGCCGCGAGGGGGTGGTGTGGCCGCCAGGGGGTGGTGTGGCCGCGAGGGGGTGGTGTGGCCACCAGGGGGTGGTGTGGCCACGAGGGGGTGGTGTGGCCGCGAGGGGGTGGTGTGGCCGCGAGGGGGTGGTGTGGCCGCCAGGGGGTGGTGTGGCCGCGAGGGGGTGGTGTGGCCACGAGGGGGGTGGTGTGGCCACGAGGGGGTGGTGTGGCCGCGAGGGGGTGGTGTGGCCGCGAGGGGGTGGTGTGGCCACCAGGGGGTGGTGTGGCCACCAGGGGGTGGTGTGGCCACGAGGGGGTGGTGTGGCCGCCAGGGGGTGGTGTGGCCGCCAGGGGGTGGTGTGGCCGCGAGGGGGTGGTGTGGCCACCAGGGGGTGGTGTGGCCGCGAGGGGGTGGTGTGGCCACCAGGGGGTGGTGTGGCCGCCAGGGGGTGGTGTGGCCGCCAGGGGGTGGTGTGGCCGCCAGGGGGTGGTGTGGCCGCGAGGGGGTGGTGTGGCCACCAGGGGGTGGTGTGGCCGCGAGGGGGTGGTGTGGCCACCAGGGGGTGGTGTGGCCACCAGGGGGTGGTGTGGCCGCGAGGGGGTGGTGTGGCCGCGAGGGGGTGGTGTGGCCGCCAGGGGGTGGTGTGGCCGCCAGGGGGTGGTGTGGCCGCGAGGGGGTGGTGTGGCCGCCAGGGGGTGGTGTGGCCGCCAGGGGGTGGTGTGGCCGGACCCCCCGCGCCGCCCGCCCACCGGCGCCGCGTAACTTCTCACCTTGACGAGGGCCGCTCCGGTGGCGACCGCGCTGGGGCCCGGGGGGCCGGGAGGCCCCGGCCGGCCCTGACGGCGAGCGGCGACGGGAGGAGAGGAAGGAGGAGGAACGGAAAAAAAGATTTCCCCGTTTCAGTGACAGCAACAAAAATTCTGAATATTTCTGCAGGGCGAGGGCCTCCCCATGCGGTCATCGGAGTTATTCGAGCGACATCACCCGCTCCGTGCAGCGGTGAAGGCGACAGAGCGCGCCCGCCAAAAGGCGGACAGCTGTTTGAGACGAAAGCTGTCTCTGGTGTGGGACAATCAGTTTCAAAGACAATGCAGATACTGTCAGGGTGTGTTTTGTTTGTTTATATTTTCACCACAAGTATTGTGGTTAATTGCAGACGTGATTCCTTGCAAAAGGTTTCAGTTTGGTGTTTTAACATCTTAACACAACTGTTTTGTTGCCAGAAAAAAGGGGGAAACCCTATTCTTATATTTTGACACTGGCAAAGGAGGTCCCATGGTGTAGTGTATAGTTCAGTTTACTACTTCGGCCCGCCGGTGTGTTGGAGAATAAATCCACAACATCGACAATTTGAATGCGACATTTCGCCGGTAATTACATTCAGCACTATCGGGCGATTTGCCAGAAGAGTGAAGCAATGCACCTGCTTCCCGTCTTAACTAGAGCAAGACGACGTCATCAATGAACCAAATCCCGCACCCTGAGTGCGTGGAGTTTGCCTCGGGGTCACTGCGATTGTCGCCCTCCACATCTCGAGTCGACGTCGCGCGCTTCAGACTGTTTGGCTGCTGCTGTGAATGTCCACGTGATGATGATGACGGTGATGGGGGAGGTGTTTTGCGACGGCGATCATTGTGCGATGGAACAGGTCGCTTCTGAAAACAAATTGCGATACGGCTCAGTGGGGCCTGAACCTGGTAGAAATGGAAAAACGTGTTTTTAGTTCGACTGCTTCTTGCGTAACGTGAATGCTGAATTTACCTACCGGGGGGCCAGGCGATCCCTTGGGTCCGCTCTCTCCCTTGATTCCCTTTTCTCCCTGGGGGAAGAGAGACAGGTAACAAAGACAAAGGTGCTCCCCCCCCCGTACAGCCCACACAGGCTGCTGGGGAAAGTGCCGTCGGCGAGCGGCACCTACGAAAGCCAACACGGCGCGCGAGGGGCGCTGGTGTGGCCAGCACCACGCCCGGCCGCCTTTGTCTCCCTCGTAGGGATGTGTACACACCGCACCGGGTACTCATTTGTGGAACGGTTCAGATAATCGTCACTGGTGTTGGCCGTGAGCAGGAGTCGAACTCGGGACGCCAGGTTCCTGGCACAGCACGCTAACCGCTACACCACCGCTCCCCACACGGGCACACACGGGCACACACACGGACACACACACACACGCGTGTATGCACGCACACATGGACACACACGCGCGTACACACACGCGCGTACACACACACGCGCGTACACACGCGCGTACACACACGCGCGTACACACACGCGTACACACACGCGCGTACACACACGCGCGTACACACACACGCGCGTACACACACACACACACACGCGCGTACACACACACGCGTACACACGCGTGTACACACACACGCGTGTACACACACACGCGCGTACACACACACGCGCGTACACACACACGCGCGTACACACACACACACACGCGCGTACACACACACACACACGCGCGCGTGCAGAAGTCTCCCGGCGATGGGACCGAGTCGGGACGTGGCACTGGAACGGCAGCTCGGCGTGGAGCCACGAGAGGAATGGGACCGGACTCCGATGCCACGAGGGACGGAGTGAACCCCGACGGAGTGAACCCCGACGGAGTGAACCCCGACGGAGTGAACCCCGACGGAGTGAACCCCGACGGAGTGAACCCCGACGGAGTGTACCCCGACGGAGTGAACCCCGACGGAGTGAACCCCGACGGAGTTCGCAGCAGGAAACCCGGCGCCCGTACGTGCACGTGGGTGCATGTGCATGTGTGTGCGTGTGTGTGTGCACGTGTGTGTGTGTGTGTGTGCGTGCGTGTGTGTGCACGTGGGTGTGTGTGTGCCTGTGTGTGCACGTGTGTGTGTGCACGTGTGTGTGTGCACGTGCCTGTGTGTGCGTGCGTGTGCGTGCACCTGTGTGTGCACGTGGGTGTGTGCCTGTTTGTGCGTGTGTGTGTGCACGTGTGTGAGTGCGTGCACGTGGGTGTGTGTGCACGTGGGTGTGTGTGTGTGTGTGCACATTGGGGGGCACAGGTGGTGCCTCTGCCAGTCATCAGTCAACCCACGGGACCTGCAGGGTCTGTCCCGTGAACCTCCTGCCAGCGAGCGTTTGACACTTAACGTGACATTAAAGTGCCCCTAGCCTGGCACAAGCGCCGTGGTGACGTCACCGCCACTCAGTGGCGAATGGTGGTTGTTGTTGTGTGTGTGCGGTGGTCGTACCTTCATTCCAAACAGTCCCTGTACAGGCAGAGTGAGAGAACCGACAGAGAGCGGCGAGAAAAACAAATTACAAAAACATCATCACAAACTCATCACGTGGTTTGGGTTAACTCCCTCGCCTGGTCTACAGGAGGTCGACCTGGACGACGCCTGCTGCTGTGTATTTGGAGTCTTCGTGTTCTCCCCGTGGTCGGGTGGATTTTTCTCCAGGGTCCTGACAGGTTTTCCCTCCACATTCAGAATCAGCGTCACGTGTTTAAGAAGAGTTATTTGGCCTCCGCTATAAATTACAAAGACCCCCCCCCCCCCCCCTGTTTCGCCTTCGCACACTGTCACGGCAAGTGCTGTAAGCGAGCACCTATGAAGGCCGGCACGGCACGCGAGGGGGTGGGAGGCCAGCACCACGCCCGGCCGCCTCTGTCTCCCCAGTGGCGACGTTGACTACATCGCCACCGCTTGCGCCTGCTGTGGTGGTGTGGGACTCTCTCCCTTACGATGTCAGGACGCCACTGGGAGGCACAGGCAGCAATGCTGCACCTCGAAATCATCGATAATGACAAACTCGTTTCTTGAGAGCTGCTTTCCGCGTGGTAGCTTGTTGTCCTTCACCCTGTCGCCTCCGATGAGCGCGGCTGGCTACGTACGGTGCGAAAGAAGTTCAACGTACGTACGATGCAACGCCCCGGGCTGCCGCTAATGGCGGATAGGGGAAGCGCTCCGGAGCGCTGAGCCCGTTGAACGCACCCCGGGTGTCTTCCCTGCCGGTGTGGCAATGGGGGGGGGGGCGGGGGGGGAGGACGGGGGGGGGGTCACTCACTCACCGGCATTCCTGGGGGTCCCAAGAGTCCCGGGGGTCCAGAGACGCCGCTCAGCCCCTGCAGGCACAGCGGAGAGCAACCAGCAGCCAGCAGCCGCCAGCAGTCAGTAGGGGGTGCGGTGAGCCAGCAGTCAGTAGTCAGTAGTCAGTAGGGGGCGCGGTGAGCCAGCAGTCAGTAGTCAGTAGGGGGCGCGGTGAGCCAGCAGTCAGTAGTCAGTAGGGGGTGCGGTGAGCCAGCAGTCAGTAGTCAGTAGGGGGCGCGGTGAGCCAGCAGTCAGTCAGTAGGGGGCACGGTGAGCCAGCAGTCAGTAGTCAGTAGGGGGCGCGGTGAGCCAGCAGTCAGTAGTCAGTAGGGGGTGCGGTGAGCCAGCAGTCAGTAGTCAGTAGGGGGCGCGGTGAGCCAGCAGTCAGTAGTCAGTAGGGGGTGCGGTGAGCCAGCAGTCAGTAGTCAGTAGGGGGCGCGGTGAGCCAGCAGTCAGTAGTCAGTAGGGGGCGCGGTGAGCCAGCAGTCAGCAGTCAGTAGGGGGTGCGGTGAGCCAGCAGTCAGTAGTCAGTAGGGGGTGCGGTGAGCCAGCAGTCAGTAGTCAGTAGGGGGCGCGGTGAGCCAGCAGTCAGTAGTCAGTAGGGGGCGCGGTGAGCCAGCAGTCAGTCAGTAGGGGGTGCGGTGAGCCAGCAGTCAGTAGTCAGTAGGGGGCGCGGTGAGCCAGCAGTCAGTAGTCAGTAGGGGGCGCGGTGAGCCAGCAGTCAGTAGTCAGTAGGGGGCGCGGTGAGCCAGCAGTCAGTAGTCAGTAGGGGGTGCGGTGAGCCAGCAGTCAGTAGTCAGTAGGGGGCGCGGTGAGCCAGCAGTCAGTAGTCAGTAGGGGGCGCGGTGAGCGAGCGGCAGGGGAGACGGCACCAGCAAGAGGGTGGGGAGATGAGAGGCAGGAGAGCGAGCGGAGCGGAGTGAGATGAGAGGGGGGTAGAGAGATGAGAGTAGAGTGAGATGAGAGGGGGGTAGAGTGAGATGAGAGGGGGGTAGAGTGAGATGAGAGGGGGGTAGAGTGAGATGAGAGGGGGGTAGAGTGAGATGAGAGGGGGGTAGAGAGATGAGAGTAGAGTGAGATGAGAGGGGGGTAGAGTGAGATGAGAGGGGGGTAGAGAGATGAGAGTAGAGTGAGATGAGAGGGGAGTGAGATGAGAGGGGAGTGAGATGAGAGGGGGGTAGAGAGATGAGAGTAGAGTGAGATGAGAGGGGGGTAGAGTGAGATGAGAGGGGGGTAGAGAGATGAGAGTCGAGTGAGATGAGAGGGGAGTGAGATGAGAGGGGAGTGAGATGAGAGGGGAGTGAGATGAGAGGGGGGTAGAGAGATGAGAGTAGAGTGAGATGAGAGGGGAGTGAGAGGGGAGTGAGATGGGGGGGGGGGTAGAGTGAGATGAGAGGGGGGTAGAGAGATGAGAGGGGGGTAGAGAGATGAGAGTAGAGTGAGATGAGAGGGGAGTGAGATGAGAGGGGAGTGAGATGAGGGGGGAGTGAGATGAGGGGGGAGTGAGATGAGAGGGGAGTGAGATGAGAGGGGGGTAGAGAGATGAGAGTAGAGTGAGATGAGAGGGGGGTAGAGTGAGATAAGAGGGGGGTAGAGAGATGAGAGTCGAGTGAGATGAGAGGGGAGTGAGATGAGAGGGGAGTGAGATGGGGGGGGGGGGTAGAGTGAGATGAGAGGGGGTAGAGAGATGAGAGTCGAGTAAGATGAGAGGGGAGTGAGATGAAAGGGCTGCTACCTGGAGGCCTTTCTGTCCCAGCGTCCCCTTCTTCCCCAGTGTCCCCGTGAGACCCTGGACACACAAACACACGCGGGGGTCACGGCGACCTCCGAGCCCACAGCTGAGCGCCACAGCTGGGCAGCGTCACCCCCCCCCCCCACGGCACCGATGGACTAAAACTGGACGCGATAAAAGTGCCGTCGGGGTAGGTCGCACAAAGGTCAAACGCGTCGTTAAACCCGCCACCACCCGACGCAGCCAATTCGTCAGGTTTGTCACGTGAACAGAACGTGGTGATTAGTTACGAGTTCGGCATCACCGCTGTGCTGGAGAGCAAAACCGCACGGCATTTAGAATTTGAGCGACATCGAAATAAGATTTTGCTGAAAAGGCCCCAAAAAAACACCAGGAAGTCAACGAAAATGTTTGGGCCATACCTTGATTCCAGCTTCTCCTGGTTCCCCAGGCTCTCCCTTCTGTCCGGTCTCGCCCTGCATCCAATGGATTCATTAGTTTGATTACTCACTCAATCCCATCGTTACCCCAAAAGGCTATCATTCTCATCGCTATCGACCCGAACCTGGATGATGCACACAGGCACGGTCCCTTTGCGTCAATTCCACTGCTGGATGAGGGAATCCCCCACGTCGTGTGGCTCTTGGGAGTCGCTTCACTTTACTTCAACGCACTGGGTGGGCGGATCGGTGGGTCAGCGAGTGGGTCAGCGAGTGAGCGAGCAGACAGAGGACAGGGGGTCGCCACCTGTTTCTCGGGATCGTCCTCGTGTTGAGGAGGCAGCTGCTGCCCTGGGATAAATCTGTCCCATCTTCCCGGGACATTTAAACTCCTGTTTATTGTCAGTCGTGCAACAACAATAACGATAACGCATCGCGCACAGTTTTCCACGTGTGAATGATCACTCCCTCTAGGCGATCGCTCAGGCGGGAAGGGTACCAGTCCCCTCCGCATACGAGGCTCCCGGCGGCATACACAGCAGCAAGCAACACACTGATGCAGTGCTGGACTAAGCTAGTGCGGGGCCTGTAGCAGATGTTGTTACAAAGGGGCCCTTAATAAAAAAATAAACACGTAAAGATTCAAACACATTTTTCACTTGCATAGTAAAGTAATTGTATTTTTTTAATTGCTACACGGCCAGATAATACGACAAATCGCTAACCTTAAACACCTGGTCATTCATAAAATTTGAAGGCAGTATAGTACTATAGTAATAGAGCACGTGCAGAATTACTGAACCGGAATTGACAGCTTGAAAGCATTTAGCGTGGGGCCCTTGAACGTGCGGGGCCCGTAGCTACTACATATGTAGCTACTTTTGCTACGAGGATCATCCGGCACTGCACTGATGACTCCGCTGTACCGACGAGTCTCTAATGAGGAGGAAACCGCATCCACGTTTACGCCGCTCGCCCCTTTGCTCAAACCCTTGTGAGTCGGCGATTCTAAACAACACATCGGCCAAGCGCATGCAGTTCTGCTGAGTCGGTGGTCGGGCTAAGGCCGAGAGATTTTCTTTTTTCATGCGTGCAGTGGCTGCGCAGATCCCACGCGTCGTCAATTTGACCTCGGCCGTGGCGGTGTCACCCCACTCACCTTCTCTCCTTTCCTTCCCGCTTTCCCCTTCTCTCCCCTCAGTCCCGGGATGCCCTGCGTGGGCAAACATGGGCCTCACAAATCGGCATTTAGATTTTTGTTTCAGGCCTCACCAAGCAGAGGAAACAGGTCTCACCAACAAAGGAATTTAGACCTCACCAAGAATGGATGAGGGTTCATAAAAAAAAAGGTCTCATTTGCTCATTCACTCACCAACCCACCCACACTCACTGGCTCATTCACTCACCAACCCACTCATTCATTCACTCATCAACTCGCTCATTCACTTACCAACCCACCCACTCATTCACTGACCAACCCACCCACCAACTCACCTGCTCATTCACCCACCCACTCACTCGCCCACCCATCCACCGGCCCAATAGAGCTATCACCTGTCTGGGTTTCGTCTGTGGTGGACAGGATGCGTGATGCTCACCGGGGGACCCACAGGGCCTGGAATCCCACGAGGGCCTTGGGCTCCCGGTTTCCCCTAAACGCATGCAGCCACGTGCGCACGCAAACACACACAAACAAACACACAAACACACAGAGAAACACACAAGCGCGTGCATACACCAACGCACACAAGCAGACAGGAACACTCATGATTACAACCAACAAAGACAAAGATCCCCCGTATGAATGTTGAACTTCTTTTGCACCGTACGGAGCCAACTGTGCTAATCGGAGGTGCGGGGGAAGGACAACAAACTAAACACAAAAAGCAGTTCTATTTTTTTTTTTCATCTAGAGACTTAAGAGTGCATAGCTCCAGTGGCTACCTAATATCGCAAGAGTGTTCCAGACGGCCGCAGAAGCGCGTCCGAAAAGCGCTGCGCGGTGATGCGGTGACCGTCTTTATTCGATGGTCAGCCAAAACACGCTGCTGCTGCTGCTGCTGCGAGGATGACCGGAGTTCGCGTGATGATGGCTCATGCACCTTGACGAGACCACCAAAGCTACCGTGGGTCATTTGCGGCGAGCACCGAGCGCGCGATGAGTGCGACCTTAACGGTGCAGCCTCAACAGGCGCGGCGGCGCGGCAGGCTGGGAGCGCACGCACCTTGGCGCCCGGCTCTCCGCGGTCCCCTTCGAGGCCCGGCTTGCCCTCTTCTCCCTGCAATGGGTCAAGTCGGGTCATTTCAGGCCAGGACCGGCGAGCGAATCGTTGTCAACGGCGACCTGAGCAATGCAGCAAAGCACTTCACATGGGTAGGGAGGGTTTACAGAGGCTGGCATAGCACGACTGGTATGACGGTAGCGAGGACGTTAAAAGTTAAAGGGGATCGTGAGTCTATGCGATTCATAGAAAAAAGTTAAGTAAATACCACTGCTACTACTGAAATGTTTTTATTTTACACTTACATAAAATTTGTCAACATTTAGCTTGGGCGTTTCACGATTCCTCCAGCTTTGCCGACAAACCAAATTAATGAACATATTTGCCACCAGTGCTGGATTATCCTCGTAGCAAAAGTAGCTACATGTGTAGTAGCTACGGGCCCCGCACTGTCAAGTGCCCCGAGCTAAACGCTTTCCAGCTATCAATTCCAGTTCAGTGATTCTGCACTTGCTCTATTACTATAGTACTATACCGCCTTCAACTTTTATGAACGACCGAGTGTTTAAGGTTAGCGATTTGTCGTATTATCCGGCTGCATATTAATAAAAAAATACAATTACTTTACTATGCAAGTAAAACATTTGTGTTTTAATATTTACGTGTTTTTTATTTATTTAGGGCCCCTTTATAAACATATGTGACAGGCCCCGCACTCAGCTTAATCCGGCACTGTCCGCTACCACCTGACAACTTCATTCCCATTGGCTCTGCCGTTGGGCGGCGGAGAGTTATTGTACAAAATAAAATTACATACCTCCTACACGACCTCACCCAAGATAAACGAATTACACTTTGACTGTAAAACACGTGGATATATAAAGGCTTTTTTTTGTAATTGAAATTTCGGGGACTGCACACCCCCCTCCCCAGTCCTGGGAAGTATGTGGTCTGGCCGCCGTGCGGTTGGTGGTGGTTGGTGGCGGTGGTTGGTGGCGGTGGTTGGTGGCGGTGGTTGGTGGCGGTGGTTGGTGGTGGTGGTTGGTGGTGGTGGTTGGTGGCGGTGGTGTTTGGTGGTGGTGTTTGGTGGCGGTGGTGGTGTTTGGTGGCGGTGGTTGGTGGCGGTGGTTGGATGGCAGCGGTTGGCGTTGGTTGGCGTACCACGATGCCGTGCGGTCCCCGCGTGCCCGGGTCTCCGTCGATGCCCGTGTCTCCCTGCGCGCAGACAACGGTCGCACGACGCCCCACACGGGGACGAGTGACCTCTGAACCCGGGAGAGTTCTCCACATCCTCTGAGCCTGCGCCGCTACATTTGATCCCGGTTCTAGATTGAGAGCTCACTTGTCTAGAACTCGTGCTTGTGTTTTAGTTTGTTCTTGTCCCCACCCCCCACCACACCTCCAATGAGCACGGTTGGCTACGTGTGGTGCAAAAGTGGGTCAACGTGCGCTCACGCCGAGCTACAAATGCTCTGAAGCGAGTGGCATTGTCCTCGTGCTGTCCCCGTGTCGTTGTGCTCTGGTGTGACGCTGGTGGTGAGACTCGATTCAGGTGGTCTCCTTGCGAGGTCGGCGTAACCGCGGCTCGCTTCTGGCTCGGCTCGGCAATGGCCGGTAGAAAGCCACCAGCGCCACGTGCTCAGGACGTGCCGGTGATGAAGAAAGTTTAACGCACGCACGCACGTTCGTACGCACGCTCGTACGCACGCACGAACATACGAACGCACGTACGCACACACGAACGTACGCACGCTCACACAGCGGAGGCGCACCCGGGTCGGACGCAGGGCAGCTGTGGACTGGCTCACCTTGTCCCCCTTGTGTCCGTCCCAGCCGTCGGCACCCAGCGGGCCACGGGGCCCCTGTGGAACAACATGAATGGATGCGTATATATGAATTTAAAAAAATATATAGAAAAAATATATTATGTAAATATATATATGTAAATTTTAATGAAGTATAAAAAAAACATACAAAATATATCTAACATTTCAAATAAAAGAATACAATTTTTCAAAATATATAAAAAGTTATAGAAAAATAATTATATTTTAATAAAATGTATATACAAATTTTGTTGATAAAAAAATACGTAAAAAAAAATGAATACACTTGGCGGGGAGCAGAGGCGCAGCAGTTAGCGCGCCGCGCTCACGGAGTTTGGCGGCGAGCGTGGAGCGAGCGGCGCCGTGTTCGCCGCACTAACGCAGAGCTTCACGCCACGCCGTGCCCAGCGGCCACCCCTGGGCACTGCCGCGTGGGCACGAGGCCTGGCCACGAGGCCTGGCCCCGAGGCCTGGCCACGAGGCCTGGCCCCGAGGCCTGGCCCCGAGGCCTGGCCCCGAGGCCTGGCCCCGAGGCCTGGCCCCGAGGCCTGGCCCCGAGGCCTGGCCCCGAGGCCTGGCCCCGAGGCCTGGCCCCGAGGCCTGGCCCCGAGGCCTGTGGGTACGCGGAGTGGCCACGACGCGCCGCCCGCTCCACTCGCGGCCGGCGTCGAAGGTGCCGCGTGACGTCACGCGCCAGGGCCGGGCCGTCGTGGCCAGCGGCCACCCTGGTCAATACTGCGGCGTGGGTGTTCACCGTAAATAGAACGCGTTTTTCGCATCCGCGGTACTTATCTATCCGCGGTTTTCCTTCGGCATGCCGATTTGCTCACCGCGTGGGTACGGAGTTTTGCGTATCCGCGGTTCAGCGCGGTGACCGGCGCTTGCGAGTTCAAGTCGCCCCACAATCGTCGCTCCCACCGTGTATCACCGTCGCATCTCCCGGCTCCCTCCCACCGAACTCTTGCCACCACCAGGTGACGACGGGAGAGAGGGTGGGCAAAGCCTCCCTCCTCCTCCTTCTAACAACCACCTCCCCCATTACCTCGTCCTCATCAACGTTGTGTTATTGTGTTATTTTGTTTGTATGTTATTGTGTGTTTAGTGAATGGGCAACCTCGTTCGGCTTTGGCGAGTGCGACTGCGGTTGCCCTAACGCCCTCCCCCCCATTGCCCCCAAGGCCTTGGCATTTCCAACCGTGGCAGCTTTCAGGAACCCCGCCCCCCCTCCCCGCGCGTTGGCGAGGGATTGCTGCACATCATCATCATGTATGTCACAAACAAAAATATAAAACATTTTTCAAGGCAGGGTGAAAATGTGTCTCACCGGCACGCCGTCTCGCCCCGCCTCCCCCTTCTGCCCCTGGGGTCCTGGTGAGCCCTGGGGGGGGGGGGGGGACATCATGGCACATGGGGGGTGGCGTCATTCGCCACTCCAGAGCAGAGGTTCGTGGAGTTGTGATCCGGCAGGGCCGCCTCCAGTTCCTGATGCGGTGGTGCGGTGGTGCAGTGGTGCGGTGGTGCGGTGGTGCGGTGGTGCGGTGGTGCGGTGGTGCGGTGGTGCGGTGGTGCAGTGGTGCAGTGGTGCGGTGGTGTGGTATTAATCCGTGGCGTCGTTGGGAACGAGCCGGCCACTTGCGTGTGCCGGAATCACGGTCCACGTTTTGCCATATTCGACAAAATGTGATCGTAACGTCCCAACGATGGGAGGGCCGGGTGCCCGGAGTGGGAATCAGAATCTGTCTTCACACCGCCGGAGCAATCTGATGAGCTATGAAGCTCTTTCTCACCGATGTCCGGTCGGGGGCACGGGCTCAGAGCGAGCGGCCTCGTGCCGCACAGGGACAGCTGCCACTGGGGGTGCCCGGCCGCAGGGGGCCGGTCCGCCGTGCGGAGGAGGACTGGGCGCGGTTCGTAGTTTGCGCTTCCTTCGTACCGCTTGTTGTTGTAACGTTCTGACCCCGTGCCCTTACTGGATATGTGCGACAAAGAGCTTTATAGCTCATCGGATTGCTCCAGGACGATTCTGAGCCGAGCTGCCGCCTCCGAGTGCCAGCGGAGGAGGAGAGAGCGGCGGGAGGATGCGTCGTTGCCTCGAGCGCCATTGTGTTATTGATATTAAAACGAAGCAATTGACGACAGTCGGAACTTGTCATGTCCCAGGCAGAGGGGCAGATTTACAAGGGCAGCGGCTGCGTCCTCAACAAGAGGATCATCTTCAGATTCATTCGCCCATCGACTCATTCATTCATTCATTCCTACCTCGGCTCCTGGGATGCCAGGAGGTCCCCGTGGGCCAGGTGGACCAGCAGGGCCTTCAACGCCCTGTGGACGTCACGTACACAGAAACAGATAAAGGTCCCCCATATAGCCTGAACAGGCTGTCAGGGCAAGTGCTCTTCACGAGCACCTATTAAGGGCCGGCGTGCCGCGTGGGGTGGTGCAAGGAACAGCGACCACTCCAGGCCGCCTTTGTCTCCCCAGTGCTGATGTTTATACATCACACAAGATACTCACCTGAGGCTGAGTCAAGTGCTGTTAGCGAGCACCTATGAAGGCCGGCACGGCACGCGAGGGGGTGGCTGGCCAGCACCACGCCCGGCCGCCTTTGTCTCCCCAGTGGCGATGTTTGCACAGCGCACCAGCTACTCATTTGAGGCTGAGACGACCAGAGGGGGGAGGCCCAGGACCGGTTCAGATGTTTCGTCACCGATGTTGGCTGTGAGCGTGAATGGAATGCGACAAGCCACACCATGTGGTGGAGACTTGAACAGTGTCTGTCTCAAGGATCGACTCGACCTTGCCATAGAAATGTGGAATTTCCACCACTGGCTCTGCAGGGCTGTGAACAGGAGTTGAGCACCAATGGCTCAATGCTTATTGGGGAGCCGCAGTGGCTAGGAGATGTCATCTCCCTCGCCTGGTGTGCAGGAGGTCGTGGGCTAGATCCCGACCCCGACGCCTGCTGCTGCTGTATATTTGGAGTTTGCGTGTCTCTATCCCCGTGGTCGCGTGGATTTTTTCTCCCAGCCCTTCAGATTGTTTGCCTGCTGCTGCCGCCGCTATAAATATCCGCACGACAACGATAAGGAGCTTTGTTGAGCTGTCACTTGCGATAGCCAGGGAGTTTCTGGAAAAACAGATCTCGATAAGCTCAGTGGGGCCCTTACCTGGGAAAATAAAAAAGCGAAAAAAACTCCGTTGACCTTCGACCCTGACTCGTTAAACCACGTGGCAAACGCGCCCCCCCCCCCCCCTCCTTGCGTGACGCCGACGCAACGGCGCGGGCACCGCCAGCGCCAGGGGGGGCTCTCACCGGGGGCCCTGGCTTCCCCGTGGCTCCCGCATCCCCCTTGGGACCCCGAGGGCCCATGTCCCCCTTGGGGCCATCCGCTCCGGCGCCCCCGGGACCTCCGAGCGATCCCTGTGAGCGCAAACAACAACAGCAGCAGCAGCAGCGACGACGACGATGTCGCCTCCTCAACACTGCCCATAGACTCAACACTGCCCACAGACTCAACACTGCCCACAGACTCAACACTGCCCACAGACTCAACACTGCCCATAGACTCAACACTGCCCATAGACTCAACACTGCCCACAGACTCAACACTGCCCACAGACTCAACACTGCCCACAGACTCAACACTGCCCACATACTCAACACTGCCCACAGACTCAACACTGCCCATAGACTCAACACTGCATCATCAACTCAGCACTGCTGAGTCCATGGGACGAAGTCTTCGCCGAGCCGGGGACCGACAGGGGCGCTGTGAGCGACGCCGCACTGCGGACGGACTACCGGGCCGAGGTGAAACTTACGCGGCCTCCTCCACCGCCCGGCTCGCCCTTGTCTCCACGCACGCCGCCTGTGCCCTGCCACAAGGAAGGCACAGACAAAGATCACCCACGCGGCCCGCACAGACGGTTGGAGCAAGTGCTGTTGGCGGACACCTCTGAAGGCCGGCACGGCACAAGAGGGGGTGGGTGGCCAAGACCACGCCCGGCCGCATTTGTATCCTCATTGCTGATGTTTATACACCGCAAAAAATACTCGTTTACAGCTGAGTCCACCTAGGAGAGGTTCAGGATAATTTCTGTGAGGTCTATGGGTCTCTATATGAACATATGGCTCTCTAATGTGAGTCTAATCGTCAATGTAAGTCTATGGGTCTCTGTGTAAGCCTACGGACCTCTACGTGAGCCTCTGGGTCTCTAAATAAGTATATCGGTCTCTCTGTGAGTCTATGGGTCTCTCTGCGAGTCTGTGGGTCTCCATCGCGAGTCACGGGTAACTGGGATGAGACAACACTTGAGAAGCCGGTTTAATCATCATGCTTGGGTGGCTGAAACTATTGAAACTAACTAAACTGAACTATTTTCTATTGTAGCGCTTTCCCACAAATAATAGCTCAACAAAGTCGCTTGTCGTCGTGTGGAAATAATTGCAGCCAGATACTCCAAACGCGTGATGTTGTTGATTCTAAATGTGGAGGGAAAAACAGGAGGACCCGGAGAAAAGTCCACGTGATCACGGGGAGAGAGACATTGGAACTCCAAATATACAGCAGGTGTCAGGGTCGGGATCGAAGCCACGACCTCCTGTATACCAGGCGTGGTAGTTAACATCTCTTGTTCTATATCCTTGGTTATTTCGGTAAAGTTACGTAGAAGGGAAAAAATAAAATTATAAAAATATTAAACAATACAAAATTCGCCCGACGTTTCGACTGCAACACAAGCAATCATCATCAGGTGTGAAATCCACAGCAAGAAAATTTGAAAAAAGTGGCGGGTTTTCCTAGAACAAGATATTTACATTTTCATTTAAAGCTTCCCAGGACAGCAGCTGCCTCCTCCACCGTTAGGACAAACCGCCACTTTTTAAAAATGTTCTTGCTGTGGATTTCACACGGGCACCGCTTGCATCTCAACGTGAGTGGATGGGGCCGTGGGTGCTCACCGTGAGTCCGGCGGCTCCAGTCGGTCCCGAGGTCCCGTCTGGCCCCGCGTCGCCCTGACGCACACGGCACGCGCACGGCACACGCACGGCACACGCACGGCACACGCACGGCACACGCACGGCACACGCAAGCGTGGATGTCCTAGGGCGGTACGCGATACAAGGCCGCCATTAATGAGCCGCAATACCTTGCTGATCTCGTCAAGAGGCATAAACCACCATCACGCAAACTCCAGTCATGATGCCTTCTCAACAAGAGCACGGCGGCGAGATGTTCACGACCTCGCCTGGTATGCAGTTGGTCGTGGGTTCAATCGCGACCCTGACGCCTGCTGTATATTTGGAGTTTGCATGCTCTCCCCGTGGTTGTGTGGATTTTTTTCCAGGTCCACTGGTTTTTCCCTCCACATCTAGAATCAACACACGTTTAGAGTATTTGCCTGATGTACATTTCCACGTGATAAGCCACTACGTCGAGCCATCATTAGTGGCCAGGTCGCTTCTGAATAGGAGGACAGCAGCTGCCTCCTCCAGGACCTGCAGCCACAAGTGGTCCGACGTCAACTCGACGCTCGCTCACTTTCCGTACCTTGTCTCCGGTGTTTCCCTCCTTCCCCTCCGAGCCTCGCTCGCCAAGGGGGCCCTGGGCAGATGTTGCAATGAAATGATTAACAAACCAGCACGGGCGATCCCTTGAAAAGCAATGCCTGCTGCCCGCTGCCCTTTGTAACCTCGACAGAAATGTGAGCAGAATTCCGCGCGAGAAGCGGCATGAGGCGGAGGTGTGGTGTGCCGGTGATTTGGTGCCGGGGGCTTAATGGGGGAGAGAGGAGAGGGACGTACGGGGATGCCCAGGGGTCCGCTTGCTCCGCTTGACCCCTGCAGTCCAGGCTGACCCTGCGGGGGGGGGGGGGAGACCACAACCGAGAAGGTCACAAAGACAACGATTCCGCGTGGAGCCTTTCATAGGCTGCCGGGAGCAAGCGCCGTTAGGGAGCACCTACGAAGGCCAGCACGGCACGTGAAGGGGGTGGTGTGCGGGCAATACCACGCCCGGCCGCCTTTGTCTCCCCGGTCCTGACGTGTTGAGGCTGAGCCAACCGAGGCGAGGCCCAGGAGGGGTTCACACAAGCGCCACTGTCGTTGTGCGCGAGCGGGAATCGAACACGGAGCACCGGCTTAGCAGCGCCGCACGCCAACCACCACGCCACTGCTCACCCCGCACCGATCCGTGAGCTCCATACAAACCCCCCCCCCCCCCCCCCCCCCGTGTAGCCTTCGCGGACTTTTGGGGGTGCAGGCGCTGTTTGCGAGCGGCACCACCTATGCAGGCCGGCACGGCGCACGAGCGGAAGGGTTGCCAGCACCACCGCGCCCGACCGACTTCGTCTCTCCAGTATCTTGCTGTAGCCCCTCACCCCCTCTGTGCCCCCCCCATACCCCGTGCCCCCCGTGGCTGTCCCCTCGTACCAGCAATCCCCGGTTGCCTTTCTCGCCTTTGGGACCAGTCTCCCCCGGGCTTCCCATCGTTCCCATGTGGCCAACGGAGCCCGGAGGGCCAATCTGCCCGGGCGGACCCTGAGAGAGACAGAGAGAGACAGAGAGAGACAGAGAGAGAGACACGGTGAGGCCTTGAGTCACACGCCAATGATCTCAATGCCATTGAAATCTCACCGTTGCAAAACGTCAAGCGGTTGACTTCTTATTTATCCAATTCTGTTCGCTTTCTTCTCCAACTGCAGTACTAACCGGTGGTTGTGCCATGGGTGGATTGGTCACCGCGATGGGAATGTGAAATTACCACGGCTGACTTTCTTCTCCAACCTATGGTATCAACCGACATTTTTAGACATGGCGATCCGCACGCTTCATTTATCGTGAAAATATTTCACCCGGAAAATCTCCTGGGGGGGTGGGACATCTCGTCGGCAATGTACGTACACAGAGGGTAAAACACTATTCTTACTTTTCATACTTTGATACCGAAAAAAGAAAGTATCCCATGATACCAGCAAGCCCAGCGTGCACGGTGCCCGGGAGTGGAAGCCGCAGCCACGCTGGGGGGAGGGATAGAGAGGAGATCTCATTTTGGCATGGAGTTTCTTTCCGCTTGTGCGTTTCCCCTCTCATCCGAGCGTGCGGGGGGGGGGCGGGGGGGGGGGGGGGTGCCGCCGTGTGTTCGGGGCGGCCTACCTTCTCTCCGCGTGGGCCCTGCGCTCCAGCTTGGCCTCCCGGTCCGCTCGCGCCCTGCGAGACATCACGACACAAGGTCCCCAACCGTGTTAACTCGCTACTCGCTCGCCTGCGATGCTATTGAAGCTAAAACTGTAGAATTTCACCAGGCGTAAGGCCCCGTTGAGCTGGGCAGCTCTCTCTCAGAAACCACCTGGCCATCATGAATGATAGCTCAACCAAGTGGGCTTCTCGTCGTCGTCGTCGTCGTGGGGGAATGTATAGCGGCAGCCAAAACACTGGAAACGCGTGTCTCTAAATGCGGTGACAATAACCGGAGGACCCGGAGAAAAATCCACGCGACCACGGGGAGAGAGAGACGCAGACTCCAAATATACAGCAGCAGCAGGCGTCAGGGTCGGGATCTAACCCACGACCTCCTGTACACCAGGCGAGGGAGTTAACATCTCCTAGCCACCGTGATGATGATGATGAGAGAGAGAGACGCAGACTCCAAATATACAGCAGCAGCAGCAGGCGTCAGGGTCGGGATCTAACCCACGACCTCCTGTACACCAGGCGAGGGAGTTAACATCTCCTAGCCACCGTGGTGCAGGAGGTCGTGGATTTGATCCCGACCCTGACGCCTGCTATTTGTGTGTCTCTCTCTCTCTCCGGTTTTTCCCTCCACATTTAGAATCGACGTCGTGCGTTTAGAGTCATTGGCTGCTTTAAACTTGCACACGATGATGTCCCACTTCGTTGAGCTATCATTCGTCATAGCCAGGTCGCTTCTGATAAAAAAACGCCACATAGCTCAGCGGGGCTTGACGCCTGCTAAAATAATAAAACAAGTTGAGTTTAGTGTAGCCTTCATCAGACTGTGGGGGCAAGTGCCGCTAGCGAGTAGCAACACCTACGAAGGCCGGCACGCAACAACGAGGGGGGCGGGGCGGCCGGCACCACGCCCGGTCACCTTTGTCTCCCCAGCGCTGACGTTGACTACACACCGCACCAGGTACCCCCTACGAGCCGCCACGATGATGCCGGGAAGGCGAGGGCCTAAAAAATCCGATCGCTGCTCAGAGCCTCACCTCTCTCCCTGGGGGTCCCGACGCCCCCCGGGGGCCCACGCTCCCCTGCTCTCCGCTGTCCCCTTTGGGAGCCGGCGGGCCCCAGCTCCCGCGCTCCCCCTTGTCTCCCTGCGGACGGGCACATGGGCAGAATGAAAACCAGCTGGCCGCACCAGTCCACGGGCGAGCCTCCGCTTGTCGACGCTCCGTACGTACGTACGTCGCCGGATGTTGAACTACTGTCACGCCGCACGTGGCCAAGCGGGCTCATCGGAGGTGCGGTGGGAGGGCAACAAACTAAACACAAAAATTCACTTCAAGAAATCTGTTTGTCAATCTAGACGACGATGATTCAAAAGGGAACAGCTCCAGTGGCTTCCTAATATCGGAAGGGCGTTCCAGACGGCCATAGGAGCGCATCTGTAAGCGCCGTGCAATGCGGCGACCACCGTCTTTGTCTTCCCAGTTTCGTTTCTATACATCACGCAAGATACTCCCCTGAGGCCGCGTCAGACCAAGGGGAGGCCCAGGACCGGCCGTGAGCGGGAACCGAACTCGGGTCGCCAGGTTGTGCGGCGCGGCTCGCTAACCGCGATGCTACCGCTGCCCCCTGAACACCGGGTACCCATTGTGCAAAGACAAAAAAAAACCCTCCGGATAGCCTTAACAGACTGTAGGGGCAAGTGCTGGTAGCAAGTAGCACCTATGAAGGCCGGGACAGCACACAAGGGGTTGGGTGGCCAGCACCACGCCCGGCCGCCTTTGTCTCTCCAGTGGCGATGTTTACACACCGTGCCAGGTACTCATTTGAGGCTGAGTCGACACACAGACACACACAGACACACACACAAACAGACACACACAGACAGACACACACAGACAGATTCTCGGCACAGTATAAAGCTCCGAAAAATGAACGCAACACCCAGAGAGTAAATACCAGAGGTCCTTTAGATCCCGACTCTCCTTTCACCCCATCTCCACCGGGAAGGCCCTAGATGGGAAGACACAGACAGAAGGCCTCACTGAGTCTCAAGACTGAGTCTCAAGACTGAGTCTCAAGACTGAGTCTCAAGACTCGCTTACTGGAGGTCGCTCGCCCGACACGAAACCACAGAGCCAGGCCAGGCGTGGGGGGGGGGGCCTCATTTGCTCACCGAGGGCCAAACCAGACTTTCAAATTCCACATCCGTACAGCCTCCAATTGGCACAGTAGCCTACGTAAGGTGGCGAACGAAGTTCAACACGTGCACGCAACGCGTACGTGCGGAGAACGCGTCCAACTTCACGCTGGAAATCAAACAGCTCGCTCGCTCGCAACAAATGAGCCTGTGGGGGCGTTGGGGCGCCGCTGTGGCTAGGAGATGTTAACTACCTCACCTGGTACGCAGGAGGTCGTGGGTTCGATCCCGACCCTGACGCCTGCTGCTGTATATTTGGAGTTTGCGTGTCTCTCTCTCTCATCATCATCATGGTGGCTAGGAGATGTTAACTCCCTCGCCCGGTATACAGGAGGTCGTGGGTTCGATCCCGACCCTGACGCCTGCTGCTGTATATTTGGAGTGTGCGTGTCTCTCTCTGGCCCCGTGGTCACATGGGTTTCTCTGGGTCCTCTGGTTTTTTCCCTCCACATTTAGAAACATGCACTTAGAGCATTTGGCTGCTATCAACGTCCACATGATGATGATGATGATGATCCATTCCGTTGAGCTACCATTTGTGCAGGCGCGGTTCATCCACTAGCAGCTGGAGATGAGAAATAATATTTCTAATAAAAAATATTTTTCTATAAATAGGTTTGTTGTGTAAAAATATAATGATTATTTGAACGTGAATTGCCTAATAAAGATAACATTTTAAGTTGTTCACATTAGAAACTGCTGCAACGTCACAGTCTGATTTGTGCCTTGGGGAGGCATCGGGGCGACTGTGAAGACGTCCCAGTGAGAGATCTCCCGTCTTCAGTGCGAGGAAACAACAACATCTCCCGTCTTCAGAGTCACTGCGATGAACTTCGCCGCGTAGCCACGCCGCTTGAGACCCATTCAGGGCGGTGAAGAATGCGCCCGTGGCTGTGACGACGGCGACGACGGCGACGACGTCACAACGCGAGATCGCTCCGTGGTGCACACTGAGCAGCAGCTCACGGCTCATGGCAGCGGCGTCACTCACCTGCTCCCCGTCGAGCCCGGACACTCCTGGCTCCCCGGGGGGGCCCCGTCCTCCCTGGCGGGCGGAGGGACAAATGAGGAGGAGAAGTGCGGAGTTTACTCTGCCAGGGTCTTCTGTGTCGTCAGGAACTTCCTTCGCACCGTACGTAGCCAACCGCGCTACATCGGAGGTGCGGTGCTGAGTCTATGGGCAGTGTTGAGTCTATGGGTAGTGTTGAGTCTATGGGCAGTGTTGAGTCTATGGGCAGTGTTGAGTCTATGGGCAGTGTTGAGTCTATGGGCAGTGTTGAGTCTATGGGCAGTGTTGAGTCTATGGGCAGTGTTGAGTCTATGGGTAGTGTTAGTCTATGGGCAGTGTTGAGTCTATGGGTAGTGTTGAGTCTATGGGCAGTGTTGAGTCTATGGGCAGTGTTGAGTCTATGGGTAGTGTTAGTCTATGGGTAGTGTTAGGCTATGGGCAGTGTTAGTCTATGGGTAGTGTTAGTCTATGTGTTAGTCTATGGGTAGTGTTAGTCTACGGGCAGTGCTGAGTCTATGAGTAGTGTTGAGTCTATGGGTAGTGTTAGTCTATGGGTAGTGTTAGTCTATGGGCAGTGTTAGTCTATGGGTAGTTTTAGTCTATGTGTTAGTCTATGGGTAGTGTTAGTCTACGGGCAGTGTTGAGTCTATGGGTAGTGTTGAGTCTATGGGCAGTGTTGAGTCTGTGGGTAGTGTTGAGTCTATGGGCAGTGTTGAGTCTATGGGCAGTGTTGAGTCTATGGGAAGTGTTGAGTCTATGGGTAGTGTTGAGTCTATGGGTAGTGTTGAGTTTATGGGTAGTGTTGAGTCTATGGGTAGTGTGGAGTCTATGGGCAGTGTTAGTCTATGCGTTTTTATGAGTATCTATGAGTCTCTGTGCGTCGTTGTCCGTTATTACGGTTTGTTCTGGACCACCACAGTCACACGCTGCTACTGAAGAGTTTAAGTTTCCATTTGTGTTGTTGTTGTGGTTGTTGTTGTGGTTGTTGTTGTGGTTGTTGTTGTTGTTTTATTACCACATCTCCCTTGTCTCCAGGTTGGCCGTCCAGACCGGGGTCACCTTGTTCACCCTACAAACATGGCACACACGCACACACACACGGCACACAAACACACATGGCATGCAGACACGCACGGCACACACACACACGGCACACACACACGCACACACACACACACACGGCATGCACACACACACACGGCACACACACGGCACACACACACAAACACGTACACACACACACACGCACACACACAGCACACACACACACACGGCACGAACACACACACGGCATGAACACACACACGGCACACAAACACACATGGCATGCACACACCACGCGAACCGTGAGAGCCTCTTCGGGACGAGCTCGGCTCGGATTTGCAATTTGGGAAAAGGGAAAAAAACTGGGTGCATGGGAAGGGGAGGTGGGGGAGGGGGCATGGGGGGGGCGGTCACTCGGGGTGGGGGTCGTCTCACCTGTAGGCCCAGCGGCCCGGGAGGCCCTCTCGGGCCTGCGGGGCCGAGGCTCCCGGGCGGGCCTCGCTTCCCCGTCTCACCGTCCACTCCGGGCTTTGCAGAGAGGCCCTACAGGTGGGGGTGGGGGGGGGGGGAGAGGTGAACGCCGTGGGGGGGGGGGGGGGGCGGCCCGTCCACACCCCGCGACGTCACTTCACGTTGGGGTGGGGGGGGGGGGTAGAGGGGGGCGAGCTGGCAGCTGATGCCGCCGCTGCGTTTGACCGCCCCGACAAGCGAGGAGCCGCCGGTGGGTGTCGTCTCCAGAGGCTGCCCGGGCGGCCGTACTCACCGGCTGCCCTTGGAAGCCCTTGGCTCCAGGCTGCCCTGGCTTCCCCTAGAGGCGGGCACAGGGGGGCACAGGGGGCGTCGCCGATCAGGGGGCTCCCGGCGCAGCGCGCGGCGATCCCCGTTGCCGTTGGGGTTGCGACGTCGGCGGCGTCAAGGTTCGGGCTCTTACACGGCGGCTACGCACGCGGCCTGCAAGCCAGCTGTGGCGGATCGCACGCCGATGTCGCGCCAAACTCCCTCCCCGTTCCCCGGGGGGGGCGGGCATCGAAGAGCCGTAAGCTCCCCCCCCCCCTCCCCCAACTCGCCAGGTCGAAGGCAGCGCGGACAAAAATGTACGGGGATAGAGCGTTTCCCCCTCGCACGCGTTGTTTTTCTCCGGGTTCTCCGGTTTCTTCCCACACGTGTATGAACGCTCATTATTTGGAGTTTGCGGTGTCTCTCTCCCTGTGGTCGGCTGGTTTTGTCTCCGGGTCCTCCGGTTTATTCCCTCCACATTTTAGAATCGATGTCACGCATTTAGAGTAATTTGGCTGCTACAAACATCCACGTGACGATGTTGATGATGATGAGCCCACTTGGTTGGACTATCGTTTGTGACAGCCAGGTCGCTTCAGAAAAATATCTATAAAGCTCAGTGGGCGTTAACTATTTGAAATAACAAGAGTAGTTTAGTAGTCGTGGTCGGGTTATGGTTAGGTCTGCACCACACACGCGCCGCATGTCTAGGACTCGCGCGCTGCCCACGCTGTCATGGCGTGTTGACTCGTGCGGGTCACTCACCTGGGGACCTGGCTTCCCGGAGCTTCCAGGGTTCCCTCGGGGTCCCTTCGAGGGGGAAGAAGACACATGAGGCTCAAGAGCAACGCTTGTTCTGCGTTCCACCATCGCGTGAGGTGTCCACTGGAGTTGTGAACCCTCCACCACCAGGCACGGCAAAAAAACAATTGGGTTGCCACCGGAACAAATGTGCCGTTTTTTTTAAGCAAACCGGCTCGTACTGGGCTCAAGCCAAAAAAATGTATGTGTATATAAAAAATGTATAAAGTATTATATTATATTATTAGAAAAATTATGAATCTATAAAAAAATCTATAAAAAATTAAATGTATATCAAACTAAACATACAACAAACAGAAACGATTACCAAGATAATAGCAACACACAAATGTTTTGGTCACTGCTGATGTCGTGAATGCGGTCGACACCGCTCCAGGCCCACCTTAAGTCCGGGTTGTCCCCATTTCCCCGGAGCTCCCTGCTTCCCCACCTCGCCCTGCCACACACATCGACAGCAGATTCATCATCATCGTCGTCGTCGTCATCATCATCGTCTTCGTCATCATCTTCGTCATCATCGTCTTCGTCGTCGTCGTCATCATTGCAATCATCATCGTCACAACACAACACACGAGCGTCATCGTGTAAAACATACAACTTGGTAATGTTGATGCTGCTGGTCGACAGTGGTGCATGAGCACCGACCACCCACGATCACCCACCACCCACCACCCACCACCCACGATCACCCACTACCCACCACCCACGATCACCCACTACCCACCACCCACGATCACCCACAACCACCCACCACCCAGGAGGACCGCTAACCCACGAGCACAATCACCCAGGTAGATTCTGTGTGGCCAGGCGAGAGACTCGGGGGACCAGCCTGGGAGTGTCATTGGGCAAGCGGCCCAATGCCACTCCCAGGTAGGATGGGGATGGTTTAGTGTTGTGTTTGTTTGTGTGTTGGGTGATTTGTTCACCTTTCATGTACTTTGCACAACTGTCGTGTGTTTTGTAACTGCTTGTCGTTGTGTAATGACCGAGATAAGACCGCTTGCCCGACACGAGAGTACGGTCAGACACACAGTCAGGAAGCAGGCCGAGGCCTCACCTGGGTGCAGACAGGCCTCGGCAGTGATTGGGCGGCAAAATCCAAAGGGACTGCAGGAAATGTTTGAAAGGTAAAAAGGCGGAAAAGCGAGTGGTGGACTGCAGAAGGACGGTTGAGAAAGGCTGGTGGGGAAGGGTCAAGATCGGCCGAAGGGAGTGGGGTGATGGAAGCTTCCAGAGAGGGGGGGGGGTGGGGGGGCTTGGGAGGTACAAAGGAGACAGCACGGGGAGAGAGAGGGGACGCTGGAGAGGAGACGGAGCTCAAACCTCAAGAACCAGCCCTGGGCAGCGTTCGTGCTGTCTGAATAAAGGATCTTGAAAGTCACGACGTGTGTGGGCGTCACTACACCCGTAACGTTCTTACCCCGTGCCCCGACTGGACGTGTGACAAAAGAGCTTTATAGCTCATCTGATTTCCCCTCCAGTATAAATAAACATTCCGATTCTCAAATCAAGATTCCGATTATTATCGGTCGCCTATCCCGAGCACAGCCCGGCAAGTCGGGCTCAAACCCCTGAAGGAGCCTGTCGGAGGCCTCGCACCTTGGGCCCTGGGGAACCGGTGACGCCTCCCTCGCCACCGCTGCCGGGAAATCCCTGCAAGGAGACGACGGGTCAGTGGCGCCGGGAGCACAGCGAGGACGACTTCTCAGAAGTAATCCGTTACCAATCACTTGGGGGGAGGGGGAGGGAAAAGGTTCGAGTGATTACCAGATTAAACGAGCGACGAGAGAGTGTTTCCCTCACCTTTTTTTACGGTCCCTAAAAAGGCGGTGGTGGAAATTCCGCATTCACATGGCGGGGGGTGGGTTGAAGGCGGAAGACAACCATTGTTGTGGGGTGCCACGGTGGCTAGGAGATGTTGACTACCTCGCCTGGTATGCAGGAGATCATGGGTTCCATCCCGAGATGTTAACCACCTCGCCTAGTATGCAGGAGTTCGTGGGTTCGATCCAGACCCTGACGCCTGCTGCATAGTTGGAGTCTATGTGTATCTTTCTCTCCCGTGGTGACGTGGATTTTTCTCCGGGTCCTCTGGGTTTTCCCTCCACACTTAGAATCAACGTCACCCGTTTAGAGTAACTGAGCTGTGTACCTCTTTTGAGAAGCGACCTCGCTATCACAAATGACAGCTCAACAAAGTGGCTTATCTTCATCACGAGGGAAATTATTGCAGCCAAATACTCGAAACGCATCTTTCTAAATGTGAAGGGAAAAACCGGGAGGACCCAGAGAAAAATCGAAGCGACCACGGGGAGAGAGACGCGCAAACCCCAAAGAAACAGCAGCAGGCGTCATGGGTCGGGATTGAACCGACGCACTCCTGCGTACCAGGCGATGTGGTTAACATCCCCTAGACACTATGGTGACCCCCCCCCTCCACTACCTGGGTGTCAACCTGAAACCTGCCGATTGCGAGGCCACTCGCTGTACCACGGGGGAGCCACATGGGACGGGCTGATTGCGTAACCATCACACAACGGAGAGCCGCCAGACATCCCGCTGGGTGAGGTTAGAGTGGCCACCCGTGTACCCCGCTGTGGGTGCGTGTCGGGAGCGGGCGGCGCTCGGGATAACTTACATAGGTGCCGACGGGGCCTTGTATGCCGGGCAGTCCTGGTTTTCCTGGGAGGCCCTGAGAGAGGAAGTTTCACACAAATCCATGTGCACAGTGCAACACTCAAACTCAACGCAAATGTGTTTTTGTTACCAGCCAAGGCGCCACAATGAGCTGCGTCGCTCTTTTTCAGAAGTGACCTGGCCATCACAAATGACAGCTCAACGTAGTGGGCTCATCATCATAGGAAATGTAAAGCAGCAGCCAAATTGCTCGAAACGCTTGGTGATGTCGATTCTAAATGTGGAGGCGAAAAACCGGAGAAAACTCCATGCGACCACGGGGAGAGAGACACGCAAACTCCAAATATACAGCAGGCGTCAGGATCGGGAATGAACCCATGACCTCCTGTGTACCATGCGAGGTAGTAGACATCTCCTAGCCACCGTGTACAGATAAAGACGCAGCCCTGCAATTGCTTGACTCGTGCCACCGCTGGTCGAAGGTCCGCCACCGGAGCGAAGCCTCTGGGGTATTACAACGTTGATATTCGCGCTGCCTCTGTTGCTGTTCGCCTTGCGGCGTTGTTCTCCGGCCTACCACCGGTGGTGGTGAGACGAGGCCATGAAGGAGGTTCTACCTCCGACTTTATTATCATCATCATCATCATCAGAGCCACGTTTGTTTTGCCACCAGCGTGGTGTGTGGTGAATGCACACTTGATGATGCCTTGCAAAAGGTGTCTATTTGCCGTTTGAATATCTTAACACAACTCCTGTTCTATTGCCAGAAAGGCCGAAGCCTATTCCGATGTTTTGTTTGTCACCTAGAGCGGTAATTGGCCACAGCAATCGCCGGATAATCTACAACGGGGGTGCGGCGACGGTGGTGTTGGCGTGCGAGGCGCGGCGGTGATCGCCACCGTGCCGTCTCACCTTCTCCCCCGGGTTGCCCGCGTTGCCGGCGGCCCCCGGTAAACCGCGAGGTCCCTGCGAGTCCGACCACAGTCAGTCAGTCACCACCCCCCCCCCCCCCCCCCGGGGTCAGCGCCGCGGCAAAACCAGCGCTCGGCGTGCTGCCCTGAGCGGAGTCAGCGCTCGAATAATAACGCCACGCTCGCACGGCGCTCGCTCCTCGCTCTCGTAGAGACGGAGAGAGAAGGGAAGTATCAGAGAGAGAGAGAGGACGACTCAGAGAGAGAGAGAGGACGACTCAGAGAGAGAGAGAGAGGACGACTCAGAGAGAGAGAGAGGACGACTCAGAGAGAGAGAGGACGACTCAGAGAGTGAGAGAGGACGACTCAGAGAGAGAGAGAGGAAGACTCAGAGAGAGAGAGAGGAAGACTCAGAGATAGAGAAGACGACTCAGAGAGAGAGAGGACGACTCAGAGAGAGAGAGAGGACGACTCAGAGAGAGAGAGAGGACGACTCAGAGAGAGAGAGGACGACTCAGAGAGAGAGAGAGGACGACTCAGAGAGAGAGAGAGGACGACTCAGAGAGAGAGAGGACGACTCAGAGAGAAAGAGAGGACGACTCAGAGAGAGAGAGGACGACTCAGAGAGAGAGAGGACGACTCAGAGAGAGACAGAGGACGACTCAGAGAGAGAGAGGACGACTCAGAGAGAGAGAGAGGACGACTCAGAGAGAGAGAGGACGACTCAGAGAGAGAGAGAGGAAGACTCAGAATAGGCACCAGGAGGAGGAGGAACCACACAGACAAGGGAGTGGGAAGGCAGCGGCAGCCACGCGCTAGCGAGGAGCCGGCCCCACCAACGATTGCCCCAGCTCTGCGCTCCTCTGCGTATGAAGTTGTGGTCGGCCCAATGACTGAATTTCGGGAGGAAGGAAGCCGGAGCTCCCAGGGGAAACGCCTGCGTGCGAGGGAGCAACGTTGTATCCCCGCTAGGGGTCGGCACGGTTTGGCTCAAACCACCAAACCGCGGTTTGAACCGAACCAAATCGGTTTGGTTTGGCTCTGTTTGAACTGGTTCGGTTTGGTTTGGGGCTACGAAAACCGACTCGGTTTGGCTCGGACAGGGTGGAACCGGCTCAAACTAGTTTGGTTCAAGCCAACTTAAGAGGTTTGGTTTAGCTTAGTTTGGTTTGGTTTTGGTTTGGTTTGGTTCAGTCGTCGCTGGTTTGGTTTGGATTGCTCAATTTGAAACCAGTTTGAGTCGGTTCAAACCGTGCCGACCCCTAATCCCCGCGCAGGAGGGACAGTGGAGTCAACGTGTTGGCTGCGTCGCCGTCTCCTGGCGAGTCGCGGGGTTGCAGCTCCTCCGCTAGGACAGCCGCCCCCCTGCGCCTGGCCGAGCCGTGGATGACCCCCGTGACTTTGCGACCCCGTGACCCCGTGATCCCCCCTCCCCAAACTTACCGTTGGCCCCAGGGAACCGTCCACCCCCCTGAGTCCCGGTAGGCCTCTGAAGCCCTACAGGGGGTTGTGGCACGGAGAAGAAGAACCATCGTCATCATCATCATCAGCAGCAGTAGCAGCATCAGCAGTAGCAGCATCATCATCAGCAGTGGCAGCGTCATCAGCAGTGGCAGTGTCAGCTATATCAGCATCAGTATCATCATCAGCAGTCGCAGCATCAGCATCATTAGCAGCAGCATCATGATCATCAGCAGCATTAGTATCATCATCAGCAGTAGCAGCAGCATCATCATCAGCAGTAGCAGCAGCATCATCATTAGTCGTAGCCAAATCAGCATCAATATCATCAGCAAAGCAGAATCTACACATTCATCATCATAGTCATTGATGGAATCATCATTCATTTTCAATGAACGGCATCAGCATCAGAATGATAATATCAGCAGCAGGAGAATCATAATTAGAATCATCATTTTCATCATCATAAGCAAACATCATCATCATCACACTGAACGCAAACAGCGCTGTCATCATCATCATCACCACCGCGAGCGCCACCACGGCTGGGTAGCAGCAACGACGCGACGTGTGTCCTGTCACTAGGGCTGGTGTCATCGAGTTGACTGCACAGTCAAGCCGGTCGTGTTGTTTTCTGTTGTTGTTTGGTATTGTTGTTGTTTTCTGTTGTTGTTGTTGTTTGGTGTTGTTGTTGTTGTTGTGTGCTGTTGTTGTTGCTGTTTTCTGTTGTTGTTGTGTACTGTTGTTGTTGCTGTTTTCTGATGTTGTTGTTGTGTGCTGTTGTTGTTGTTGTTGTTTTCTACTGTTGTTGTTGTGTGCTGTTGTTGTTGTTGTTTTCTACTGTTGTTGTTGTTGTTGTTGTTGTTGTGTGGTGGTGTTGTTGTTGTTGTTGTGTGGTGTTGTTGTTGTTTTCTGCTGTTGTTGTTGTGGTGTTGTTATGTGGTGTTGTTGTTTTCTGCTGTTGTTGTGGTGTTGTTGTGTGGTGTTGTTGTTTTCTGTTGTTGTTGTGTGGTGTTGTTGTTGTTTTCTGCTGTTGTTGTTGTGGTGTTGTTATGTGGTGTTGTTGTTTTCTGCTGTTGTTGTGGTGTTGTTGTGTGGTGTTGTTGTTTTCTGTTGTTGTTGTGTGTGTGGTGTCGTGCACCTACGCACCCTGAACCCCCTCCTCCCCGCGTTCCCCGTCACTCCGGGCGCTCCCTGCAGGGGGAGACGCGACAGGGAGACGCGTCACCGAGGAGCGTGGTGGACAAGAGGTGAGCGTAGTGGACAAGCCGTGGGCGTGGTGGACAAGGTGAGCGTAGTGGACAAGGGGTGAGCGTGGTGGACAAGGTGAGAGTGGTGGACGAGCGGTGGGCGTGAACGCAGCGTGTATTGTGTGTGTTGTGTGTACCATTGTGCGAGTGGTTTGCATGGGAATTGTGCAAAAGCGGTGCACACAGTGCGTGTGTGCGCACGGTGCGTGTGTGCGCACGGTGCGTGTGTGCGCACGGTGCGTGTGTGCGCACGGTGCGTGTGTGCGCACGGTGCGTGTGTGCGCACGGTGCGTGTGTGCGCACGGTGCGTGTGTGCGCACGGTGCGTGTGTGCGCACGGTGCGTGTGTGCGCACGGTGCGTGTGTGTGCACGGTGCGTGTGCACGGTGCGAGTGTGTGCACGGTGTGTGTATACCGGTGTGTGTGCACGGTGCGTGTGTGTGCACGGTGCGTGTGCACGGTGCGAGTGTGTGCACGGTGTGTGTATACCGGTGTGTGTGCACGGTGCGTGTGTGTGCACGGTGCGGGTGTGTGTGCACGGTGCAGGTGCACGCCGCGTGGGTGCGGTGTTCGCCGTGTGAGTGCCGCGTGGCAGCAGGGATGGGTGCATGGGAACCTGGGTACCCGGTTTTCCTTCCGCTCCCTCCCTTCCGCCCGTGCCCTTCTCGCCCTGCCGGACACACGCACACACCGCCTCGTACTCCGCCGCACGTGCGGCGCTCAGTGTTTCCTCGTGGCGGTTTGACCCCCGACCGAGCGACAAAGAAACTCAACTCGTCACGGCGTCCGCCGGCCGTCCCGACATTTAGAAGTTTTTTTTCCGTTCCTGCTACATGTCAACCGAATAAGGATTGTCACGTCTCAAGATGGGGGGCCGCTCCGTGCGTCTGCCCCCACTCCGTGGTCGAGTCGATGTCCCTGAGCGCCGTCGACGGCGTCGGAGCGACGGTGTCGGGTCGACGGGTCAACGGTGTCGGGGCGACGGTGTCGGGGCGACGGTGTCGGGTCGACGGGTCGACGGTGTCGGGGCGACGGTCTCGGCTGGAATGTCCGTGGGCACGGCGACGCCACGCGAACACCGCCATTTTGTATCGTGGGCCAACCGGCTCACCGCTTTCTTCTTGACAACTGCGCCACCAACCCCCCCCCCCCTCCAGTGAAGGTTCTCCAGAATCCGGCGAAACGTTGGGATTGCGGTCTTGGGGGCACGGAGACCAACGGATCTATTTAATTATTTTCATTGATTTCCTCTTTGACGATACATTTTTCTTGTCACGCGCAACTTTTTTCTCTCTCGCCATTCGCGTGTTCATCTTTTAGTTCTTGATTTGCTTAGTGGCGGGTTTGTTTTTGCATCGTCTGCGTAAGGGACTAGTACACTCACTAGTACACTCATCGTTATGCGATGGACGTCACTCCCGTACAGCACAGCAGCGTGGAGAGAAATGTCGGACGTCGTCGTCGATTTGCCACGAATGAACCACGCTGCTCATCAGCGTAAATCACGCGAACTCCGGTTCGTCATCCTCGCAGCAGCAGTAGCAGCGGTAGCAGCGGCTTTTGGCTCGGCCGTCGGGACAAAGACGGTGGTCACCGGAAATTGCGCGGCACTTTCAGACGCCCTTTTGCGCCCGTCTGGAACGTTCTTCCTTCCGGTATCAGGAAGCCACTGGGAGCTGTGATGCACTTACAAATCATCAGCTCGATGGAAAGATACTTTCTGTGTAATTTCTATTTGTGTTTGGTTTGCTGTCTTTCCCCTGTGCCCCCGGTTAGCACGGTTGGCTACGTGCGGTGCACAAGAAGTGCAACGTACGGTGCACGCCGCACGTACTGGCGGACGAAGGGCCTCGCTTCAATTCCCGAAAAAGAAGGTGCCGGTGCGCGAAGCGAAACGTCGGACGTCGCGGCCGAACCACCTTGCGGAGGCACAGCCTTGACAATCACATCGTGACGACACAGCCTTGACAACCACATCGTGACGACACCGCCTTGACAACCACGCCGTGACGACACAGCCTTGACAACCACGTCGTGACGACACAGCCTTGACAACCACACCATGACATCACAGCCTTGACAACCACGCCGTGACGTCACAGCCTTGATAACCACACTGTGACATCACAGCCTTGACAACCACACCGTGACATCACAGCCTTGACAACCACACCGTGACGGCACAGCCTTGACAATCACACCATGACATCACAGCCTTGACAACCACGCCGTAACATCACAGCCTTGACAACCACACCGTGATGGCTGCCATGGCAGCGTGGCCGGCTATAGACGAGTGAACTCACCGGAGCCCCCGGGAAGCCGACGAGCCCACGTTGGCCGGTCCGTCCCTGGAGCGGCATTAAAGGTGAAATGTCAGTACAGTAGAAGCCCTGTTCACGACTAATGACGGCCTCCATAGAGCCCAGTGTATAATAGTGTAGTGTAGTGTATAGTGTAGTGTATAGTGCAGTGTATAGTCGTGTAGTGTATAAGCACCTGCATGGGTATTTTGTACCATCGAACACTCCATCCCCACAACTCCCGATTAGTGATGGGGCAGTGGAGAGTTTCCCACACCTGGGCAGTGTGCTCATGACCGGCTCCGGTTTGGCAGCAGAGGTCTCATTCCGAATCAGTCGAGCGGCGATATCTTTTCATTGGTTGGGTAACGCTGTGTGGAAGCTACCTGGTCTGTCGCTCCGCACGAAGCTTCAGGTCTTCTCGGCCACAGTCATTCCCTCCCTTCTCTACGTTTGCAAAACGTGGACCCCCCTAATGGAGCATATTCGCCGGTTAGAAACATTTAGGCTGGCCTGCCTACGATCCATCCTGTGTTTAACCAGGCTGGATTGTGTGAGGAGCTCACAAATCCTTGAAAGATCTGGACAAAGTCCTATCGGTGAGCTCCTCCGGCAGGCAAGGCTGCGTTGGCTGGGTCATGTAGCCCACATGCCCAGCCACCGCATGCCCAAACAGCTTTTGTTCGGCCGGATAGAGGGGGCTAACCGGGCGCGGCACGGACTAGAGAAGAGATGGAGTGATGTGGTTCAGGAGGACATGGAGCTGAGTGGACTTGCCGATGACTGATATCAGCGGTGTCAAGATCGGCCTCTGTGGAGGAGGCTCGTGAAGGACGCTACTGGGCAGTTGGAGGCAGTCGCCCTCCAACAACAACGGAGGGAGGAGGAGCGATGCTCACAACAACGAGCGGAGCGCCGGGTGGCTAAAGCACAGCAAGTTGGCACAGTAGGGGGCACAGGTGGTGCATCAGCCAGTCGTCTCAGTCAGTCGACCCGTGGCACCTGCTGGGTCTGCCCCGTGACCTCCTGCCAGCGGGCGTTCGACACTTCACGTGGCCTCAACAAGCACATGGCCTGGCACAAGCGTCGTGGTGACGTCACCGCCACTTAGTGGCGAATGGCGGTTGTTGTTGTTGTGTGTGTGTGTCTGTGTGTGTGTGTCTGTGTGTGTGTCTGTGTGTGTGTCTGTGTGTGTGTCTGTGTGTGTGTCTGTGTGTGTGTGCGCATGCCCGGTTGTCGGGAAGCGATCGCAGAGCCACTTACACGGACGCCTCGAGATCCTGAGATGCCCTTTGAGCCAATCACGCCCTGGTCTCCCTAATGGATGAACAAAAACACAAAGATCCCCCGTATAGCCTTTAACACACCGTTGGGGCAAGTGCCGTTACCGAGCACCTATGACGGCCGGTACGGCACACAGACCAACACCACGCCCGGCTGCCTTTGTCTCCCCAGTGGCGATGTATACACATCGCACCAGCTATTTATTTGAGGCTGAGTCTTCTTAGGGGAGAGCAAGGAATGGTTCAGATAATTGTCACTGGTGTTGGCCATGAGCGGGAATTGAACTCGGGTGGCCAGGTTCGTAGCGCGCTAACCACTACACTAGCCTGTAACAGACTGTTGGGGCGAGTGCCGTTAGCGAGTTGCAGCACCAATGAGGCACACGAGGGGGTGGTGTGGCCGGCACCACGCCCGGCCACCTTTGCTTCCCCAGTGCTGATATTTACACACCATGCCCAGGTACTCATTTAAGGCTGAGTCGACATAGCAGAGGCCCAGGGCCGGTTCAGATGATTGTCACTGGAGATGGCCGTGAGCGGGAATCGAACTCGGGCCGCCGGGTTCGGAGCGCTAACCGCTACGCCACCGCTCGCAAATTCACATGCATGCACACACGTGCACAGATTCGCCACACGTGTATACACACGTGTGGAGGGCATGATGACGAAGGTGGTGGTGATGCTCACCTTGGGGCCCAATTTCCCCTTCCTTCCCTGTGCCCCCATGGGCCCCTCCAGCCCCTGGAAAAAGAGAAACACCAAAGTTAGCACAGCAGCAGTGGTGGCAGCAGTGGAAGCAGCAGCGGTAGTAACAGATTGGGAGTTGTGGGGGTGGAGTGTCCGATGGTACAAAATACCCAGGCAGGTGCTTAGTTTTGGTGGGGCTAATGGTAAGGCCCCACCTCTTAGTGGCACGCTCCAGTCTCAGCAGCAGCGTCTCCAACTCCTCCTCTGAATGAGCAGCTATTACCAATTCATCTGCATACATAACGTGGTTGACCAATAGGGAGCCATCCCTTGATCGCACGCGGGCATCGATCAGCCTCCCATTATATCTGTACCAAATGGAAATTCCCTCGGTACAGCTATTGAAGGCTTCACGAACTACGTGGTCAAAATAGATGTAAAATAATGTGGGAGCCAGAGGACATCCCCGTCGCACCCCAAGGTGTACAGGGAATGGCTCTGACTCCCGGCCACGTAGTTTTACCCGGGCCCGCTCACCAACATGAAGGTCCTTAATGATCGTGAGCAGAGGGTCAGGGACTCCGAAAGCACGAAGAACAACCCAGAACCCAGGCCTACTGATGGTATCATAGGCCTTGACCAGCTCAATAAAGCAGAGATGTAGGTCTTGTTGGAATTCCCTACACCTCTGCTGTAGCAGACGGACAGATAATATGGCATCTGTGCAGGACCGCCCTTTCCTGAAACCGCATTGGGGCTCCGCAAGCCTCTCCTCAGGGTGCCTGGCAAGGCGATGTTGAATAATCCTTGCCAGGAACTTTTCCGGCACACTGAGGAGTGAGATGCCCCTGTAGTTGTTACAGTCTGTGCGGTCCCCCTTCTTAAAGAGGGGGACCACCAGGGCATCCTTCCAATCATGCGGAACCCGTCCAGTGGTCCAGACTGTTGTTATGTCACACCACACACACACACTCAAACACACCACACTCACACCACACACGCTTACACCACACACACACACCACAGATGCTCACATTCACACCACACACACACACCACTCACACCACACACTCACACCACACACGCTCACACAGCTCCTCACCGTGGAGCCCACTGGGCCCGACCTCCCCTTGGGCCCCGGGAATCCCTGGTGGCCAGCCGGACCCCGGAAGCCGGAGAATCCCTTGGGGCCCCTCCAGCCAGGGACACCCTGGGAAGGGGGGGGGGGCACAGAGCGCTTCGTTATCCAACGGGGAAACTGCGCCGTGCCACCGAGATCACACACGATGGAGCGGAGACTTGAGCGGGTGACGCGGTGGATGATCTCACCAACCCACCATCTCCCCCACCCACCATCTCACTCACCATCTCACCCACCATCTCATCCATCGACCATCTCACCCACCCACCATCTCACTCACCCACCCACCATCTCACCCACTCACTCATTCGTTCACTCACCCACTCATTCAATGCACTCATCCATTCACTCACTCACTCAATCACTCACTCGCCGAGTCATTTATTCACTCACCTGGTTAAACACCAAGTGGTAATCTCTGGATTAAACTACGACCACGTTTTATTGTACCAGGTGTACGGCCCCACTGAGCTGTGTAAATCTTTTTCAGAAGCGACCTATCACAAATGATAGCTCAACGAAGTGGCTTATCATCATCATCACCACGTGGAAATGTGTAGAACCCAAACACTCTAAACGCGTGATGTCGATTACAAATGTGGACGGGGAAAACCGGAGGACCCGGAGAGAAATCCACGCGACCACGGGGAGAGAGACACGCAAACTCCAAATACACAGCAGCAGGCGTCGGGGCCGGGAACGAAGAACCCACGACCTCCTGCGCACCAGGCGAGGGAGTTGACATCTCCGAGCCACTGCGGCGTCCCTTTATAACCCTTCTTTGCTTGCGCGTGGTAGAACTCAGAGTGATTCAAATGTCGATAGCGGGAGTCGGCCACCGCGAATGGCGATGCCCCACAGGCAGGAAGGGAACCCAGGCGGGCGGGTGCCCGGAGCGCCACGTGCGTTGGGGCCACTCACCTGATCGCCTTTCTCTCCCACGTCGCCACGGTGGCCGCTCCTTTCCTTGAGGCCCTGGGGACACGCAGAGAGGCAGGCGGAGGGGGGGGGAGATGGAGAGAGGGGGAAGCGACAGAGAGAGGGGGGGGGGGGGGAGAGAGGGGGGGGGGCATGGGGAAAGAGCGAGACAGAGAGAGGTATCAAAGAACCCCGTGACCAACATCAAGTGAACACATTCATCAAAAACACCGTTTGGCCATAAAAGGAAAACCAAAGAGGTATGGTCGGCGACGTTTTCCTGGTTGTGCCGCGTGTCGCTCGGGTACGGTGTCAGACGTTTCGCTCCGCGTGCCTTCCGCAGTAGCCGAACCGACTGTTTAGTTTCTGTGCCGCGCTCGAAAACGAGGCGCCGGTGTGACCCGGAATCAAACCGGGAGGGGCGATCGGCGCTTGCTCAGGAACCCCTCGACCCCCCAGCCCCCCCGTGTGTGAGTGTGTGAGAGTGTGTGTGTGTGTGTGAGAGTGCGTGTGTGTCTCTCACCTTGTCGCCACGTGGCCCGGTGACGCCAGACAAGCCGGACACGCCCTGCACGCCAGTGGCGCACAAACAGCCACAGCGCGTGCCACGTCAGCTCCTACTGCTGCTGATGATACTGCTGCTCATGATGATACTGATGATGATACTGCTGATACTGCTGCTGCTGATACTGCTGCTGCTGATACTGCTGCTGCTGCTGATACTGCTGCTGCTGCTACAGCTGCTGCTACTACTACTGGTGCTGCTACTACTGCTGCTGTTAAGTGTTCAAAATGACAGTAGCAGCAAGGGGCCAACATGGACATCGGAGCAGAGACAGCTGCATCACGTGAGCGAGGCAGCGTCACGTGGGCGTGTGCAGGGCGACCACATGGGCCTGTGCAGGGCGACCACGTGGGCGTGTGCAGGGCGACCACGTGGGCGTGAGGACAGACGCGGGAACACACAGACGGGGTGCTGCTGGGGTAGCTGCTGGGGGACACACGGGGATATTAGGGGACGTCCATTGAGTCCGTACGCATGGAGGGGGGAGGTCAACCCAAATGCGTAGCTTGCGTATGGGTGGTCTACTGACAATGTACGCATAGGAAACGGGGGGGGGGGGGGGGGTAAAGGCTCGATAATAATTTGTCTACATTGGCCTTCAAATGAGTTAGATAGGCCGGCGGTGGACTATGTTTGCTGAAACACGTCAATATTATTAACCCTTTATCGTTTTTGCGTGGATTAAATATCGGCCGTTCTATAGGATTCGGGGGGGGGGGGGGGTGCGTCAAGCGAACCTACACAGGTGGTGGGGGGGGGGGGTAAACAGTCCACGTGCCTACAGGGAGGGGGGCAGGGGTCAAGTTGTGACAGATTTGTGCGTACCGACTCCATGGTTGGCCCCTTGACGGACAGAAATTCGGACGGACAAATGGACAGTGTGATGGGTAGGCTGGACAGACCGATGGCTGTGCATACAGAGAGATGGACGGACAGGCGAGCGGATGATGGGCAGATGAATGGATGGACGTACAGGCTGGCAAACAGATCAAGGACAGATCGACAGATAGACAGGCAGACAGATGGATGGACAGACAGACAGGTAGACAGACAGATGGGCAGACAGATGGATGGACAGATCGACAGACGGATGGGTAGACATGTAGACAAATGAATGTACAGATGGACGGACATGTGGATGGACAGAGAGGCGGGTCGACACGTGCACCGAGCGGAGGGGTCATGCCGTGCGGGATAGAGGTTTGCCAGAGTCAGAATCTTTTCTCGAGTCTGGAGGAATCCGATGAGCCGCAAAGCTCTTTCGAGGGACACCGATGGCATCCCACCCACCTTGTAGCCCTCAGCGCCATCCTCGCCTCGCTCTCCCGTGACCCCGGGTGGGCCCTGGGTGACAACCGAGACGGGGGGAGACAAATCGTTCGATACATGTCGGGCAAATCGGTCACCGAGCGATGCCAATCATTCGATCAGTCGTCGGTCAGTTCACAAAACAATCAGCGATTCAATGGACCAGTTGGTCAATTGGTGAATTGGTAAATAAATCTGCCTGCTCATCAGTCAGCTAATGAGTCGTTCAATCGGCTGATCAACCAATTGGCTGCTTCGAGAATAGGCGACAAGCAACCTCAAATAACACTACACTGTATCTAACCAATAGGTGTGAAGATGTTCAAACACCAAATAGAAACCTTTTGCAAGGAATAAATTACTGCATTAACCACACGCAGTGCTTGTGGTGAGAACAGGCGAACAAAAACACGAATCTGATATTTATATAATGCGTTATCTTGATGGCCTAGTCTCACTCCCAGTGTCAGACCAGAGAACAGCACCGGAAGGCGGGCAGCACCAGGGCAATGCCACACGTGTCGGGGCATTTGTAGCTCGGGATGAGCAGCTGCACCTTGGGAGCTTTGCTGGCAGCATCAACGCGTGCAAACATAACAACACGTGTCGAGCCTTTCAGGCAATAACACAGCAGTTGTGTGAAGATGCTCAAACCGAGGGTTTCCCTGGCCACCCACCTCGTCCGCTCTGAGACCAGGCGGGCCATCGCTGCCGCCCCTGCCCTGCAGAAGCGAAATCGAGAATAAAAACGTGTTATTATTATTACTGCTTCAACTCGTAACGCGCACGCCACCCAGCATTCGTTCACTCTCGCAGGCATTCCACATTCCTACGACGGGGGCGAGTCCATCCATCGGACAACCGTCGTTGACTTCCGCCCCAAAAAAAGGTGGTACTCTCGTTTTGTCCACCCCCACCGAGATGATGGGCTAAGTCAAAATCAAAATGAGAATATTTATTTACAATGGAGGAATCCGATGAGCTATGAATCTCTTTCTCTCAGATTTCCAGTTGGGGGCACGGGGCAAGAACGTGACAACAACACTACAGGAGTGCAAAGTGCAAGAAAGGTGAACACATCACCCAACCACGTGCAAATATAACTTCACCATCCTAACCAGGCAAAGCCCACAAAGGTGATTCACTTCTCTTTCAGAAGCGACCTGGCAATCACAAATGATCATTTGCACATTTACAGCAGAAAAGTAATTAATCTCAATGCGTGGAGTTGAAGTCCGCTCGCTCGCTCGATCGCCCGAGTCAGGAACCGTGGCGCGGCTGTCGAGTGTGCAGGCGGTGCAACTGCCCCATGGCAGACGGGCAGCAGAGGGCCGGGGCCTGCGAGGAAGCGATTCGATGGTGGGACAGGATGGAGGCGCCGGTCTTGAACCCTTCCCCTGCGATTCCAAGACGTCTGCAAGTTGCGGGGTGGGTGGCTGGGTGGGGTCCCGTGCCCCGCCGAGTCCCAGAACGCGGCAAGCGACTCGGCGTGGGTTTCTTCAGAGAGGCGTAGCGGCGGTCAGCGCCGTTGTTTCTAATAAGACGTCGTTACTCGCCGCAGAAAACCGTGGCGACGAGACTGCCGCCACTCTACCGTAGCCGGCGCCAAAACCGTGGCGCACGCCCCCTCCCCTCACCCCCCGTGCGTGACCTTGTGGGGGCCTCGGTACCGATGACGTACGTACACGCACGTACGTACACACATGCACGTACGTACACGTGTAACGTCTTCAGGAGCGGAAAGGGTTTAACGAACCTGTTTCCCTGTAGCCCCACGTGGCCCCGTTTCTCCCATAATTCCCAGCGGACCCTGGAAGTGAAATGACAAAAATAAAAGGGGGAGACATCAGGGGGGGAAAACCACAACATGCAACGGTGTGAAAAAACACACGTCATATATATACATACATACACACATATACATACATACACACATATATACATACATATGTGTGTATCTATGTGTGTATATATACGGGTGGGGGTCCGTGGTTCGAATCGCTAAGCCGCCCTGGTGAATCCCACGGCGTGTGTCGACCGTGATGCTGCTGCTGCTGTCACTACGTCGCTGTCTGCTTCACTCACAGTGGACGTGTTTTAGTTTCGTTTGTTGTTCCTTCCCCCGCGCCTCTGATTAGCAGGGGTGGCTACGTGCGGTGCGAAAGAAGTTCAAAATAATACGTATATACGTACGTACGTGCGTGTGTACGTACGTGCGTGTGTACGTACGTGCGTAAGCGTCGCCACTGCGCTGCAGTCCCTCCACTAAACCGATGGAACCGATGGAACCGACTGAACCGATGGAACCGACGGGATGTACCACCTCCTATAAGCACGGCGGGGGGTGGGCGGTTGAGTCCTTTGGGAAGGTTGCATCTCACCTGGGGTCCTTTGGGTCCTTGAGGCCCAGGGCTGCCCCTGTCGCCCTGTGGCAGCCAGAGAGAATACAACAAATGGTATATATTTACATATATTTGAATGTAAATGTTTTAACAATCTCCAAAAAAACATTGACTAATTGACACGGGCAGAACTACCTGGGTAGTGGGCGGGGCCACCTGAGTAGTGGGAGGGGCCACCTGAGTAGTGGGAGGGGCCACCTGAGTAGTGGGAGGGGTTACCTGAGTAGTGGGCGGGGCCACCTGAGTAGTGGGAGGGGCCACCTGAGTAGTGGGAGGGGCCACCTGAGTAGTGGGAGGGGCTACCTGAGTAGTGGGAGGGGTTACCTGAGTAGTGGGTGGGGCTACTTGGGTAGTGGGCGGGGTTACCTGGGTAGTGGGCGGGGCTACTTGGGTAGTGGGAGGGGCCACTCGAGTAGTGGGCGGGGCCACCTGAGTAGTGGGAGGGGTTACCTGAGTAGTGGGTGGGGTTACTTGAGTAGTGGGTGGAGCTACATGAGTAGTGGGCGGGGCCACCTGGGTAGTGGGCGGGGCTACGTGGGTAGTGGGGGGCTACGTGGGTAGTGGGGGGCTGACTGACAGCGTGGGGGGCTGCCATCTGACCGCGTGTCCCACTGAGCCTCCCCGGACAATGGGGAGCTCCACGGCCGCTGTGTCAGAGAAGAGCTCTCACGTGTGTTTGGGGAGCTATGTGAGTGAAACGACGACGACTGATTTGCAGGTAGGAGGCAGCGATAGGAGGCAGCGATAGGAGGCAGGTGGTGGAGGGGGGCGGACGGTGGGGGGGGGGGGGGCGATGGTTGAGGTCAGCAGCGGTGACCCGCACCTGGGAGCCGTTGACCCCGGGGTCCCCGGCTGGACCGGGGGGCCCCATCATGCCCTGCGGACGAGGCGACGGACACACACAGAGACCACGCAGAGGGGCACGGGTGGGAGAGACAAGACACACGCAGGGACTAACTCGACTAACTATTTACTATTTATGTTTACTGGGTGTCAGGCCCACTGAGCTGCTATGTAAAATAGTTTTGTTTTTATCAGAAGTGACCTGGCCACAGATGATAGCCCAACGGAAGGGGCGACTTTCCACCACCGCCATCATCGTCGTCGTCATCGTGTGGACATTTATAGCAGGTGGGGTGGGTCGGTGGGGTGGGTCGGTGGGGTGGGGTGGGTCAGCTGGGTTTGGTGTGGTGGGTGGGTAAGGTGAGGTGGGTGGGGTGGGTGGTGTGGGTTGGTGGGGTGGGGTGAGTGGGGTGGGTGGGGTGGATGGAGTGGGTGGGGTAGGCGGGGTGGGTGGCCAGCACCGCACACTCAAATCACGCGACACACAACTCACGGGCAAAGCGTCAACGCCTTCTCAGGACCAACCAACACATCGCATCTCCAATGGACACAAAACAAACCTGAGCAAGACTGATCTCAATGAATGAATGAACATACACAGTATTTGACTAAATAATCAGAATCAGACTATTGTATTTACACTGCAGGAGGAATCCGATGAGCCATAAAGCTCTTTTCTCACAGATGTCCAGTCGGGGCACGGGCAAAGAACGCTACAACAATCAACACGACAGCAGTGCCGAGTACACGCAAGGTGCACAAATCACCCAACACACAAACACAACACCACACTAAACCATCCCCATCCTACCAGGCAAAGCCCACTGAGGCATTAAATTATTTATCAGAAGCGGCCTGGCCACCACAAATGATAGCTCAACAAAGTGGCCCATCGTTTGAACATTTATAGCAGCCAGAATAACCTAAATCATCTCAATGCATGTGTCTAAACGAATGACAAAACGATTGAAGAATTAAATAAATGACCAAAGAAATGAATAACCAAAGGAATTGAATGAATCATCCGAGGCAATGAACGACTCAACGGGAAGAATGACCAAACGATCAGAAAGAATGACTGCATCGAACGAACGACCAGAGGAATGAATCGGCGTCATGCACGACACATTGGCACCAAGGGGCAGGAAGGACTCACCTCAACTCCGGCGGGACCCTGCAAACCCACGAATCCGTAATCCCCCTGGGGAACAAACGAATGTCATTAACGTTGGGAAGAGAAACCCCCCGCCCCGCCTCGACCCCCATCCCCCCCCGCGTCCCCCACCACCACCTCCCCCACACGAACTGAGCGAGCCGGGCAGACGAGAGACTCGCGTCAAGCCACGGGCACGCCAGCCCCACGGTGAGTGGCGTGGACGTGGGAAGAGAAAATTGTCCTATCATAGCCACGGGCACGTGGCGGGACAGACAGACAGACACGCACACACACACACGCACGCACACACGCGCATGCACACACACACGCACACACACAAACACGAACGCACACACACACGCACACACACGCACGCACACACACGCAGGCAGGCGGACGGACACACGCAGTGGCTGTCACTGCTGCCACTGCGGTCTCCCGCTCGTCCGTCAATTGGCATTTCCAGGAATCTGCGCTTTTCTGGGAAAGGTTGGGCTGAGGTTGGCGCGGTGGTGGCGGTGGTGGTGGCGGTGGTGGTGACGTTGGTGGCAGTGATGGCGGCGGTGGTGGCGGTGGTGGCGATGGTGGTGGCGGTTTTGTTGTCGGTGATGGCGGTGGTGGGGAACTCAGGCTCACCACTAATTTATATTTTGCCGGGTGCAAGGCCCCATTGAGCGGCGACGTGGCGCTCTCTCAGAAGCGACCTGGCTCCCGCCACAAGCGATGGCTCGACGAAGTGGCTCATCGTCACCGCGTGGACATTCACAGCGGGGCCAAATAATCGTCGTCATCATCGCGTGACGTCCATTAATACACGTGGAGGGAAAAAACCGGCAGGACCCGGGCGGAATAATCCACGTGTCCGTGGTGGAGAGGGAAAGAGAGACACGAAAACTCCAATATACAGCAGCAGGCGTTAGGGTCGGGATCGAACCCACGACTTCCTGTACACCAGGCAAGGGAGGTAACCGGAGCATTCGAATGCATGGAACCTAAAACGGCTCCACGCGCACGTCAGCAGCGCCGTGGTCGTGCCGAGCGAGTTTGTGATTCGGTGCTGCCGTGCGCCGGTGGTCAAACGCAGCGGGTGCGGCGGCAAGCGTCCCGGGACGCGCACACACATACACGCACACAAACACACGCACACACACACGCGCACGTTGAACTCCCGTCGCGCGTACGGAGCGAACCGTCAGCTGATTGGAGGTGCGTGGAGGGGGGTGGGGGAACGAGGAGGAGGAGGATTTGCCGCGCTGGTTGTGAATCGCGGTCACTCACGGGGAGCCCTGTGGCACCGGCAGGCCCAGCGACTCCCTTGACGCCGGGAGGGCCCTGAAGAGATGTGAACACACACACAGACACACACACACACACAGACACACACAGACACACACACACAAACAACAACAACCGCCATTCGCCACTAAGTGGCGGTGACGTCACCACGACGCTTGTGCCAGGCCATGTGCACCTTGAGGCCACGTGAAGTGTCGAACGCCCGCTGGCAGGAGGTCACGGGGCAGACCCAGGTGCCACGGGTCGACTGACGGAGATGACCGAGATGACTGGCTGATGCACCACCTGTGCCCCCTACTGTGCCAACTTGCTGTGCTTTAGCCACCCGGCACTCCGCTCGTTGTTGTGAGCGTCGCTCCTCCGCCCTCCGTTGTTGTTGGAGGGCGACTGCCTCCAACTGCCCAGTAGCGCCCTTCACGAGCCTCCTCCACTGAGGCCGATCTTGACACCGCTGGTACCAGTCATCGGCAAGTCCACTCAGCTCCACGTCCTCCTGTACCAGATCACTCCATCTCTTCTCTAGCCCGTGCTGTGCCCGTTTAGCCCCCTCGATCCGGCCGAACAAAAGCTGTTTAGGCATGCGGTGGCTGGGCATGCGGGCTACATGACCCAGCCAACGCAGCCTTGCCTGCCGGAGGAGCTCACCGATAGGACTTTGCCCAGCTCTTTCAAGGATTTGTAAGCTCCTCACACAATCCAGCCTGCAGGTTAAACCCAGGATGGATCGTAGGCAGGCCAGCCTAAATGTTTCTAACCGGCGAAGATGCTCCATTTTGGGGGTCCATGTTTCGCAAGCGTAGAGAAGAGAGGGAATGACTGTGGCCGAGAAGACCTGAAGCTTCGTGCGGAGCGACAGACCAGGCAGCTTCCACACAGCATTACGCAACCGATGAAAAGAAATTGGCGCTCGACTGATTCGGAGTGAGACTTCCGCTGCCAAACCGGAGCCGGTCACACACAGACACACACACAGACAGACACACACACAGAAACGCACACACACACACACAGACATACACACACAGACACACACACGGATACACAGACACACACACACAGAAACACACACACACAGACACAAAAAAGACAAAGATCCCCCATATATCCTTAACAGACTGTAGGGGCAAGTGCTATTAGCGAGCACCTATAAAGGCCGGCACGGCACATGAGGGGATGGGTGGCCAACACCACGCCCGGCCGCCTTTGTCTCTCTAGTGGCGATGTTTACACATCGCACCAGGTACTAATTTTGGGCTGAGTCAACCTAGGGGAGGCCCAGGACCGTTTCAGGTTAATAGTCACCGGTGTTGGCCGTGAACGGGAATCGAACCCGGGTCGCCAGGTTCGAAGCGCAGTGTGCTAACCGTTATACGAACGCTCCCCAGACACACGACCTCCTGTATACCAGGCGAGGTGGTTAACATCTCGTCTTTCGGGGGGGGGGGCGGGGGGTGGTGGTGGTGGTGGTGGGTAGCATTCACCAACTGAGTCCCAGTGTATCCATAACGGGGGGCGGGGGGGGGGGCATCGCAGAGTAATCTCTGTGTGGTCCATCAACCCCAGTGATTAATCTCTTGCGTGAATGCAGCGACGGGTCTCGGCCTCTCGCAACTCACCACGGCTCCCAGAGCTCCCGGCAGCCCGGGCTCAGCCTTCTCTCCCTGCGCCGAAAAAGACACACGGCGAGCGAGAGAGAGGTAGAGAAAGAGAGAGTGTGTGAGAGTGAGTGGGAGAGTGAGAGAGAGTGTGTGAGAGTGAGCGGTAGAGTGAGAGTGAGTGGGAGAGTGAGCGAGAGAGAGAGAGAGTGTGTGAGAGTGTGTGAGAGAGTGAGAGCGAGCGAAAGAGAGAGAACGAGCGAGCGAGAGAAAGAGTGTATGAGATTGTGTGAGAGTGAGTGAGTGGGAGGGTGAGTGAAAGAAAGAGCGAGTGAGGGAGTGAGCGGAGAGCGAGCGAGAGCGATGGTTAGACGAGTCAGCCACAGACACTCGTGTCCATCCGCGCGACAACTCGCCGATCCGTGTTGGTGATTTGATCCATCAGACACTGTCGTCTCAACCACCACACTGCAAGTGTTACATGAAGACGAGGACACCGATCGAGTATAAACCTCTCTACACCGCGGAGCCTCGGAGAGCCTCCAGACGATTCTTGAGGTTGGATCTTGCCAAGTTTTCTAAGGAGTGCGGGGGCAGACGACTGCTCCCACTGTGTGTGCGCTCTGTGAGCGAGGAGCAGCAGCGCCTATGAAGGCCAGCACGGCCGCATGGGAAGGCGGGTGGCCTGCACCACGGCCAGCCGTCTTTGTCTGCCCAGTGGCGATGTTGACTCACCGCACCGGTCACTGAGTCGACCTAGGGCAGAGGCCCAGCACCGGTTCAGATAATCGTGGCCGTGAACGGGAATCGAACTCGCGGGTCACCTGGTTCGTAGCGCAGCGGTGCGCTACCTGCTGTGCCACCACTCCCCACAACAGACGCACATAGCACGGAGTGGACAGCACGGAGTGGACAGCCACTCGCCTTGGGTCCTCGCTCGCCCTTTGGGCCGGCATCACCAACATCACCACGGTAGCCCTGTGTGGGAGATGCCATCATCATCACCATCATCACCATCATCATCATCACAACCATCATCACCACCATCGTCATCGCCATCATTATCACCATCATCATCAGCATCACTGTTAAAACCACTACTCCCATCATCATCATGAACACCGCAAATATCATCATCATTATCACCATCTTGCTGTATCCCTCTGCGGCTCACCCTTAACACCCTGACAAACGAGAAGTTCCATCTCAAGGGAGTTTCAGACGTTTCAATGAATAAAGAATAAAATAAACCAAACTCACCTGGTCTCCCTTCTCTCCGGGTGGCCCTCTCTCCCCTTTGTCTCCCTGCGGTCCCTAGGGCACAAATAACCACCCGTACCACGCACGCACCACACACACACACACACACCACGTGGTCTGGACAGGATGTAGGCACCGGTCTTGAACCCTTCCCCGTGTGTCCAGGACGTCTGCAGTGTGGCTGGGTGGGGTCCTGTTCACCGCCGAGTCTCGCGACGCGGCAAGCGGCTCGGCGTTAACATTCTTTAGAGAGGCGTAGTGGCGGTCAGCGCCGTTGTTTCTATAAGGACGTCGTTACTCGCCGCAGAGAACCATAGCGACACGACCGCCGCCACTCTACCATAGCCGGCGCCAAAACTGTGCCGCGTGCCCCTCCCCCCCTTCCCCGCGTGGCCGAGTGGGGGAGCCTTGGTACCGATAACGCTATTTTACGAACGTGCGTACGTCATCGGTAATGCATGACGTATGCCTGCATGTACGTCAAGGGAGTGGGAAAGGGTTATAAAAAGCAAGCGAAACAATAAACAAATAAAACAGGCATTTTCTCACGGGCTCTCCGGGCGGCCCCAGGGGTCCTTGCTCGCCGTCGTCACCTTGGATACCGTCGGGCGCGGGCCGGCCTGCAGGCCCGGTGAGGCCTGGTAGGCCCGACTCCCCCTGCTCGCGCGGAACAGATCACATTTAGCATGAGGGGTTTAGCGAATCGTCGTCATGAATGACAACAACTTGTCAATCGTTTTTTTAGTCGGATTAACACCTAGTAGGCTTTCGCAACCAATATTATCCATAATTGAGGTTTTTGGGTTAGATCGCGTAAATATAAATGTTATTAAACCCGCCACCACCCAACACAGCCAATTAGTAAGGTTTATCACGTCAACAAAACATATTAATTCGTTACGAGTACAGTACAGCACACCTGTTGTGTGTTGGAGAGTAAACCCACGATATTTACAATTTAACGACACATTTATATTTCCGCGATGTAACCCAAAAACCTCGAGTACGGTGTTTAATAGGTGGGCTGAGACAATTCGGCTCACCGGCCTGCCTCGCTCCCCCTTCTCTCCGTCGTTTCCCGGAATTCCCGACGGTCCCTGGGGAAGAGAGAGAGAGTTGAGGGTCGTTAAGTCCACAACAAAAACAAAAACCCACCCGCGGGTGATTGTCCGACCTTTACATATTTGAAAAACGGAACGTTGGAATGCAGGTCACGGTCAGCTGAGAGCTGGCAACATTACCAACGGGGTGTGTGGCCCACAATGGTCCGCTCCGTGGTTGCACGAATTATAACCAAGACGGGCAGTTTAACACCGAGTGAGGAGGAGCCGCTAACAACCGGTACCGGTGTTTTTGAGACGTAGAGGCCTTTCGCGACCGATATTATTCTTCACAATTCGGGCAAATTCAACCCGACGAAGTTGGTTGTTGTTGTTGGAATCACTGGCAAAACGTCACGGTTGCTCGAATTGGAAAATGCTGTTGGCTTCACTCTCCAACACACAACCGGTGTGCGCTTAAGTTAGTAACTGCACCACGTTTTGTTCGCGAGACAAACCTTACTCATTTGGCCACGTCTGGTGGTTGGGCGGGGTTAACGACACACATTTATGCTCGTGCGCTCTAACCCCAAACCTGCCCACACATACGGTATTGTTGTAAAGGGAAATTGAGTTTTCAGGTTCATAAAGCGTACAGCCGTTTCAATACGGACACATTTTATTGTCTATTTGTTTATGTTTCTCCCTTCTGATGGGACTCTGTAGGATGAACGTTGAGATTTAGAAAGGCGCTGGGTGACAAATAAGGTCTTAATTGGTCTGTAATAAGGTCGGCACTGATAAGGGGTTGACGGGTATGTAGTTTAAATTCCAAACAAATAAAACCTCTACCATGAAGACAGCAGCGTGTAGCGTTCAAAGGAGGGCACGAATGAGTGCCGGCTAATTCGCAACCATGGTTAAATCACCCGTGGGTAATCAAGGGCTAACGGCGTATACAGTTTTATTGGAAGTTTATCAGTCAGGGCGGTCGATCATTCAGCACTCCCTGACTCACTCCAGTCACCCACTCAGCGGTGGTCAGTCACCTTCTTATCGCTCTGCTGCCGCTACAAACACGGCCACCGCTCACGGGAACTTGACCCGCCTTCACAGCAACACACCTCGACCATCACCTACCCACCCACCCACTCAACTACTCGGTACCTCGCCGACATGCTCGCCCGCCCACCCACCCACATGCCACACCGTGGCCCATAACACTTCCTGCCTCATTTCTCGCCAAATCTCTTAAAACTCGATTCTATGAACGTGTCGCCCCCTCGAGCAACTCCCGCGCCTTCATCGGCGCTGCTTGTTCCTCGCTGCCACCAGGCCTGCGCTCAGCAACCGTGAATGGTAAACCCCAACAGCAGCAGGGGGCATCAAGAGCTCAGTACTCACCCTGGAGCCTGCGTCCCCTGTCCTCCCCATGTGGCCCGTAGGGCCCTGATGTCTCTGTCGAGAAACACAAAATAGCGACGTTGAAAACGAGCGATTTACCCTTTCGCATTCTGCGCGCGCGCGTCACGTTTTCTTTTTTAACCTTCCCATTCCGTTCCGATGACGTACATGTCAAATAAAATCACTCTATTGGTACCGAGGCTCCCACAAGCCCACGCGGGGGGGGGGGGGGGGTGTGGCAGTTTCGGCGCCGGCTATCGTAGAGTGGCGGCGGTCGTGTTGCTGCGGCTTTCTGTGGGTGAGTAATGACGTCTTTAAACACAATGGCGCTGCCGCCGCTACGCCTCTCCAAATAAAATGAACGCTGAACCGCTTTTGAGATTTTCGGTGATGAACGGGAAACCCACCCTGCAACTTGCAGACATCCCGCAACACAGGAACGGGTTACCTCTCGTCTATATAGACATATATATGCACGTAAGATTTCACGGCCAATATTATGATTATACATTAGACCGTGCAGTTATAATGTTTGTTGCTATTCATTCATCTATAAGCCTCCATCGGCTAACGACAGAGCCAATTAAACTTCAGTTTTCACGTCATGGGCAAATATGCGCCGGTAGGGGGCAGCACTTTCCACCATCGCTGCCAACGCCACGTGCTTGATTCTCAGAGCTGGAATTGATGCAAATTAAATGCGGAACCAAAAATGAACGTTACGTTTTTTTTCGCGTGTAGTCATTGGTCATCTGGCTGCTATCGTTGCTGCTGATGCTACCGCTGCTGCTGATGATGATGTAATGGAAGATAAAGCTATTGTATGTATATCATGGGACCTTTTTGCCAGTATCAAAATATGAGAATAGGTTTTATCCTTTCTGGCAATAAAACAGGCGTTAAGATGTTCAAACACCAAATAGAGACCTTTCGCACGGAATCAAGAATGTATGTATTATGATGAACTTTCGCACTGTACGTAGTCGACCCTGACATATATAATCCGAGGTGCGAATTATGCTGCTGGTACAGCTGCTGATGATCATCATGCCGCTGATGATGATGATGCAACAAAGAAGATAACACATCTGGGGGGTGATTATGATTATTCTGCTACTGCACCTGCTACTGATGATGATATAAAAAAAAATTTATTCTTACCGGCCAATTGTCAATGAGCGTCGTGTAGAACTTGCTTTGCTGTGGGGAGATAAACAGAAAATAGACGGGAAGATATTTAATTACGTAGACTCTCGATTATCCACGTGCAGTTTATCCGATTTGCAGATTAACTGCGCACCTGAGATTTCCCTTAAGCCCAAATTTGTATTAAACAAAGTGATACAATGTTATGCTTTGAAATGTTTATTACAAGTGACATGCTTAAACCGGACAAATATATTGCTATGGTTAATCCGAAATCTATGTGATCTCCTCTACAGTCCAGTAGTTTCAATATATTTACAAGGGTGGGCGGAGATTGATTGATGTTGATTGGCGTGGCTCTGCTGTCATCCACTTAGTGGCGTGGAGGCTTCTGCACGGGAGCAGAGAAGTGTTATCAATGAGCACGTGCATTGATCGTTTGATCGTTAGTTTTTGGCACAGAGATCCGCAGAATTATTATTTTTTGGATTATCCGCGATTTTTAATTCTCCACGGCGTCCTCCCCGTCGGTGCGGATAATCGAGAGTCAACTGTACATAATCGAGTTTTTTTGGGGTGAGATCGCGTAAATATATAAATGTGTGGTTAAACCCGCCACCACCCGACACAGCCAACTAGTAAGGTTTGTCACGTTAACAGAACATTACTAGTACAGCACTAGTGTGTAGTGTATAGTAGTGTATAGTGTAGTAAACTAGTACATCACACCGGTGTGTTGGAGAACAAAGCCACAACATTTACAATCTGAGTACGACGTTTTGCCAGTAATTACAACTCGCTTCTTCATCAGGTGACAGCCAGATTCATGGATAAATCCTCGTGTTACGTTCCTTAAATAGAGGGAGAGATGTGGTGACAACACTTGTGTGCTCTTCTTGCGCCAAGTGGGGATTCATTGCATGGGGCATTATGCATGGGGCATTATGCATGGGGCATTATGCATGGGGCATTATGCATGGGGCATTATGCATGGGGCATTATGCATGGGGCATTATGCATGGGGCATTATGCATGGGGCATTATGCATGGGGCATTATGCATGGGGCATTATGCATGGGGCATTATGCATGGGGCATTATGCATGGGGCATTATGCATGGGGCATTATGCAAGCCCATTGTTCTTGTACTAAAACAGCCGTACCAACTACTGAAGTCTGGTGACCTGTTGAGGAATGCATTTGCAGTCGACTGCACAAGATTCTATTACCTGAAACAGACAGGGAAGTTCGTGCTCTGTAGGCCCCTCCCCTTCCTGTTTATTCCCCACCCCATTACACATTAGGCCCCTCCCCTTCCTGTTTAGGCCCCACCCATTACACATTAGGCCCTTTCCTGCTTATTCCCCACCCCATTGCTCATTAGGTCACTCCCCTTCCTGTTTAGGCCCCACCCCATTACACATTAGGCCCCTCCCCTTCCTGTTTACCCCCCACCCCAATACTCATTAGGCCCCTCCCCTTCCTGTTTAGGCCACACCCCATTACTCATTAGGCCCCTCCCCTTCCCGTTTAGGCCCCTCCCCTTCCCGTTTAGGCCCCACCCCATTACACATTAGGCCCTTTCCTGCTTATTCCCCACCCCATTGCTCATTAGGTCACTCCCCTTCCTGTTTAGGCCCCACCCCATTACACATTAGGCCCCTTCCTGTTTACCCCCCACCCCAATACTCATTAGGCCCCTCCCCTTCCTGTTTAGGCCACACCCCATTACTCATTAGGCCCCTCCCCTTCCCGTTTAGGCCCCACCCCATTACACATTAGGCCCTTTCCTGCTTATTCCCCACCCCATTGCTCATTAGGTCACTCCCCTTCCTGTTTATCCCCCACCCCATTACTCATTAGGCCCCTCCCCTTCCTGTTTATCCCCCACCCCATTACTCATTAGGCCCCCCCTTCCTGTTTAGGCCACACCCCAATACTCATTAGGCCCCTCCTCTTCCGGTTTAGGCCCCACCCCATTACTCATTAGGTCCCTCCCCTTCCTGTTTATCCCCCGCCCCATTACTCATTAGGCCCCCCCTTCCTGTTTAGGCCACACCCCAATACTCATTAGGCCCCTCCTCTTCCGGTTTAGGCCCCACCCCATTACTCATTAGGTCCCTCCCCTTCCTGTTTATTCCCCGCCCCATTACTCATTAGGCCCCCCCTTCCGGTTTAGGCCCCAATTGTCTCTTCCTTGTTTTTTGGCTCCGCGCCTTTCCTTTTAAGGCCCCACCCCGTCTTCTTTAGGCCCCGCCTTTCCACGTCTCGGCCCCTTGCGCAGTAGCGGTAGGCACTTCACGACAACGACCAAAATCCCTCTTGGAGCAGCGACAGAATAACAGAACTATGGTGGTGGTGAGGACGACGATAGGCATAATGATCACAATGATGACGCGGATCACAAAAAATTCCGGCAATGATGATGGTGACGAGAATGACTCTTGACAAGGATGGCACCAATCTTCTTCCATATGGCTGATGTCGATGCAGAGCAACAACTACAAATTCACATGCAGGTGGCCAAGCCAGCAGGAGCCAGCGGAGTCGTTGTATCACGATCGTCATCGTCCTCGTCGCTGCGATGTCTCTTTGGTATTCGTGTATCGGGGCATTGCGTCGTTACGCGTTGAACTATGCCCTCTGTTGTGGATGACCACAGTCGCCACACCACTACTGGAGAGTTTTTAATTTCCCATCTGTGCATCATCAGCTATCGGCATCTAGTGCTGCCACGGTTTGTGCAGTGGATGGTGCGGTGTATGGGGCGGACCACGATCAGCGTTGTGGGAAATCAAACCACGCCAGGGGATCTTCTGTGTTGAGTCTTTCACCAAACATGATGGTGGTGATAACGACGACGACGACGATGATGGTGAAAATGATGATGGTGATGACGACGTGAAGGAGTTCTGACCTTGATGGAACTCCAGTCGTCACCCGGCTCCCGGTGGACAACGATGATGGACGGAAGGCCGGGGGGCCCAGGAGGGCCAGGGTCCCCCCCAACACCATCCCGGCCTAAGGACCCAGTGTCCCCCTAAGACACACAAAGACAAAGATCCCCCCCCCTGTAACAGACTGTTGGGGCAAGTGCTGTTAGTGAGCAGCAGCGCCTATGAAGGTACAGGAGTGGAGTGGGTGGCCAACACCACGCCCGGCCGCCTTTGTCTCCCCAGTGGCAAAATGTTTACTACACACTGCACCAGGTACTCATTTGAGGCCACACACACACAGACAAGGACACCCCCCCCCCCCCCCACTAGCCTGATCAGCAGCAATTACTGTTAGCACAAGCACCAATGAACGCTGGCATGTCACACGAGTGGGTGGGTGGTCAGCAACACGCACGGCCACCTTTGTCTCCCCACACTGCCCCAGGATGCTCGTTTAAGACTCGAGTCGACAATCACGATGGTGATGACGGGGACAGCGATGACGATGACAGTGACAACCATCACGGCGATGACGGAGTCCTCTCACTCACCTTTTCACCTTTTATTCCAGGAAATCCTGAGGGTCCCTTAAAGCCCTGGTGGTGGAGGTGGGTGGTGGGGGCGACGGAACACAGAGACACAGGATTACATCGGTTGCTATTTGTGGACCGATGTTACGAACACCTTGGCAAGGCTGCAGCAGGGCAATGGAACGGTTGAGATGAGACGTGAACGTGTGGCACATTGTGTGAGTCTATGGGTCTCTGTGTGAGTCTATGGGTCTCTGTGTGAGTCTATGGGTCTCTGTGTGAGTCTATGGGTCTCTGTGTGAGTCTATGGGTCTGTGTGTGAATCTATGAGTCTATGTTGGTCTAATGGTCTCTGTGTGAGTCTATGGGTCTCTGTGTGAGTCTATGGGTCTCTGTATGAGTCTATGAGTCTGTGAGTCTATGTTGGTCTAATGGTCTCCGTGTGAGTCTACGAGAGAAGATCAGCGGGGACCAGCCGGGATGTTCAAGGGGGTGCGAGGGGATGAGGGAGGGTGGGAGGATGGGGGGGGGGGGATCAGTACCGGGTCCCCGCGGGGACCGGGGAGTCCAGGGATGAGGAAGATCTCCTTTCCCCACTCAATTCGGACAAAGTGCAGGTGGGGGTTCCTCTCCTCCGCCTCCTCCTTCGTGACCTGGCCCCCTACAAAGACAAAGATCCCCCGTGTAGCCTTCACAGACTGTTGGGCAAGTGCTCTTAGCGAGTAGCGCCTATGGCCGGCATGACACACGAGGGAGTGGGTGGTGAGCACCACGCCCGACCGCCTTTGTCTCCCCAGTGACGATGTTTACACACTGCACCAGGTACTCATTTGAGGCTGAGTCGACCTAAGGTAGGCCCAGGACCGATTCAGATAATCGTCACTGTTCTTGGCCGCGCGCTAATCATTGCACTACTGATCCCCACACAAACACAACAACAAGAACCGTCATTTACCACTAAGTGGCGGTGACGTCACCACGGCGCTTGTGCCAGGCTATGTGCACGTTGAGGCCAAGTGAAGTGTCGAACGCCCATTGGCAGGAGGTCACGGGGCAGACCCAGCAGGTGCCACAGGTCGACTGACTGAGATGACCGAGATGCACCACCTGTGCCCCCCTACTGTGCCAACTTGCTGTGCATTAGCCACCCGGCGCGCCGCTCGATGTTGTGAGCGTTGCTCCTCCGCCCTCCGTTGTTGTTGGAGGGCGACTGCCTCCAACTGCCCAGTAGCATCCTTCACGAGCCTCCTCCACAGAGGCCGATCTTGACACCCGATCTTGACACCGCTGGTACCAGTCATCGGCAAGTCCACTCAGCTCCACGTCTTCCTGTACCACATCACTCCATCTCTTCTCTAGCCCGTGCCGCGCCCGTTTAGCCCCCTCGATCCGGCCGAACAAAAGCTGTTTGGGCATGTGGTGGCTGGGCATGCGGGCTACATGACCCAGCCAACTCGACACTCACTCATACTCACTCACTCTCTCACTAATACACACCCACTCACACACTCACAAACACTCACACCCACACACATTCACCAACACTCACAAACACTTTGACTCACACACCCACACACTCACTCTCACAAACACTCTCACTCACAATCAAACACTCACACACTCACTCTCACTCAAACGCTCTAACAATCACTCTCACTCAAAGCTCACACAAGCCCCCACCTGTGTCCACCCTGGTGGTCACCGTCGGATCGGTCCCTCCCTGAGGCCCGGCGCGGCGTGGCACCGGCGTCACCGCCACCGCAGCTGCGCCACCACCGCCACTGCCACCAACACCGCCGCCACCGCCGCCACCACCGCCGCCACCGCCGCCACCACCACCGCCGGTCGTCAGCCGCTCGCTCGACTCGGTGGTGACGGCCGTCCCGGTCATCGTGGTCGTGCCGGTGGGTCGCGTTGCCACCTCTGCGGTACAGAGCACCGGGGGGCGTCTCAGCAGGCGGGAGAGGAAGTGGAAGAAGAAGGAGGAGGTGAATAAGAGGAGGAGGAAGATCTCAACACCGGAGGAGGAGGTGGGAGCCGTGTGAATGTGGTTGCCTCATCCCCCTCGCAGCAGGAGGATGACCCCCAGGTTGTTCCACGACAGGTGGCCACCCCCTTACCGCTTGGCGGCGGTGTCCCTCCGGTCGGGGCAGCCGTGGCGTTCGCTCGTCCCGCGCCGTGGGGGGCCGCGCCGTGGGGGGCCGCGCCGTGGGGGGCCGCGCCGTGGGGGGCCGTGCGGTGCGTCCCGCCGGCTCGCGCCGGTGGCCCAAAAGCCGCGGGGCCTGGCGGTGTGGACGGCGCGTGCACCGTCCGCACCGGCGGCACCGCTGGAGGTGAGGGTGACGACGACGAGGACGATGTAGACGATGGTGACAATGGTGACGATGGTGACGATGGCGAGGATGGCGAGGATGGCGAGGATGGCGAGGATGGCGAGGATGGCGAGGATGGCGAGGATGGCGAGGATGGCGAGGATGGCGACGATGGCGACGATGGTAAGGATGGTGACGATGGTGTAGATGGTGAAGATGGTGAGGATGGTGACGATGGTGACGATGGCGACGATGGTAAGGATGGTGATGATGGCTTCCCGGCTGGACGTGCGAGGTCTTTGCGTCCCGGCTTGAGCGGGCGCGATGGGAGGGAAGGTGGCCGCTGCTGCTGCTGCCGCAGGGAACAGGAGGCGGATGGCGACGTGAGTGGGCGGCGAGGTGGTGGTAGCGCCCTGCCTCACGGCGAGAACAGGGGCCTGGGTTCGACTCCCCACACAGAACGGGCCCAAGGAAGCGGATATCATAGAGCTCGTTCTGAGATGCATACTTCTTCAAGTGGCACTCTGGTCCACACACAATAGGGGGCAGCACTCTCTCACTCGCCCTGCCACCGAGCGCGATGTTTTATCGGGCGCCAGTCGAATCACTTTTCACGACGTGAACAGCTCATACGTGGACCCAAGGCAGCATCATCATCAGCATCGTTATTAGCATAGTCATGAGCATCTCCATCAGCATTATCAGCATGGTTATTCGCATTATCATCATTTGCATCAGCAGTATCATCATTAGGATAATCATCAGTATCATAATTAGCATCGTCATTATTATCATTTACATAAGCATACTAATTTGCATCATCATCATCATCATCAGTAACAGCATCATCGTTATTAGCATCACCATCAATTGCATCAGCATCATCGTGATCATCATCAGAATCATCATTAGCATAATCAGAATCATCATTAGCATCATTGCATAAGCATCAGTATCATCTTCAGTATCACCATCAGTATCACCATCAGTATCACCATCAGTATCACCATCAGAATCATTTGCATGGAAAAAAATCATTATTAGCATCACCATTATCATTAGCATCATCATCATCCTTATCTTACGCATCATCGTTTACACTATCAGCATTATTGTAACCATCATCATTATCAGCATCACCACCACCACCACTATCAGCGTCGTCATCACCGTCATCCCCGACGGATGATGGTCGTCTCACCTTGTCCGTCCTCACCTTCGACGCGGCGTCCACCCGGCCGCCCCCCTTCTTGCCGCCCCCCACTCCGTGCGGGCCCTGGGAGGAGGTGCCGGTTGCCGTGCCAACCGCTCCCTTGCGGAGGAGCGGTCCAGCGCTCCCTGCACCGGGAGGTCTCGCCCCAGCAACTGTTTCCTTGACGACGGGAGGCCTGCCCGGGCCCGAGTCCAACTCGTTGAGCAAAGTTCCGTTTCCGGCCTGAAATCGCCCATTGAAGGTCTGCGTTGAGACAACACCAAATCATCATCATTATCGTCGTCGTCATCACCGCCAGCCATTGCCAATCCACTCGTCGTTTGTTGAGGTGCCATCACCCTGGATCGCCAGGAAAAGGTGGTAGAGCAACTGTGGACTTTATCTGTTCCTTCTGTACGAAATAAACTCAACTATGATTGTTTATTGTACCAGGTGTAAGGCTCTACTGAGCGAAGTGGCTCTTTCTCAGAAGCGACGTGGCCATCGCAGATGATAGCAGCTATAGGAGACACGTACTCGAACCGCGTGGTGACGCTGATTCTAAATGCGAAGGGAAACACCCGGAGGACCCGGAGAAAACTCCACGCGACCACGGGGAGAGAGCGAAACACGCAAACTCCAAATATACAACGGGCATCAGGGCCAGGATCGAACCAATGACTTCCTGTGGACCAGGCGAGGCAGTTAACATCTCCTAGCCACCGTGGCGCCCTAAGAGTGTCACCCCTGATCCCTCGTGTACCGTTCGGGCCTTCATAGGCGCTGCTGCTACTCACTAAAAGCACTTGCCCCAACCGTTTAGTTAAGGCTATACGGGGGATCTTTGTGAGTGTGCAGAGTTTGTAGGTCCTACCCCTGTTCTGCGTACTGAATCACACACTCACACACGAATGCTCACAGACACACAGGGTAAAGATGCCCCGTGTAAGCGTACATAATGTTTGGGGAAAGTGCTGTTAGCGAGCACCTATTAAGGCCGGCACGGCACGCGATGGGATATAGTGGTCAGCACCACGGTGGGTCACGGTTAGACCCCCAATACTGACAGTCACACAAACAGTTCCAGATAGGCCTGGAACTGTTTCAAATATCACTCGCCAATGATGTCATCGCCTTGGCCGAGATCGAATCCAGGGGGAGAGGGGGGCTGGGCTCGTAGCGTGGTGTGAGAACCGCAGTGCCACCACTCCCCGCAGTGAATACACAAAGATAAAGATCCCCCGTATAGACTTCACAGACTGTTTGGGCAAGTGCTGTTAGCGAGCAGCACCTGTGACGGCCGGCATGGCATACGAGGGGGTGGGTGGCCAGCACCACGCCCGGCCGCCTTTGTCTCCGCAGTGGCGATGTTGAGGCTGAGTCGACTTAGGGGAGGCCCAGAACCGGTTCATAGAATCGTCGCTGACCCTGAGCAGGAATCGAACTCGGGTCGCCGGGTTCAGCTGCAAACGATGATACAATTCTCATTTGCAACCTTCATCAGCGAGCTGAGACCAGGCCACTGTGGGTTTGAATGGGGTCCGGATGGACACCCACCACCAGAGTGGAAGAATGGCTGATGCATCTTACAGATGACAAGCTGATAGTGAGTGGGCAGATCAGTTCCACAGTAGGTCCTGGTGTCAAGGACATGGGCATGCAGCCGCTGTTCCGTCACTATAAAGTCCAGCAGATGTTCTTGCTTGGACCCGGCGTGCATCCAATGATGTTGTGTGGATGCGCCGATGCCGAAACAGCATGTTGGTAGTTACAAGCCCATGGGCTGCACAGAAGTCTAGCAGCCTCCTGCCGTTGTTATTGAGCTGATGTGGCCCATGCCTTCCAATCACTCCTGGCCAGGTGCTAGCCTCATGACCAACTCGGGCATTGAAGTCACCCAACAAGATGACTGTCCCGAGGGGCTACTTTAGCTAGTACCTATGACAGGAGGTCATAGAAGGCATCTGACTCATCGGCCTTGCCTGCATCCCTCCACTCATGTTCATCTTTGGTGGGGGCGTAAGCACCACCACCATTCCACGCCTCCTGTTGATGGGGAGGTGAGCCCAAAGTAGCCCGGGGCTTACAGCTTACCACACCTCACCGCCACGCTCCCAGGCCACTTCCATTCTTTTGTTCAGAAGACGAGCCACTCCCTGTCGTTTGGCAGTATCCTGCCCCGAGTAGAGGACTGTCAACCCCTCAAGGTGATTGGAGCCAGAGCCAGTCCACTGCACCTCCTGAATATCGCAGATCCAGGCGGTACCGAGTGGCAGCCTCTCCTCCGCAGTGAGCGTTCAAACATTCCACGTGGCCACTCGCAGTGGCTTTTCGCCCTTTCTGGAGGAGCCCCGAGGGTGCGGGTTCAATCTCACGGCTCTGCCAAATGGAGTTTGGCCAGGAGACGTCATAGGCGCCTGTCCTGACCTCATAGTATCTCCTGCACAAGCTTAATTCGACATTTTTTGTCCGCAGTTTTGTGGAAATGAAATTGAAGGTGGAGTGGGTGACTGGCCCCTCGCACCCCGTCCAGAGACCACGTGGGCCGCTGCGGTGGCTACAAGCGCCATGGGGAAGGGGAGAAGAGGGGCGGGGGCGGGGGGAGAGCAGCCGATTGGAATCGGCCTTCCCATCCATGGCACTGCTCACTCACATCCACCATGGCGTTACCGTTGCCGGCACCACCGAGGAGGTACGGGGGTTGTTTTTTTGCCGGAGCGACCTGGTTACAGACAGACAGACAGACACGCGCGCACCCTCGTGACCGCACCACAGCTGTGCGTTCCCACAGTTCGCACAGCCGAGCGCGCTCCGCAAAGTCCGCGTCTCTCGCCTTCTCGGTGGGGGGGGGGGGGGGTTTGGCAACCGTTCAGAACTTTTCCTGCAGCTCCCTGAGAATTCTCCACTGTGGAGCGTTAAGGGCCCCTTTGTGCCACCACACGGGGAGTGGGAAGGCTGGGGGGGGGCTGTGGGGGGAGGCAGTGGGGGGGGGGGGGTGGGTCTGCTGCCATCGCCAGAATCATCATCAGCGCAATGAGCAGGATCAGTGGCATCGTCACCGGAGGTGGTGGCAGCGTCGTTATCGCCATGGGCAGCAGCGTCGTCATCAGAATCACCGGGAGCAGCATCACGGGTGACGATCGGCGCCGTCGCTTCTACGCGTGGCCACGACATTCGTTTGGCGATGTGGGTCAAGGTGGTGGAGGGCTTTCACCACAAATAGTGTTGGGGGGGGGGGGGTGGGCTGATCGTGACCGAGGTGGGGGAGGGTGCTACCCCAAGAATCAAACTTCCCTCCATCGTCCGTGTGTTCGTCCCTGGCTCACGTTCAGAGAATTTCCTGCGCCTCAGTGACAAATCCCCCCCTGGGCAGCCCTCTGTGTGTTACTGGCTCCCCACTGGGCAGCCCTCTGAGGCTCCCCTCTGAGGCTCCCCTCTGAGGCTCCCTTCTGAGGCTCCCCTCTGAGGCTCCCCTCGGAGGCTCCCCTCGGAGGCTCCCCTCTGTGTGTGGCCGGCTCCCTCTGAGGCTCCCCTCCGCTGGGGCTGGCTCCCATCGGCATTGCGATGTGGCGACTATAACAATGATCATAAACTATGCCTCGAGTTTCACACAGACACCCACAGACTCACACAGAGACCTACAGACTCACACAGAGACCTACAGACTCACACAGAGACCCACAGACTCACACACAGAGACCCACAGACTCACACACAGAGACCCACAGACTCACACACAGAGACCCACAGACTCACACACAGAGACCCACAGACTCACACAGAGACCCACAGACTCACACAGAGACCCACAGACACACACAGAGATCCAGACTCACACAGAGACCCACAGACTCACACACAGAGACCCACAGACTCACACAGAGACCCACAGACTCACACACAGAGACCCACAAACTCACACAGAGACCCACAGACTCACACACAGAGACCCACAGACACACACAGAGACCCAGACTCACACAGAGACCCACAGACTCACACAGAGACCCACACAGAGACCCACAAACACACACAGAGATCCAGACTCACACAGAGACCCACAGACTCACACACAGAGACCCGCAGACTCACACACAGAGACCCGCAGACTCACACACAGAGACCCGCAGACTCACACAGAGACCCGCAGACTCACACAGAGACCCGCAGACTCACACAGAGACACGCAGACTCACACACAGAGACCCGCAGACTCACACAGAGACCCACAGACTCAAACACAGAGACCCACAGACTCAAACACAGAGACCCACAGACTCACACACAGAGACCCACAGACACACACAGAGACCCAGACTCACACAGAGACCCACAGACTCACACAGAGACCCACAGACTCAAACACAGAGACCCACAGACTCAAACACAGAGACCCACAGACTCAAACACAGAGACCCACAGACTCAAACACAGAGACCCACAGACTCAAACACAGAGACCCACAGACTCACACAGAGACCCACAGACTCACACACAGAGACCCACAGACTCACACACAGAGACCCACAGACTCACACACAGAGACCCACAGACTCACACACAGAGACCCACAGACTCACACACAGAGACCCACAGACTCACACACAGAGACCCACAGACTCACACACAGAGACCCACAGACTCACACACAGAGACCCACAGACTCACACACAGAGACCCACAGACTCACACACAGAGACCCACAGACTCACACACGAGACCCACAGACTCACACACGAGACCCACAGACTCACACACAGAGACCCACAGACTCACACACAGAGACCCACAGACTCACACACAGAGACCCACAGACTCACACACAGAGACCCACAGACTCACACACAGAGACCCACAGACTCACACACAGAGACCCACAGACTCACACACAGAGACCCACAGACTCACACACAGAGACCCACAGACTCACACACAGAGACCCACAGACTCACACACAGAGACCCACAGACTCACACACAGAGACCCACAGACTCACACACAGAGACCCACAGACTCACACACAGAGACCCCATGAAGTGACTGCGGTGTTTGTGTCTGCACGAGACGACGTGAACGTGGCGAGGGAGACGCGTCTTGCTGTGGCTGTGGCCGTGGCCGTGCCCACTCCGTCTCCTGCCGTACGACTCCTGCAGCCTGACCGAGCGAGCCCTGCCCCCCCCCAGCCCTCCCCCACCTGGGCACGTGGGAGTGGTGCTGATGCCCCCCCCCAGCCCCCCCCCCCCACCTGGGCACGTGGGGGCGGTGCTGATGCCCCCCCCCCCCAAGCCCCCCCCCACCTGGGCACGTCGGAGTGGTGCTGATGCCCCCCCCCAAGCCCCCCCCCCAAGCCCCCCCCCCACCTGGGCACGTGGGAGTGGTGCTGATGCCCCCCCCCCAGCCCCCCCCCACCTGGGCACGTGGGGGCGGTGCTGATGCCCCCCCCCAAGCCCCCCCCCACCTGGGCACGTGGGAGTGGTGCTGATGCCCCCCCCCAAGCCCCCCCCCCCCCAAGCCCCCCCCCCCACCTGGGCACGTGGGAGTGGTGCTGATGCCCCCCCCCAAGCCCCCCCCCACCTGGGCACGTGGGGGCGGTGCTGATGCCCCCCCCCCCCAAGCCCCCCCCCACCTGGGCACGTGGGAGTGGTGCTGATGCCCCCCCCCCCCAAGCCCCCCCCCACCTGGGCACGTGGGAGTGGTGCTGATGCCCCCCCCAAGCCCCCCCCCACCTGGGCACGTGGGAGTGGTGCTGATGCCCCCCCCCCCAGCCCCCCCCCACCTGGGCACGTGGGAGTGGTGCTGATGCCCCCCCCCCAAGCCCCCCCCCCCACCTGAGCACGTGGGAGTGGTGCTGATGCCCCCCCCAAGCCCCCCCCCCCCCACCTGGGCACGTGGGAGTGGTGCTGATGCCCCCCCCCCCAAGCCCCCCCCCACCTGGGCACGTGGGAGTGGTGCTGATGCCCCCCCCCAAGCCCCCCCCCCACCTGGGCACGTGGGAGTGGTGCTGATGCCCCCCCCCCAAGCCCCCCCCCACCTGGGCACGTGGGGGCGGTGCTGATGCCCTCCCCCAAGCCCCCCCCCCACCTGGGCACGTGGGAGTGGTGCTGATGCCCCCCCCCCAAGCCCCCCCCCCCACCTGGGCACGTGGGAGTGGTGCTGATGCCCCCCCCCCCAAGCCCCCCCCCCACCTGGGCACGTGGGAGTGGTGCTGATGCCCCCCCCCCCAAGCCCCCCCCCACCTGGGCACGTGGGAGTGGTGCTGATGCCCCCCCTCCCAAGCCCCCCCCCACCTGGGCACGTGGGAGCGGTGCTGATGCCCCCCCCCCCAAGCCCCCCCCCCCCACCTGGGCACGTGGGGGCGGTGCTGATGGGGGTCTGTGGCAGCGCCGCGGAGCCAGAACCCAGATCGATCACGGGGGGAGCGCTCCCCGTGACAGCAGCTCAAACTCGCTCGCACGTGCCGCGCCTGCAGCTCGTGCAGCTCGCTCCCCAGGGCACCACCGGGTGGCAGGGGGGGGGGGGTTGTGTGTTCCTTGTCTGTGTGTGCGTGTTCCGTGTGTGTGTGTGTTCCATGTGTGTGTGCTGCGTGTTAATTGTGTGTGTGTTCTGTGTGTGTGTGATGTATGTTCCCCGTGTGTGTGATGTGTGCTCCACTTGTGTGTGTATGTTCCGTGTGTGTGTGCTGCGTGTTAATTGTGTGTGTTCCGTGTGTGTGTTGTGTGTTCAGTGTGTGTGTGTGTGTTCCGTGTGTGTGCTGTGTTCCCCGTGTGTGTGTGTGTTCCGTGTGTGTCTGTGTGTGTGTTGTGTGTTCCCCGTGTGTGCTGTGTGTTCCCCGTGTGTGTGTTCCGTGCATGTTTGTGTGTATGCTGTATGTTCCCCGTGTGTGTGTGTGTGTGTTCCGTGTGTGTGCTGTGTGTTCCCCGTGTGTGTGCTGTGTTCCCCGTGTGTGTGCTGTGTTCCGTGTGTGTCTGTGTGTGTGTGTTGTGCGTTCCCCGTGTGTGTGTTCCGTGTGTGTGCTGTGTGTTCCCGGTGTGTGTGTGTGTGTTCCGTGCATGTCCGTGTGTATGCTGCATGTTCCCCGTGTGTGTGCTGTGTGCTCCCCGTGTGTTTCCTTGTGCGTCGGTGTGGCCGGACCTGTGTTGGTGTGGCCGGCCCCCTCTCGCGACCCCTCGCCCCGCACCCGTCGCTGCGTAGGCACTGCCTGGCAGCCGCACTCACGTCCCCCTCGACAAACACCAGCTGCTGCAGGGAGCCCTGCGGTGCGGCACACATCACCACCATCACCAACATCACCAACATCATCATCATCACCATCATCACTAACATCATCACCATCATCACTACCATCATCACCATCACCACCATCATCATCATCACTACCGCCATCACTAACATCATCATCACCATCACCACCATCACTATCATCATCATCACTAACATCATCATCATCACCATCATCACTACCATCATCACCACCATCACTAACATCATCACCACCATCACTAACATCATCACCATCACTACCATCATCACTAACATCATCATCACCATCATCACCATCACTAATATCACCATCACCATCACTAACATCATCATCACCATCACTACCATCATCATCACCATCACTAACATCACCATCACTAACATCACCATCACTAACATCATCATCACCATCACTACCATCATCACTACCATCATCATCACCACCATCACCACCATCACTAACATCATCATCACCATCATCATCACCATCACTAGCCATTATCATCACCATCACTAACATCATCATCACCATCACTACCATCATCACTACCATCATCATCACCATCACTACCATCACTACCATCATCACCACCATCACTAACATCATCATCATCATCACCATCACTAACATCATCACCACCATCACTACCATCATCATCACCATCACTAACATCATCACTGCCATCATCATCACCATCACTACCATCATCATCACCATCACTACCATCATCATCACCATCACTACCATCATCATCACCATCACTACCATCATCATCATCATCACTACCGTCATCATCACCATCATCACCATCATCACCACCATCATCGCCATCATCACCACCACCGCAATCACCATCACCAGCCGTGATCAATCCACTGCTGGATTCAAGGCCCCCCCTCTCTCTCTCCCCCGCCATCAGCAGCCGCCACCGGCTGAGCGCACGCCACGAGCTCGGGGTTGTCGCCACATCTCCCCGGCGAGTGCCGCTCCCACTGGCACGGGTTGCGCACGTGCGGTGCGAAAAAAATCCCAAGTACGTGCAGCGTGCAGAACCACACTTTGCTCACATCACTGTGTGACAGAATCACATTGTCCCTGCGTAGTAAGTGTTGTTATCACAATTGCTTATGCCTCGAAAGTACAGACAACGTCGATGATTCCCCACAAACTTTGCTTTTGATGCAGTTCCCTCACTCTGTGACTCTCTAATACAGTGACTCTTCACGGGGGATGGAGGGGGGGGTCACGTGGTGCAGGTCCCTCACTCTGTGACTCTCTAGGCCAGTGACTATTATTCTTCTTCTTAACCTGGCGTGCACGCCACCCCCTGGGGGAGGAGGGATGCGACACCCGTGCCAGATTTATTTGGAAGGTAAATCATTAAGCATGGGCACGCTAAGTAACAATTTACTTTGTTTCATCAAACCCTTTGTGTTCATTAACGTTCTACATTTGTTTACGATTGAGAACCAGAGGGCTGCAAGGCTGCAGTGAAGGTCACAACACCACTGATCGACTCTCTCTCTCCCTGGGGTTGAACATTTACCAAATCAATATGACGGCGTCATCATCATCAACATCATATCAGACCAAGTGGATCAGCGCTAGAGCAGCCGATAGGCCGCGAGTTCACATCCTGGCTTGTAGGGCGATTGACTCAAGCCCATCATCCCACCGGGGGCCGATAAAACGCGGACCGCTTTGGTGGGAGAATTCAACAGCAGTCGTCCTACGGAGAGACATAGCACACCCCCGCCCGCCATAGGAACGTGGAATTGCCATCTACTGTGGCTCTGCGCGGCTGTTAAACGGACGACGGAGGCGCGATGCTTCCAATGCTCACGTGAGCAGCAGGCGATCATAAAACAGCACACAGGGCAGAGAATCTGCTGGGAGATGGGGGGGGGTAGCGAGGGCGGTGGTGGTGGCGGTGGGTAGCTCGTGTTTGTACAACACCCTGTTGCCACATTCACGCCCGCCGAGAAGTATTCCACGACTCGTCATCCTCCGATCAATCGTCTGCCAGGCGCGCTCCCAGCCCTGGAGCTGCGTAGGGGGTGGGAGGGTAGGGGGGGGGCTAAGCCCCCCCCAGGCCCCCTTCTATAGGCTCAGGGCACCCCGCTTCTGTGCGGGATGATTGAGAACGATCTCAGCGTGGCCGCTCGCGCCTGAGGCACAAGACCCTGTAGCCTCTCACGGCCCATCGGGGCAAGTGCCCTTGGGTGCGGGTAGCACTCGTGAAGGCCGACACGGCAACACGTAGCGCCCGCCTTTGTCTCCCCACCAGGTGGTCATTTGAGGCTCAGTGGACCTAGGGGAGGTAGTGGACCGGTTCAAGATTATCGTCGCTGGGGTTGGTGGCCGTGAGCAGGAAGCCACCACTCCCCACACAAAGACAAAGATGCCCCGTATAGCCTTAACAGACTGTAGGGGCAAGTGATAGCGAGCACCTATGAAGGCCGGAACGGTACACGAGGGGGTGGGTGACCAGCACCACGCCCGACCGCCTTTGTCTCCCCCGGTTGCGATGTTTACACACCACACCGAGTACTCATTTGAGGCTGAGTCGACCTAGTGGAGGCCTAGGACCGGTTCAAGTAATCGTCACTGATGTTGGCCGTGAGCGGGAATCGAACCCGGGTCGCCAGGTTCGTAGTGCGCTAACCACTACACTTCCGCTCCCCAGTGACACACACAGTGACACACACAGTGACACAACAACAACCGCCATTCGCCACTAAGTGGCAGTGACGTCACCACGACGCTTGTGCCAGGCTATGTGCACCTTGAGGCCACGGGAAGTGTCGAACGCCCGCTGGCAGGAGGTCACAGGGCAGACCGAGGTGCCACGGGTCGACTGACTGAGATGACCGAGATGACTGGCTGATGCACCACCTGTGCCCCCTACTGTGCCAACTTGCTGTGCTTTAGCCACCCGGCGCTTCGCTCGTTGTTGTGAGCGTCGCTCCTCCGCCCTCCATTGTTGTTGGAGGGCGACTGCCTCCAACTGCCCAGTAGCGTCCTTCACGAGCCTCCTCCACAGAGGCCGGTCTTGACACCGCTGGTACCAGTCATCGGCAAGTCCACTCAGCTCCACATTCTCCTGTACCACATCACTCCATCTCTTCTCTAGCCCGTGCCGCGCCCGTTTAGCCCCCTCGATCCGGCCGAACAAAAGCTGTTTAGGCATGCGGTGGGGCTAGGCATGCGGGCTACATGACCCAGCCAACGCAGCCTTGCCAGCCGGAGGAGCTCACCGATGGGACTTTGCCCAGATCTTTCAAGGATTTGTGAGCTCCTCACACAATCCAGCCTGGTTAAACCCAGGATGGATCGTAGGCAGGCCAGAATAAATGTTTCTAACTGGCGAAGATGTTCCATTAGGGGGTACACGTTTCCCAAGCGTAGAGAAGGGAGGGAATGACTGGCCGAGAAGACCCGAAGCTTCGTGCGGAGCGTCAGACCAGGCAGCTTCCACACAGCGTTACGCAGCTGATGAAAAGATAATGCCGCTCGACTGATTCAGAGTGAGACCTCTGCTGTTAAGCCGGAGCCGGTCATGAGCACACTGCCCAGGTATGGGAAACTCTCCACTCTCTCTCCACTAAACCACGACCACAGTGACACACACATAGTGACACACACAGGTATGATCATCACCGCACCATCTATTCATTGATCGGGATGGTCATCACCGCACCATCTATTCATCCCCCCCACCCCCTACCAACAGTTACAACATTCACCAAAGTACAAGCGAGTCGTTGGAGTTTAAGGACGTATTTGACGGCGTTGCAATGAAGGGCCATTGCCCGAAACGTCGCCTATTGCATTTAGTCGACGGCGATTAACAAACTCCAAACGATGTCCACAGCGCACGCCAGCGCGAACCACGGATGGACCCCCCCCCCCCCCCCCCCCTGACTCGAGAGGGATGTCGATGCCCCGCGCGAGTCCCCGGTACTTACGAGGCAGACGGCGGCCCACAGCGCGCGCCGAGTCCACATGGCGACACGCGACTCTCACGCAGCCGCAGCCAATGCCGCAGCAGCAGCAGGAGCAGCCTCGCGGAGCGCTCCCACGAGACGCCGCCTCCAACGCCGCCTCGCGTGTCACCTCGCAGAGTCGCGGCGACTTCCAACGTCAAGTCCCACCACCACCACCAACTCACACCACCACCACCATCAACTCCCACCACCACCACCAACTCACACCACCACCACCACCGTCAACTCCCACCACCACCACCACCAACTCACACCACCACCACCGTCAAGTCCCACCACCACCAACACCACAGTCGTCAGGTTCCACCACCACCAACTCCCACCACCACCAGCGTCAGGTCCCACCACCACCAACTCCCACCACCACCGTCGTCAGGTCCCACGACCACCACCACCACCGTCGTCACGTCGTGTGCCCCCGAGCGAGCGCTGAGCGCGGCTGGCGGCTGGCGCGAGGGGCGAACCGATACACAGACGCGCGCGTGGCCACAGAGGTGGACGTGCGTGTGTGTGTGCGCGTGTGTGTGTATGTACGTGTGCGCGTGTGTGTGTGTACGTGTGCGCGTGTGTGTATGTACGTGTGCGCGTGCGCGCGCGTATGCGCGTGCCCGCGCGTGTGTACGTGTGTGTGCGTGTGTATGTACGTGACTTCACACCACCCCACCGAACAATCGGTGATTTTAACGGCAGGCAGTGCGGAGAGACAGACGCACACGTGAGCAGATGTGCAAGTGCGCGTGTGTCTGTCTGTGTGTGTGTGTGTCTGTGTGTGTGTGTCTGTGTGTGTGTGTCTGTGTGTGTGAGCCTGCGACACTCACACCTCCACGCACAGACACACACACAGGCTCACACACGGGCACGCACAGACACACACACACAAGCACGCACAGACACACACACAGGCACGCACACACACGGGCACGCGCCTCACGCACGGCTCACACAGGCGACGCTGCGAGCACGAAGAGGTATGGGGGGTGGGGGGGTACAAAAGCGACGTCTCAAAGACAAAGGTCCCTCCCCCCGCCGCGTGTAGCCTGATCAAGCTGTCGGGGCAAGTGCGGTGAGCGAGTAGCGAGCAGCAGCAGCGCCTACGAAGGCCGGCACGGCACACGAGGGGGTGGGTGGCCAGTACCGCGCCAAGCCGCCTTTCAAATACACACACACACGTGTACATGATCACACACACACACACACGTGTACATGATCACACACACACACACGTGTACATGATCACACACACACACGTGTACATGATCACACACACACACACACGTGTACATGATCACACGCACACACACACGTGTACATGATCACACACACACACACACGTGTACATGATCACACACACACACACACACACGTGTACATGATCACACACACACACACACGTGTACATGATCACACGCACACACACACGTGTACATGATCACACGCACACACACACACGTGTACATGATCACACACACACACACACGTGTACATGATCACACGCACACACACACGTGTACATGATCACACACACACACACACACACGTGTACATGATCACACGCACACACACACACGTGTACATGATCACACACACACACACACACGTGTACATGATCACACACACACACACACACGTGTACATGATCACACACACACACACACGTGTACATGATCACACACACACGTGTACATGATCACACACACACACGTGTACATGATCACACACACACGCGCACATCATCACACACACACACACGTGTACATGAACACACGTGTACATGATCACACGCACACACACACACACGCGCACATCATCACACACACACGTGTACATGATCACACGCACACACACACACGCGCACATCATCACACACACACGTGTACATGATCACACGCACACACACACACGCGCACATCATCACACACACACGTGTACATGATCACACGCACACACACACACGCGCACATCATCACACACACACACGTGTACATGATCACACGCACACACACACACGTGTACATGATCACACGCACACACACACACGCGCACATCATCACACACACACACGTGTACATGATCACACGCACACACACACACACGCGCACATCATCACACACACACACACGTGTACATGATCACACACACACGCACGTGCACATGATCACACACACACACACGCGCACATCATCACACACACACACACGTGTACATGATCACACACACACACACGCGCACATCATCACACACACACACACGTGTACATGATCACACACACACGCACGTGCACATGATCACACGTGCGCAGGCACGCGATCACGTGACCATGTTCACCTTTCGAACAAAAACACCTGAAAAGCGCCCTCCGCTTTCAGACATCACACCCCCCCCCACACCCCCCCCCCCACGGCCTCCACCCCCTCCCTACCCCCAGCCCCCCCCAGCAGCCATCCTGACTCACCACAACACGTGGCCCCCTCCCCAGGTCCCTCCACCCCCCCCACCAAATGTGTTTTGAGTGAACAGATCAGCGTGGGCACGGTGAGCGATGGGGGGGGGGTATTTTACATCACAGCCAATGGAGGTGGGGGGTGGGGGTGGGGGTGTGGGTGGGGGTCAATCTCACTGCGTAAATCTTGAGCGTGGCGAGCGGCCGAGGGGGGTGTGGGGGTGTTGGGGGGGTGGGGGGTGTTGGGGGTGGGGGGTGTTGGGGGGGGGTGGGGGGGTGTTGGGGGGTGTGGGGGGTGTTGGGGGGGGGGTGGGGGGTGTTGGGGGGGGTGTGGAGGTGTTGGGGGGTGTGGGGGATGTTGGGGGGGGGTGTGTGGGGGGGGGTGGTGGGGGGGGTGTGGGGGGGGTGTGGGGGGGGGATGTTGGGGGGGGGATGTTGGGGGGGGGAGGTTGGGGGGGGTGGGGGGGGGGGGGGGTGTGGGGGGGGGTGTTGGGGGGGGGTGTGGGGGGGTGTGGGGGGGTGTGGGGGGGGGTGTGGGGGGGGGTGTTGGGGGGGGGTGTGGGGGGGGGTGTGGGGGGGTGTGGGGGGGGGTGTGGGGGGGGGTGTGGGGGGGGTGTGGGGGGGGGTGTGGGGGGGGTGTGGGGGGGGTGTGGGGGGGGGTGTGGGGGGGGTGTGGGGGGGGTGGTGTGGGGGGGGGTGTGGGGGGGGTGTGGGGGGGTGTGGGGGGGGTGTGGGGGGGGTGGGGGGGGGGTGTGGGGGGGGGTGTGGGGGGGGTGTGGGGGGGGGGGGTGGGGGGGGGGTGTGGGGGGGGTGTGGGGTGGGGGTGTGGGGGGGTGTGGGGGGGGGGTGTGGGGGGTGTGGGGGGGTGTGGGGGGGGTGTGGGGGGGTGTGGGGGGGGTGTGGGGGGGGTGTGGGGGGTGTGGGGGGGGTGTGGGGGGGGTGGGGGGGGTGTGGGGGGGGTGGGGGGGGGGTGTGGGGGGGGGTGGGGGGGGGTGTGGGGGGGGGGTGGGGGGGGGTTGTGGGGGGTGGGGGGGGGGTGTGGGGGGGTGTTGGGGGGGGGTGTGGGGAGTGTTGGGGGGGGGGGGGGGGGAGTGGTGGTGGTGCAGTGGTGGTGGTGCAGGTAGTGGTGTTGGTGGTGGTGGTGTTTGGTGATTGGTGGTGGTGGTGGTGCAGTGGTGGTGCTTAGTGGTGGTGTTTGGTGGTGGTGGTGTTTGGTGGTGGTGGTGTTTGGTGGTGGTGTTTGGTGATTGGTGGTGGGTGGTGGTACAGTGGTGGTGCTTGGTGGTGGTGTTTGGTGGTGGCCCACGTGCGTCCCAGCGAGAAGGGACCTGATTTCGATTCCCGACGGTGGCGTCTCTCTGCGCGCTGTTTGCTGTCGCCGTTCCAGCGAGTGGAGGGAAGTGAGCGGATAGCGAACAGCCACACGAGCCCGAGTTCGATACCAGATCACGGCCATCACCGGTGATGATATAATCTGCACCAGTCCTGGGCCTCCCCCAGGTCGACTCAACCTCAAAAGAGTTCCCGGTGCGACGTCTACATATCGACACCTGGGGAGACAAAGGCGGCCGAGCGTGGTGCTGGCCACCCACACCCTCGGTGTACCCTCCTGGTTCAGGCTAGACGGGGGATCTTTGTCTTTGCTCGCGCTGATCCATCAGTCGGCACTCGGGGTGGGATGACGGCGTGCCAGCGATTACTTTTCGGAGGTTCGCGGTTCGTATCGGACAGGCCGCCCTGGTTATCACTGCGGTGTGTGTCAAGCGTTATGATGATGATGATGCTCCCACGACCTCCACGCGACGTCTGTGTCACTCGCAGTGGACGTGAAAGACCCCCACCGCCAGGTGAGGCGATGCAGGGTGTCCGTCGTGTTCGTGTGGGAGCGTGCAGGGGTTGTGTGTGTTCTCTCCCCCCGCTCTGCGTGAGTTCCCTCTGGGTTCTCTGTTTCCTCTGACAGCTAAACAACAAACAACCGCACGTCCAATGTCACTGGCATCGTAACATTGGCCAAGGAAGTTGCGTTCTGAGAGAGGAGATGGATACCACAACACGCCATTGGTCCCTCCCGTCCCTTAGACACACACAGAGGGGGGGTCTCTAACTCACAGAGGGGGGTCTCTTAGTCACAGAGGGGGTCTCTTATACACAAGAGGGCGTCTCTTAGTCACACACAGAGGGGGTCTACACAGTGGGGGTCTCTAAGCCACCGTTACACTTGTAGTTGGTGCTCTGAGTGTCTGGACACACAGAGGAGCTGTTTGCCTGCGCTCCCTCCCCTCTGCACCTATCCCCGTCAGCAGCAGCGGCATCAGTGCTGCTAATGCTACCGCTGCTGCTGCTAATGCTGCTGCTGCTGCCGCTTGATGGATGTGCCAGAGACCTGAGCCACTGGCCCCGTTCTCGGCGAGTCTTTGATGAGCCCCGTCCCCCCGGGAGCTGTACCGCGCTCCTTCTGATGTCAAAACGAGAAGAGAACAAATCCCCCCCCCCTTCCACTCTCTTTTTTTTACGATCAGTGGAAACAAGAAGATGCTCGGTGTAGTCGGCACTTTGCTTCGTTCATCATTTCGTAATTTTTTTTTTAACTTTGCTTTATGTAAACCCCCACCTCTCGCTCACTCTCTCGCTCACTTTCTCGGTCTCTCACTCTGTCTCTCTCTCGTGTCTCACTCTGTGTCTCTTGGTCTCACTCTCTCTCTGTCTC
>NC_136335.1:0-324000 GCF_964198595.1 Lampetra fluviatilis | reverse complement strand
GTGTTTGGTGATTGGTGGTGGTGGTGGTGCAGTGGTGGTGGTGCAGTAGTGGTGTTTGGTGGTGGTGTTTGGTGATTGGTGGTGGTGGTGCAGTGGTGGTGCTTAGTGGTGGTGTTTGGTGGTGGTGGTGTTTGGTGGTGGTGGTGTTTGGTGGTGGTGTTTGGTGATTGGTGGTGGTGGTGGTGGTACAGTGGTGGTGCTTGGTGGTGGTGTTTGGTGGTGGCCCACGTGCGTCCCAGCGAGAAGGGACCTGGGTTCGATTCCCGACGGTGGCGTCTCTCTGCGCGCTGTTTGCTGTCGCCGTTCCAGCGAGTGGAGGGAGTGAGCGGATAGCGAACAGCCACACGAGCCCGAGTTCGATACCAGATCACGGCCATCACCGGTGATGATATATCTGCACCAGTCCTGGGCCTCCCCCAGGTCGACTCAACCTCAAAAGAGTTTCCCGGTGCGACGTCTACATATCGACACCTGGGGAGACAAAGGCGGCCGAGCGTGGTGCTGGCCACCCACACCCTCGTGTACCCTCCTGGCCTTCATAGGTGCGACTCGCTAACACCACTTGTCCCAACAGTCTGTTCAGGCTAGACGGGGGATCTTTGTCTTTGCTCGCGCTGATCCATCAGTCGGCACTCGGGGTGGATGACGCGTGCCAGCGATTACTTTTCGGAGGTTCGCGGTTCGTATCGGACAGGCCGCCCTGGTTATCACTGCGGTGTGTGTCAAGCGTTATGATGATGATGATGATGCCCCCACGACCTCCACGCGACGTCTGTGTCACTCGCAGTGGACGTGAAAGACCCCACCGCCAGGTGAGGCGATGCAGGGTGTCCGTCGTGTTCGTGTGGGAGCGTGCAGGGGTTGTGTGTGTTCTCTCCCCCCGCTCTGCGTGAGTTCCCTCTGGGTTCTCTGTTTCCTCTGACAGCTAAACAACAAACAACCGCACGTCCAATGTCACTGGCATCGTAACATTGGCCAAGGAAGTTGCGTTCTGAGAGAGGAGATGGATACCACAACACGCCATTGGTCCCTCCCGTCCCTTAGACACACACAGAGGGGGTCTCTAACTCACAGAGGGGGTCTCTTAGTCACAGAGGGGGTCTCTTAGACACAGAGGGCGTCTCTTAGTCACACACAGAGGGGGTCTACACAGTGGGGGTCTCTAAGCCACCGTTACACTTGTAGTTGGTGCTCTGAGTGTCTGGACACACAGAGGAGCTGTTTGCCTGCGCTCCCTCCCCTCTGCACCTATCCCCGTCAGCAGCAGCGGCATCAGTGCTGCTAATGCTACCGCTGCTGCTGCTAATGCTGCTGCTGCTGCCGCTTGATGGATGTGCCAGAGACCTGAGCCACTGGCCCCGTTCTCGGCGAGTCTTTGATGAGCCCCGTCCCCCCGGGAGCTGTACCGCGCTCCTTCTGATGTCAAAACGAGAAGAGAACAAATCCCCCCCCCCTTCCACTCTCTTTTTTTTACGATCAGTGGAAACAAGAAGATGCTCGGTGTAGTCGGCACTTTGCTTCGTTCATCATTTCGTAATTTTTTTTTAACTTTGCTTTATGTAAACCCCCACCTCTCGCTCACTCTCTCGCTCACTTTCTCGGTCTCTCACTCTGTCTCTCTCTCGTGTCTCACTCTGTGTCTCTCGGTCTCACTCTCTCTCTGTCTCTGTGTCTCTCTCTGTGTCTCTCTCGTGTCTCTCTCTGTGTCTCTCTCGTGTCTCTCTCGTGTCTCGGAGTCACAGTTTCGAGGCCGCGTCCCTGCCTCGAGCCCCCCCCCCCCTTCTTGACCAACAGCGCACAATCCCTACCACCCCCCCCCCCCCACTTGGGCACAATCGGGGGGAGCGGTGGCGCAGCGGTTCCGACTCGGCGAGCCGAGTGGGGGGGAGAGAGTGGGGAGAGGGAAGGGTGGAGGAAGTGGGGTGAGGGAGCGAGTGGAGGGGGGGTGGAGGGAGTGAGATGAGGAGGGAGTCGTAAGAGGGAGGGAGTGGGAGATGATGGGAGTGGGGGGCAGGGAGTGGGGGGGAGTGGGGGGAGTAGAGTGAGGGAGTGGGGGGAGTGGGGGGAGTAGAGTGAGGGAGTGGGGGGAGTGGGGGGAGTAGAGTGAGGGAGTGGGGGGGAGTGGGGAGAGTAGAGTGAGGGAGTGGGGGGACGAAGGGAGTGGGGGGGGGAGTGGAGAGAGTGGAGGGAGTGGGGGGGGAGGGAGTGGAGGGAGTGGGGGGGGGTGGAGGGGGGGGATGAGGACTTCTCGAACCGGGGAGCTCCGACACGAGACGACGACGAGCGGGGCAGGTCCCGCGGGGAATTCCGAGACGAAGTCGCCGCCCGGCGCTCGTTCATCAGCCGCGAGTGGAAGCAGCTGAGAGCGGCCGAGGAGGAGGAGCTTCATCAAGAGGCGTTACAAACTAGGCGCGTTTGTTGAACTTCTTACCCACCGTACGTAGCCAACAGTGATTGTCGGAGGTACAGTGTCAGTCTATGGTGCAGTGTTGAGTCTATGGGCACTGACACACACACACTGATACACACACACTGGCACGCACACACTGACACACACACACATTGACACACACACACTGACACACACACACATTGACACACACACACTGACACACACACACTGACACACACACACATTGACACACACACACTGACACACACACACATTGACACACACACACGCGTGAGATGCTCTCCACAGCCGCCCCTCTGTGGATTTCAAGCCCTGGGCGACTGCTTTACAGCTCAATAATGAAGCCACTTTTGTTTTACTGCCGCGAAGCGAGTTCCCTCCTTAACGGGAGAGGCCACAACGCCTCCCCGGCTGTCAACCCCCCCTCTCAACCCCCCCTTCTCACCCCCCCCTCTCAACCCCCCCCCCCTCTCAACCCCCCCCCCTCTCAACCCCCCCTCTCAACCCCCCCCCCTCTCCATCTCCCTGCAGCGCTCAGCGGCCATGCCGAACGCTCACCTCCTTCATCACGACGACGACGATTCGTCACACGGCGCCTCCGCCGCACGGTGTCCGCTCCTCGCTCTCATCGAGAGAAGAGAGAGAGGACGACTCAGAGAGAGAGAGGACGACTGAGAGAGAGAGGACGACTGAGAGAGAGTGGACGACTGAGAGAGAGAGGACGACTCAGAGAGAGAGGACGACTCAGAGAGAGAGAGGATGACTCTCTGAGTCGTCCTCTCTCTCTCGCAGAGCCGCACGTCTGGCTCGCAGAGCCGCACGTCTGGCTCGCAGAGCCGCCCGCCGCTGGAGCAATCGCAACACGACGGTGTGACGGGCGGGAGGGCTCGCACGTGGCGCGATGGAAACATCTTGCGCGCCAGACACAGATGGAGCGGTCGTGCTGCAGGTCACGAGAAGCCAGCTAGGAGTGCGCTAGCCTCAGGAGAGGTGCATCAGATTTCACAGCCCGTGTGAACGCTAATTCTCGACGCGGCTGCGCGTGCGCTTTGTAATTGTCCGGTAGTTCCTTGGTGCTGTGTCGTAAACATCGTCACTGGGGAGACAAAGGCGGCCAGGCGTGGTGTTGTCCAACCTTCCCCCTCGTGTGCCGTGCGGCCTTCACAGGTGCTCGCTAACAGCACTTGCCCCTACAGCCTGTGGAGGCGATACAGAGGATCGTTGTCTTTGTGTGTTTCTTATCGTCAGTCAGGGTTGATGGAATATCGCGTTAGGAAAACGGCTGAGCAATGAAGGAGGTGTGCTGCTCTTCGTGTGGCGTTGCCTCGTTGCTCAAACTTTGTATCATAGACTTTGTTTCGTGCGCGTTTAAAGTTGTCGACGCTGTTGCTATTTCCGTGACAGCCCAACCCACTACCGCAAACGTTGCTCCTCTTTCCCGCTCCTCTTCTGAGCGTCGAACGCGGCTGTAGACCATCTGACCCCGGGCTCGTCGTGGGGGTGCCTGCACCCCATGAGGGTGCGAGATGCCCTTTGTGGGAGGGCGGCGAGACACGGCCAGGTTCAGAAGGTAAATAATCGAAAACACAAATTAAAGCGGGGGGGCACCCTGAGTTACGACTTGTTTCATCAAGCCCCATGTATTTATAAACATTGTAACAAAAAGTCAAGATTGAGAACCAAAGGGATTGCAAGACTGCAGTGAAGGTAAATCACCTCTGTAGCCGACTCTAATTAAACATTCACACATGGAGAGAGAGAGAGAGACGCCTTCACTCAAGGCCCGTGACGAAGCCGTGACGCACTGCGAGCTGATGTCGCCAGCAGCGGCCGTGCCACGAGGAATCGAGGAATGGGCAGCAGCGAGAGAGAGGGGGGGCTAGGAGATCAGCAGAGGGGGCGATCGGGGAGGGAGAGGAAGAGAATGGGCGGCAGAGAAGAGGCGGGCAGTGTTGAGTCTATGGGCAGTGTTGAGTCTGTGGGCAGTGTTGAGTCTATGGGTAGTGTTGAGTCTATGGGCAGTGTTGAGTCTATGGGCAGTGTTGAGTCTATGGGTAGTGTTGAGTCTATGGGCAGTGTTGAGTCTATGGGTAGTGTTGAGTCTATGGGTAGTGTTGAGTCTGTGGGCAGTGTTGAGTCTATGGGCAGTGTTGAGTCTATGGGCAGTGTTGAGTCTATGGGCAGTGTTGAGTCTATGGGCAGTGTTGAGTCTATGGGTAGTGTTGAGTCTATGGGCAGTGTTGAGTCTATGGGTAGTGTTGAGTCTGTGGGCAGTGTTGAGTCTATGGGCAGTGTTGAGTCTATGGGCAGTGTTGAGTCTATGGGTAGTGTTGAGTCTGTGGGTAGTGTTGAGTCTGTGGGCAGTGTTGAGTCTATGGGCAGTGTTGAGTCTTTCGGCAGTGTTGAGTCTATGGGTAGTGTTGAGTCTATGGGCAGTGTTGAGTCTATGGGTAGTGTTGAGTCTATGGGCAGTGTTGAGTCTATGGGTAGTGTTGAGTCTGTGGGCAGTGTTGAGTCTATGGGCAGTGTTGAGTCTATGGGCAGTGTTGAGTCTATGGGTAGTGTTGAGTCTATGGGTAGTGTTGAGTCTGTGGGAAGTGTTGAGTCTATGGGCCGTAGACTCAACACCGCACCTCCTATTAGCACGGTTGGGCACGTACGGTGCGAAAGAAGTTCAACAAGCAGTAGACACATCTCCTGCGGTGTAAAGATCCCAGCCTTCTATTTTGAGAGCCCCCCCCCGCCCCCTCCGTCTGAACCCCCCCCGCCGACTCGCCCCCCCCCCTCCTCCCCCCACCCCCCTCTCCCCTCCCCGCTGGTGCCTGGACGTTCACTTTACAGGCAGCACGTGTCACAGGCGGCGCGTGTCACAGGCGGCGCGTGTCACAGGCGGCGCGTGTCACAGCGGCGCATGGTACAGGCGGCGCGTGTCACAGGCGGCGCGTGGTACAGGCGGCGCGTGTCACAGGCGGCGCGTGTCACAGGCGGCGCGTGTCACAGGCGGCGCGTGTCACAGGCGGCGCGTGCTTTGTGTTAAGCGGCGTTCACGTCGCGGCCGCGTTTCATCTCCACAGGGCCGACGACGCGCCCTGTCTGTGTCTTAGCCCCCCCCCAGCCCCCCCCAGCCCCACCCCCCCCCCACTTAGAGACGAGCGTGGCTTTGATTTGGGAATTTGGGATCCGCACGCACGCGGCCCACTCTGCAGCCTCCACCCCTCCACACCCAGATCTCCTTCCATGAATCTTATCTCGGCACCCCCACCTCTCTCCCTCACCCCCCTCATCTACCCTACCCCCACCTCTCTCTCTCACCCCCCTCATCTACCCTACCCCCACCTCTCACCCCCCTCATCTACCCTCCCCCCACCTCTCTCTCCCTCACCCCCTCATCTACCCTTACCCCCACCTCTCTCTCCCTCACCCCCCTCATCTACCCTCCCCCCACCTCTCTCTCCCTCACCCCCTCATCTACCCTTACCCCCACCTCTCTCTCCCTCACCCCCCTCATCTACCCTTCCCCCACCTCTCTCTCCCTCACCCCCCTCATCTACCCTTACCCCCACCTCTCTCTCCCTCACCCCCCTCATCTACCCTTTCCCCACCTCTCTCTCCCTCACCCCCCTCATCTACCCTTACCCCCCACCTCTCTCTCCCTCACCCCCCTCATCTACCCTTTCCCCACCTCTCTCTCCCTCACCCCCCTCATCTACCCTCCCCCCACCTCTCTCTCCCTCACCCCCTCATCTACCCTTACCCCCACCTCTCTCTCCCTCACCCCCCTCATCTACCCTTACCCCCACCTCTCTCTCCCTCACCCACCTTCACCCCTCATCTACCCTTACCCCCACCTCTCACCCCCCTCATCTACCCTTCCCCCACCTCTCTCTCCCTCACCCCCCTCATCTACCCTTACCCCCACCTCTCTCTCCCTCACCCACCTTTACCCTTCATCTACCCTTACCCCCACCTCTCTTTCCATCACCCCCCTCATCTACCCTTACCCCCACCTCTCTCTCCCCCACCCCATCTTTACCCCTCATCTACCCTTACCCCCACTTCTCTCTCCATCACCCCACCTTTACCCCTCATCTACCCTTACCCCCCACCTCTCTCTCCCCACCCCATCTTTACCCCTCATCTACCCTTCCCCCCACCTCTCTCTCCATCACCCCACCTTTACCCCTCATCTACCCTTCCCCCCACCTTGTCGGAAGGGTGGGAAGGGGAGGATGGAAAAGTGTGGTTGACAAGCGGAGGGCAGCAAGGGGAGGCTCTGGGCTGGGCAGGGGCTGCCCCGATGCGTGGAGAGCGCTGCCCTCTGCTGGCGAGTGACGACACAGATCTCCGCGCACGCGGTCGTCAGCGTCGTTGTGCTTCACGAACGTGGCCATCATGACCCCCCCCACCATCCCCACCCCCTTGTGAGCCGTGGGTGGGTGGGTTTGGGGATGTTTGGGACTTCAGCCGCTTGGGGAACCGACTTATCTGGTGACCACCCAATCAACGCATCAAGCCAACGGTCCAATTTGATCGCCTGGCCGACTCTCCTACCACCTGTCCCACCGACCGACCGACCAATCAAATGACTGACTGCCCTACCACCTGTCCCACCGACCGACAGACCGACCATTCAAATGATCGACTGCCCTACCACCTGTCCCACCGACGGACCGACCAATCAAATGACCGACTGCCCCACCACCTGTCTCACCGACCGACCGCCGACCAATCAAATGACCGACTGCCCTACCACCTGTCCCACCGACCGACCGACTGCCTGACAGAACCTCACCCTGAAGGGCGTCTCGAAGGGCTCGATGATGCCACCGACCACGAGGAGTCCGTCCGTAGTGACCCCGAGGCCCGGGTGGTTGCTCCAGACTACGCTCTCCAGCAGGGCGCAGTCCACGTGGACGTCGAGGCGCTGGGCCCCCACCGCCAGCGCCACGCGGTGCCAGCGGCCGTCGCTCAACGACGGCGCCGGGAACCTGAGGAGTTGGGGGGGGGGGGGGCAACCGGCGTTAGCCACGAACAGGGGAAGAGAACGAACAAAGTTCACTCACACTCACTCACTCTCACACTCACTCTCACACTCACTCTCATACTCACTCTCACACTCTCACACTCACTCACACTCTCTCTGTCACTCTATCTGTGCAGGGGGAGAGAACGTACAAACTCCACACACAGAGAAAGGCGCCCGAGACGGGAATCGAACCCAGGGGTCTTGTGGCTGCGAGCCACGCGTCAACGTCACCGCCACCCAGAGCATGTGAACAGGAAGAGTGGAGACCTCCGCCGGCGATGCGTTGGGTGGTGGATTCGTGTTGTTGCAGTAATTGTTAAACTGAGAAAAACTGGGACTTGAGATGTCCCGGGAATGGTGACAGGTCTCCCCTGGAGAGCTACCAGCCAAATTACGATGCAGCTGTACACACACACACACCACACACGCACACCATTCACACACACACACACTCACCACACACACTCCACTCACACACCACACACACTCCACTCACACACCACACACACACACTCACCACACACACACCACACACACACAACTCACACACTCCACTCACACACACACCACTCACACACACCACACACACACAAAGACAAAGTTCCCTAGTATAGTCTGAACAGACTGTTGGGGCAAGTGCCGTTAGCGAGTTGCACCTAGCACGGCAGACGATGGGGAACTCACCAATGGGACTTTGTCCAGATCTTTCAAGGATTTGTGAGCTCCTCACACAATCCAGCCTGGTTAAACCCAGGATGGATCGTAGGCAGGCCAGCCTAAATGTTTCTAACCAGCGAAGACACAGACACACACATAGACACACACACAGACACACACACAGACACAAGAACACAGACACACCGATACACACAGACACACACAGAGACACACAGAAACACACTTCGCTCGCTCGCAGGAGACGCACAGAGAGACACCGAGAGACTCACGGGAGATACAGAGAGACACAGAGAGACACAGGGAGACACAGGGAGACACAGAGAGACACAGAGAGACACAGAGAGACACAGGGAGACACAAGGGGACAGAGGGTCAACACACAGCGGAGACTCACAGGAGACACGCTGGAGACACAGAGAGACTCACGGACACGAGTGACACGGGCACTGGGGGGTGGTGTGGGGGAGGTGTCTCACTCGTAGTGGCGTCTCCGCGTGGTCACGAACACGAGGCCTCTGTCTCCCACGCGCAGCTGCATGAGCACCTGGCCCCGGGGGCTGAGCAGCGTGAAGAGGGGGGCGTCCTGGCCCCCCCGCTCGGCGTCGTCATCGTCCTCGTCACGATGGCCGTGGAGAGGAGCCACTCGGAACTTCGTCAGCACGCTCACCTCCTCCGAGAAGCTGGCGACGGGGGGGACACGCGGGGAGACACGGGGGGACACGCGGGAGACACGGGGGGGACACGCGGGGGGGAACGGGGGGGACACGCGGGGGGGAACGGGGGGAGACACGGGGGGGGAGACACGCGGGGAGACACGCAGGGAGACATGCGGGGGATACGCAGGGAGACACGCGGGGGGAGACACGCGGGGGGACACGCGGGGAGACACGGGGAGACACGGTGGGGGACACGCAGGGAGACACGCGGGGAGACACGCGGGGAGACACGCGGGGAAACACGGTGGGGGTCACGTGGGGGGAGACACGGTGGGGGTCACGTGGGGGGGGAACGGGGGGGGAACGGGGGGAGACACGTGCAGTGACCACCCCGACCGCGTCTTTGCCTCTGTAGCCCTCCCGTGACGCCGGGGTGGCTGAGAGCGCTCCCCACGTGACCAGCGCATTCGCGTCTCGTCTCATTTGCAAAAGGGGGCACCCCCAGTGGCAGCTGCCCTTACCCCCCCCACCCCCAGCACGAGGTGAGCCCGCACAGAGCAGGCCGGGTGCGTCTGTCAGTCGGGGGCCGATGATTGCCGCTGATGCTGCCGTCTGTGTGTTGATGCCACACCGATCGACTTGTGGGTCACATTTCAGCATTGCGATGTGTCTTGCCAATAGCACTTAGATTGACTGATTAAGATGGTGCATTTGTGGTTGTTGTTTTTTACAAACTCATCGCCGATGTTGGCCTTGAGTGGTAAGCTAACTCGGGTCCTAGAAGAGTCTGCTAACCACCGTGCCACCGCTCCCCACGCAGATACATAAAGATCCCCCGTATAGCCTTAACAGACTGTTGGGGCAAGTGCTGTTGGCGAGTATGCATGTTGGAATTCTTTCACACCGTACGTAGCCACCTATGAAGGCGCCCATGGCACACGAGAGGGGGTGGTGGCCAGCACCACGCCCGGCCGCCTTTGTCTCACCAGTGGCAATTTTAACAAATCCCACTTGGTACTCAGTTTGAGGCTGAGTCGACCTAGGGGAGGCCCAGAACCGGTTCAGATATATAATCGTCACTGTTGTTGGCCGTGAGTGGGAATTGAACCCGGGTCGCCAGGTTCGTAGTGCATGGCGATATATCCGCTAAACTACCGCTCCCCATTCCCACATACACACACACACACTCCCACACACACACACGCACTCCCACACACACACGCACTCCCATACACACACACGCACTCCCACACACACACGCACTCCCACACACACACTCCCACCCCTCCACACACGCACACACTCCCACACGCACACACTTCCACACACACACACTCCCCCCCCCCACACACAAGGGATTCATTCCGCGAGGCTCCGTGTTCTTCGTTGGCGAACATGCGGCTCAGATGAACGAACCCCAAACCTGCGCTCCGCTAAGCCACAGTAACTCTCTCCAGGAAGACAAAGAGCAGACGGGCCGGGCGGACAGGGCGAGTGCCCCCAGGGCACCTTCTAGAGGGTCTCTGCCCCCAGAGCACCTTCTAGAGAGTCTCTGCCCTCGGGGCACCTTCTAGAGAGTCTCTGCCCCGGGGCACCTTCTAGAGGGTCTCTGCCCCCGGGGCACCTTCTAGAGGGTCTCTGCCCCCGGGGCACCTTCTAGAGGGTCTCTGCCCCCGGGGCACCTTCTAGAGAGTCTCTGCACTCGGGGCACCTTGTAAGAGGGTCTCTGCCAACGGGGGACCTTCTAGAGGGTCTCTGCCCCCGGGGCACCTTCTAGAGGGTATCTGCCCCCGGGGCACCTTCTAGAGAGTCTCTGCCCTCGGGGCACCTTCTAGAGGGTCTCTGCCCCCGGGGCACCTTCTAGAGGGTCTCTGCCCCCGGGGCACCTTCTAGAGAGTCTCTGCCCTCAGGGCACCTTGTAGAGAGTCTCTGCCCTCAGGGCACCTTGTAGAGAGTCTCTGCCCCCGGGGCACCTTCTAGAGGGTCTCTGCCCCCGGGGCACCTTCTAGAGAGTCTCTGCCCCGGGGCACCTTCTAGAGGGTCTCTGCCCCCGGGCACCTTCTAGAGGGTCTCTGCCCCCGGGGCACCTTCTAGAGGGTCTCTGCCCCCGGGGCACCTTCTAGAGAGTCTCTGCCCTCGGGGCACCTTGTAGAGAGTCTCTGCCCCCGGGGCACCTTCTAGAGGGTCTCTGCCCCCGGGGCACCTTCTAGAGAGTCTCTGCCCTCAGGGCACCTTCTAGAGGGTCTCTGCCCTCAGGGCATCTTCTAGAGAGTCTCTGCCCCGGGGCACCTTCTAGAGGGTCTCTGCCCCCGGGGCACCTTCTAGAGAGTCTCTGCCCCCGGGGCACCTTCTAGAGAGTCTCTGCCCCCGGGGCACCTTCTAGAGAGTCTTTGCCCCCGGGGCACCTTCTAGAGAGTCTCTGCCCCCGGGGCACCTTCTAGAGGGTCTCTGCCCCCGGGGGCAGAGGAGGGCCGTGCCACGTTGTCGCACTAGGGGGGGACCGGGTGCTCATTCCCATTGATTTACCTGCAGGATGGACATGACATGATTTACCTGCAGGATGGACATGACATGATCTACCTGCAGGATGGACATGACATGATTTACCTGCAGGATGGACATGACATGATTTACCTGCAGGATGGACATGACATGATCTGCCTGCAGGATGGACATGACATGATTTACCTGCAGGATGGACATGACATGATCTACCTGCAGGATGGACATGACATGATCTACCTGCAGGATGGACATGACATGATCTACCTGCAGGATGGACATGACATGATCTACCTGCATGATGGACATGACATGATTTACCTGCAGGATGGACATGACATGATTTACCTGCAGGATGGACATGACATAATCTGCCTGCAGGATGGACATGACATGATTTACCTGCAGGATGGACATGACATGATTTACCTGCAGGATGGACATGACATGATCTACCTGCAGGATGGACATGACATGATCTACCTGCAGGATGGACATGACATGATTTACCTGCAGGATGGACATGACATGATTTACCTGCAGGATGGACATGACATGATCTACCTGCAGGATGGACATAACATGATTTACCTGCAGGATGGACATGACATGATCTACCTGCAGGATGGACATGACATGATCTACCTGCAGGATGGACATGACATGATTTACCTGCAGGATGGACATGACATGATTTACCTGCAGGATGGACATGACATGATCTACCTGCAGGATGGACATGACATGATTTACCTGCAGGATGGACATGACATGATCTACCTGCAGGATGGACATGACATGATCTACCTGCAGGATGGACATGACATGATCTACCTGCAGGATGGACATGACATGATCTGCCTGCAGGATGGACATTACATGATCTACCTGCAGGATGGACATGACATGATCTACCTGCAGGATGGACATGACATGATCTACCTGCAGGATGGACATGACATGATCTACCTGCAGGATGGACATGACATGATCTACCTGCAGGATGGACATGACATGATCTGCCTGCAGGATGGACATTACATGATCTACCTGCAGGATGGACATGACATGATCTACCTGCAGGATGGACATGACATGATCTACCTGCAGGATGGACATGACATGATTTACCTGCAGGATGGACATTACATGATCTACCTGCAGGATGGACATGACATGATCTGCCTGCAGGATGGACATGACATGATCTACCTGCAGGATGGACATGACATGATCTACCTGCAGGATGGACATGACATGATTTACCTGCAGGATGGACATGACATGATCTACCTGCAGGATGGACATGACATGATCTGCCTGCAGGATGGACATGACATGATCTACCTGCAGGATGGACATGACATGATCTGCCTGCAGGATGGACATGACATGATCTACCTGCAGGATGGACATGACATGATCTGCCTGCAGGATGGACATGACATGATCTACCTGCAGGATGGACATGACATGATTTACCTGCAGGATGGACATGACATGATCTGCCTGCAGGATGGACATGACATGATCTACCTGCAGGATGGACATGACATGATCTACCTGCAGGATGGACATGACATGATCTACCTGCAGGATGGACATGACATGATCTACCTGCAGGATGGACATGACATGATCTACCTGCAGGATGGACATGACATGATCTACCTGCAGGATGGACATAACATGATTTACCTGCAGGATGGACATGACATGATCTACCTGCAGGATGGACATGACATGATCTACCTGCAGGATGGACATGACATGATTTACCTGCAGGATGGACATGACATGATTTACCTGCAGGATGGACATGACATGATCTACCTGCAGGATGGACATGACATGATTTACCTGCAGGATGGACATGACATGATCTACCTGCAGGATGGACATGACATGATCTACCTGCAGGATGGACATGACATGATCTGCCTGCAGGATGGACATTACATGATCTACCTGCAGGATGGACATGACATGATCTACCTGCAGGATGGACATGACATGATCTACCTGCAGGATGGACATGACATGATCTACCTGCAGGATGGACATGACATGATCTACCTGCAGGATGGACATGACATGATCTGCCTGCAGGATGGACATTACATGATCTACCTGCAGGATGGACATGACATGATCTACCTGCAGGATGGACATGACATGATCTACCTGCAGGATGGACATGACATGATTTACCTGCAGGATGGACATTACATGATCTACCTGCAGGATGGACATGACATGATCTGCCTGCAGGATGGACATGACATGATCTACCTGCAGGATGGACATGACATGATCTACCTGCAGGATGGACATGACATGATTTACCTGCAGGATGGACATGACATGATCTGCCTGCAGGATGGACATGACATGATCTGCCTGCAGGATGGACATGACATGATCTACCTGCAGGATGGACATGACATGATCTGCCTGCAGGATGGACATGACATGATCTACCTGCAGGATGGACATGACATGATCTGCCTGCAGGATGGACATGACATGATCTACCTGCAGGATGGACATGACATGATTTACCTGCAGGATGGACATGACATGATCTGCCTGCAGGATGGACATGACATGATCTACCTGCAGGATGGACATGACATGATCTACCTGCAGGATGGACATGACATGATCTACCTGCAGGATGGACATGACATGATCTACCTGCAGGATGGACATGACATGATCTACCTGCAGGATGGACATGACATGATCTGCCTGCAGGATGGACATGACATGATCTACCTGCAGGATGGACATGACATGATCTGCCTGCAGGATGGACATGACATGATTTACCTGCAGGATGGACATGACATGATCTACCTGCAGGATGGACATGACATGCTCACATCGCTTTTTTTGTTACGAATTCCACCAACCTCGAGTAAATATAGTAAGCATTATTTATTTATTTATATCCACCCCCTCCCCTCCCCCCTCCTCTCTCCTCGGTTGGGACTTTGCAGCTGCATCAATACGGGGTTCTGCTGCTTCCTGTGGGTGACAGCTCTCTCCCTCCCTCATTCCCTATCTCTTCCCCCCCCCTCTCTCTAGCTATCTCTCTTTCTCTCTAGCTATCTCTCTCCCTGCCTCAGCCTCCCTGCCTCAGCCTCCCTGCCTCTCTCTCTCTCTCCGTCTCTCCCTCTCCTCGACCCCTCGAGTATAGAAGGGGTGGGTTGGCTAACAGGGAGGTCGATACAGCAATATCGGGGGGCGGGGTGGCGGTGTTAGGGGGGGCTGTGTGGTGTTCGTTGTGTCACTGTGTGGTGACGTCACCGTGTGGTGTGACGTCACCATGTGGTGTGACGCGTCACCGTGTGGTGTGACGCGTCACACCGTGTGGTGTGACACGATACCGTGTGGTGTGACACGTCACCGTGTGGTGTGACGCGTCACACCGTGCGGTGCGGCGTGCCTCACCGGTATCCGAAGGCCCTCCGGAGCGGCAGGGCGAGCACGGCCCACTGGCCCACGTGGTAGGCCGGGCAGCCCACCTCGTCGCGCGTCCTCGTCACGTTGGGCGGCCACGACAGGCCCAGGCGCAGCCCGGCCAGCACGTCCACCTCGTCTAGCGGGGGGGGTCACAGGTCACGGGGGTAGCGGTGAGCAGGGGTCAGTGTCTAGGTGGCTGTGTACGTGATGGTGTGGGGGGGGGGCGGTGGTGCAGGGGGTAACACCAATGACGATTATCTGTACCGGTCCTGGGTCTGCCCTAGCTCGACTCAGCCTCAAATGAGTACCTGGGGAAGCAAAGGCGGTCAGGCGTGGTGCTGGCCACCCACCCCCCCCCTCGTGTGCCACAGTGCCGGCTTTCATCGGTGCTGCTACTCGCTAACAGCACTCGCCCCAACAGTCTGTTCAGGCTACACGGGGGATCTTTGTCTTTGCTCGCTGATCCATCAGTCGGCACTCGCGGCAGGTGACGCGGCTTAGCGATGACTTTTAGGAGGTTCGCGGTTCGAACCAGGCAGGCCGCCCTGGTTATCACTGCGGTGTGTGTGTCAACCGTGATGATGATGACGATGCCACCACTACCCACTACGACTACGCGCCGTCTGCTTCACTCACAGTGGACGTTAAAGACCCCGGGGACGTCGTTGGCAAGAGTCGGGCCGTCGAATTTGTTGAATGTGAGAAAACCTGAATATTGATCCTGCCGGAGGAATTCTCTGAAGCTCTTTTTTCATATTTCCAGGGGTCACGGGGTCAAATCGTGACAACGAAAAACACAGTTAAACGAAATTAAAACAAAAGTTTAAACAAATGAATGAAAAGAGATATACAAACAAAACTCAACGATTCATTTTTATCTTACCAGGTGTAAAGCCAACTGAGAAGCCACCTGCCCACAAATGATTGCTCAACGTGGGAATCGACGATGAGTGTGGCTCATCATCATCATCATGATCGCCATCATCGCCATCATCGCGTGGAACATTTATGGCGGCAGTAGCGCAATACGTCTCGCGGGGAGGAGAAAGCACGGCGTGACATGTTTTGAAAAGTAAGACTCATTTGTTTTTACCTTTTCTGGCAATAAAACAGGAGTTGCGTTAAGATGGTCAAACACCAAATAAATGGCTGTCGCAAGGCATCAAGTTGCCGCATTCGCCACACACACACAGTACTTGCGGTGAACAGACTAACACGCTCTGATAATAACCAATGGGCATTGTCTTCGATGGGCCTACACCAGAGCCGGCGGCCTTCTTCATGGCCTAGCCTCACCACCACGGTCAGGACAGAGCACAACGCCACGAGGCGGACACTCAAAGACAACGCCACGAGGTGGTCAGCAGGGGGGGGGGGAGGGGTGCTGAGGGGGCAGGGGGGGCGGGGGGGGACTAAATTGAAGCTGTCTCGGCAGTCCGCCTGTCTGTCGACATCTCGCCCGGTCTCGTTCTGTCTCAGTCTGTGGGCAATGTTGAGTCTATGGGCAGTGTTGAGTCTATGGGCAATGTTAGTCTATGGGCAATGTTAGTCTATGGGCAAAGTTAGTCTATGGGCAGTGTTAGTCTATGGGCAATGTTAGTCTATGGGCAATGTTAGTCCATGGGCAGTGTTAGTCTATGAGCAGCGTTGAGTCTATGGGCAGTGTTGAGTCTATGGGCAGTGTTGAGTCTATGGGCAGTGTTAGTCTATGGGCAATGTTAGTCCATGGGCAAAGTTAGTCTATGGGCAGTGTTAGTCTATGGGCAATGTTAGTCTATGGGCAATGTTAGTCTATGGGCAGTGTTGAGTCTATGGGCAATGTTAGTCCATGGGCAGTGTTGGTCTATGGGCAGTGTTGAGTCTATGGGCAATGTTAGTCTATGGGCAATGTTAGTCTATGGGCAGTGTTGAGTCTATGGGCAGTGTTGAGTCTATGGGAAATCTTCTTGGTTCTTTCGGTAAAGTCACGTAGAAGGGAAGTAATAAAATAATAAAAATAAAACATAATAAAACAATTCTCACGACGTTTCGGCCACAACGCAAGCAGCCGTCCTCAGGCGAAGAATGAGACATTATCAAGCTAGGAGCTTATATAGGTGTAGCGAGGAGGAGCGCCTTAACAAAAGAATGTGCATATGAAGAGGAATTTTAGCATACCAATGGGCAATGCGTAGGAGGGGGGGCGGAGGGGTTTCAAAGTCCCATTATGCCCATGCATTATGCAGGATCAACAGCACCACGGGGGGGCGCAAGGAACAACGTTAATAAAGGAAAGGAATGTTAATGATATGTAGCTGCATTTACCAAACAACCACGTAGAAAACCAAAGTAAAAACTACATAAAAAACTAAAATATAAACTGATACTTACTATACTCTACAATAAGCTGAGTTACTAACAACAAATAATAAATTACAATTCTACGTCGTAAGAAGTATATAATATACTTCCATCTAAACTTTATTCTCTTAGCATATACAGTACTATATACTGCCATAGATAAACCCAACATTAAATTATATACTGTATTGCTGTAAACAACCCTATACTTTATACATTTTAATATAACACTATGTATTATTCAACTCACCCTAATGTGTATCGAAATGGTTTATTACGTCCTTCCAATGATTGCTAAGCCTGAATCCATCTTCTCGGTTAAAATTGTCTCTGTGTTTGTATATGTGGATCGCCTCATGAACGAATCTCTCATGATAGCCAGATGGCTTGCAGAGAACCTCCGTCTTGGAGAAGTCAATGTCATGTGAGCCCACTGAGTTGTAACAGTGGTCTGCCACGGCTGAGGTGTTTGTCCTACCGTGTTTTAGATCAGCTTTATGTTCACGAATGCGGTCTGAGACGTGTCGTTTGGTTTAAGCCACCCACACGAATGCTTATCTAAAACCGGATACCCACCACCATCCATCCCAGAAAAATTCCCTCATCAAGACTCTATATCATAGAGCCCAATGCATCTCCGACCATGAACACATTTCCAGTGAACTCAAACACGTACGCCAAGCTCTTAAGGCTAATGGTTACTCCGACTACACAATCCGCAAAGCCATCACTCCAACCATTAAGAAGGATCCTGTTGAGGAGCCTTTCAAGACCATCACCTTACCCTACATTGCTGGGGTCACAAAAAAGATCTCCAAAATCCTGATTAAACACAAGATCCAGGTCCGATTCAACACAGTACATAAAATCCGTGATCTGGTACCGTCTGTAAAAGATGTGATTCCAGACATACAGTACCCTGGCGTCTACAAACTAAGTTGCCTCTGTGGTAGCAGTTACATTGGGGAAACCAAACGACACGTCTCAGACCGCATTCGTGAACATAAAGCTGATCTAAAACACGGTAGGACAAACACCTCAGCCGTGGCAGACCACTGTTACAACTCAGTGGGCTCACATGACATTGACTTCTCCAAGACGGAGGTTCTCTGCAAGCCATCTGGCTATCATGAGAGATTCGTTCATGAGGCGATCCACATATACAAACAGAGACAATTTTAACCGAGAAGATGGATTCAGGCTTAGCAATCATTGGAAGGACGTAATAAACCATTTCGATACACATTAGGGTGAGTTGAATAATACATAGTGTTATATTAAAATGTATAAAGTATAGGGTTGTTTACAGCAATACAGTATATAATTTAATGTTGGGTTTATCTATGGCAGTATATAGTACTGTATATGCTAAGAGAATAAAGTTTAGATGGAAGTATATTATATACTTCTTACGACGTAGAATTGTAATTTATTATTTGTTGTTAGTAACTCAGCTTATTGTAGAGTATAGTAAGTATCAGTTTATATTTTAGTTTTTTATGTAGTTTTTACTTTGGTTTTCTACGTGGTTGTTTGGTAAATGCAGCTATATATCATTAACATTCCTTTCCTTTATTAACGTTGTTCCTTGCGCCCCCCCGTGGTGCTGTTGATCCTGCATAATGCATGGGCATAATGGCTCTTTGAAACCCCTCCGCCCCCCCTCCTACGCATTGCCCATTGGTATGCTAAAATTCCTCTTCATATGCACATTCTTTTGTTAAGGCGCTCCTCCTCGCTACACCTATATAAGCTCCTAGCTTGATAATGTCTCATTCTTCGCCTGAGGACGGCTGCTTGCGTTGTGGCCGAAACGTCGTGAGAATTGTTTTATTATGTTTTATTTTTATTATTTTATTACTTCCCTTCTACGTGACTTTACCGAAAGAACCAAGAAGATGAATCCCTGCAGTCACGAAAGCTTTAAATCGAAATCTATGGGGAATGTTAGTCCATGGGCAGTGTTGAGTCTATGGGCAGTGTTGAGTCTATGGGAAATGTTAGTCCATGGGCAGTGTTAGTCTATGAGCAGCGTTGAGTCTATGGGCAGTGTTGAGTCTATGGGCAGTATTAGTCTATGGGCAGTGTTGAGTCTATGGGCAGTGTTGAGTCTATGGGCAGTGTTAGTCTATGGGCAATGTTAGTCCATGGGCAGTGTTGAGTCTATGGGCAGTGTTGACTTTATGGGCAATGTTAGTCCATGGGCAGTGTTAGTCTATGAGCAGCGTTGAGTCTATGGGCAGCGTTGAGTCTATGGGCAGTGTTAGTCTATGGGCAGTGTTGAGTCTATGGGCAGTTTTTTTTTTATTACTTCCCTTCTACGTGACTTTACCGAAAGAACCAAGAAGATCTATGGGCAGTGTTGAGTCTATGGGCAGTGTTGAGTCTATGGGCAGCGTTGAGTCTATGGGTAGTGTTGAGTCTATGGGCAGTGTTGAGTTTATGGGCAGTGTTGAGTCTATGGGCAGTGTTGAGTTTATGGGCAGTGTTGAGTCTATGGGCAGTGTTGAGTCTATGGGCAGTGTTGAGTCTATGGGCAGTGTTAGTCTATGGGCAGTGTTGAGTTTATGGGCAGTGTTGAGTCTATGGGCAGTGTTGAGTATATGGGCAATGTTAGTCCATGGGCAGTGTTAGTCTATGGACAGTGTTGAGTCTATGGGCAGTGTTAGTCACACTGCACGCAATGAGTTTGCGTATATATGTATACAGTATGTATGAGGTGGTGGAGGAGGAGGTAGTGGAGGAGGAGGTGGGGAATGAGGTGGTGATGTTAGGGGAGGGGGTTGTGGAGGAGGAGAATGAGGTGGAGAATGAGGTGAAGAATGAGGTGGTGTTAGGGGAGGGGGTTGTGGGGGAGAGACGCGCGCGGGGCCATGCGGCGCTGCGACTTGAGCGGAGCCGGCCTCGTGAAGAGTCTTCGCCGTCAGCCTGCCCCCTCATCCCGTGCAGGGAGGGAGGGAGGGGCAGGGAAGGAGGGGCAGGGAGGGAGGGGGAGGGGAGGCAGGGAGGGAGGGGAGGGAGTGTGCGAGGTGTTTTCTGCTGGACACGTGCGACAAGAAGTTTCGTAGCTTATGGAATTCCTGCAGGACAAATGCCACATTCCGATCGCCGATTCCATTCTCGCGAAAAGCGTCTCGCGTGCCGCCCTCGCTGCCCGGGGCAACGCACGAGTGAGGGGCGGGGGACGGGGGGCAGGGGGCGGGGGGGTCAGACGCGGAGTCGGCCCCCGCTGGGTACCTGGACTCGAATCTGGATCCCAACTTTCCCCGCTGTGGAATAAGTTTGGTTCTCAAGTCGGAGTGGTCTCAGCCCCGGTCACCCGCGACTCACAGGGAGTCCCATAGACTCACACAGAGACCCATAGACTCGCATAGAGAACCATAGACTCACACGGAGCTTCAAAGACTCCCAGAGAGACCCGTAGACTCACACCGGGACGCGTAGATTGACAGCGAGACTCACACAAGGCAGAGTGGTGGTTGAAGCGAGCGCCTCGAGTGTGCGGTGGTGTGGGGGTGGAGAGGGTGGAGGGGGAGGGAGGGAAGGGAGGAGGTGGATGAGGTGGAGGAGGTCGAGGGGGTGGAGGGGGAGGGAGGGAAGGGAGGAGGTGGATGAGGTGGAGGGGGAGGATGGGGAAGAGGGGGTGGAGGGGGGGATGAGGATGAGCGACTGCGATGGAGTGGCCGTGGAGGTGGCCCCGGGCAGCGGAGTGCGTGGACGTGAGAACGGAGAGAGCCGTGCAGAGGAGGCAGCGATCGGGGAGGGGGGCAGGGGAGAGGGAGGGGGGCAGGGGAGAGGGAGGGGGGCAGGGGAGAGGGAGGGGGGCAGGGGAGAGGGGGGGGCAGGAGACGGAGGGGGGGGGGCTCAGAATCAAGAATGTTTATTCGCACTGGAGAAATCCGATGAGCTATGAAGCTCTTTTTCAGGGATGTCCAGTCGGGGTACGGGGTAAGAACGTTACAACCAACACGACAGAAGTGCAGAGTACACGCAAGGTGAACACATCACCCAACACACAAACACAAACACCACACTCAACCATCCCCATCCTACCAGGCAAAGCCCGCTGAGGCATTCACTTATTTATGAGAAGCGACTTGGCCACCACAAATGACAGCTCAACAAAGTGGCCCATCGTTTGGACATTTACAGCAGCCAGAATAATCTAAATCGTCCAACGGCGTGTTTCTAAATGTGGAGGGAAAAAACCGGAGGACCCGGAGAAGAAATCCACGCGACTACGGGGAGAGAAAGAGACGCAAACTGCAAATAGACAGCAGCAGCAGCAGGCGTCGTCAGGGTCGGGATCGAACCCGCGACCTCCTGTGTACCCGGCGAGGAAGTTCACATCTCACCGCGAGTCCCAGCGGTGGGCGGCAATTATAAAACTAATTATACAACCAACTATAAACTAATCATGAAACTAATTATACAACCAATTATAAAACTAATTATAAAACCTAATTAAAACTAATTATAAAACGAATTATAAAACCTAATTAAAACTAATTATAAAACTAATTATAAAACTAACTATAAACTAATCATGAAACCTAATTAAAACTAATTATGAAACCTAATTAAAACTAATTATAAAACTAATTATAAACCGACAAGTAAACCTACAAATAGACCCGAGACCAAGCTAACTCACGACAACGCCTGCCTGACTGCCCGCACCGCTCGTCTCTCGAAAACCGGCGAAGCGGGAGTCGAACCCATGCGGACCGAGGCCCAAGGGCAAGGCAGGAACGCGGCGAAAATTCACGAATTCCCCCGCCGCCCAGAGACAGGCAAAGATCCCCCCCCCGCCTGTGTAGCCTTCACAGACTGCTGGGGCAAGTGCAGTTAGCGAGTACTGTGGCCCAGCACCACGCCCGGCCGCCTTTGTCTGCCCAGTGGCGATGCTTGCACACCGCACTCGGTGTTCATTTGAGGCTGAGCTGACCTTGGGGAGGCCCAGGACCGGTTCAGATAATCGTCATTGATGTTGGCCGTGAGCGGGAATCGAACTCGGGTCGCCAGGTTCGTAACGCAGCGTAGCGCTAACCACGACACGACCACACACACACACACCCTAGCACACACACACACACCCTAGCACACACACACACACCCTAGCACACACACACACACACACCCTAGCACACACCCAGCACACACACACACACACCCCAGCACACACACACACACACCCTAGCACACACACACACACCCTAGCACACACACACACACCCTAGCACACACACACACACCCTAGCACACACCCAGCACACACACACACACACCCCAGCACACACACACACACACACCCTAGCACACACACACACACACACCCCAGCACACACACCCCAGCACACACCCAGCACACACACCCCAGCACACACACATACACACCCTAGCACACACACACACACACACCCTAGCACACACCCCCTACCTCTCTACCCCTACCCCTCACCAAGCCTGCCTCCACCAAGTCTGGGTTATCGATGGCACGGCCTTGTCAGAGACAATGAACCCGCAACTCCCCAAGCCCCCGAGTTGCACCCCCAGGGGCTCTGGGACGTGACGCGAACGTCGGAGACAGCGGCCAGACACGGCGGACGAGGTGAGGCGCCCGGGTTCGCTCCCTGGGGCTCGGTGTCTCCCCGGGAGACGGAGACTGATGGTCGTGCTCCCAGCCCCTCATCACCTTCGACCGTCTCAGTTCGAGCCCTGGAGGAGCTCGCGGCCTCAAGGGCCCAGGATTCCAAGCGGACAGCAACAAACGGCACTAATTGAAGTACGCAATAGTCAAGAGAGTGTAACGCGCTTTTTGAATTGTGCAATGTTGTTATTGTTCTTCTTGGTTCTTTCGGTAAAGTCACATAGAATGGAAATAAAACAAAACATAATAAAATAATTCTCACGACGTTTCGGCCACAACGCAAGCAGCCGTCCTCAGGTGAAGAACAGGTCTGTCAGAAAGACAGCGTCTGAATGAACACCACCAGGCTTGGCAGCGTATATTTAAGCTGGGTTGGAGGGGGAAGAGCGACTTGACAAAGGAATTTGCATATCAAGAGGAATTTAGCATATTTATGGGAAATGCAGGTATGTGATTAGTACTACTTATGCCCGTGCATTATGCAGGATTAGCAGCATCAAAGGGAGGGGATAGGGGTAGCATTAATAAAGGGAAGGAGTGTTAATAGTATGTAGCTGCAGTAATTAAAACCACCACGTAAAGTAGTAGTAGTAGCAGCTTTAGTAGTAGTAGCAGCAGTAGTAGCAGCAGCTGTAGCAGTAGCAGCAGCAGTAGTAGTAGCAGTAGTAGTAGCAGCAGTAGCAGCAGCAGCAGCAGCAGCTGTAGTAGTAGCAGCAGTAGCAGCAGCTGTAGCAGTAGCAGCAGCTGTAGCAGTAGCAGCAGCTGTAGCAGTATCTGTAGCAGTAGTAGCAAGACCTCGATATTGCCATCGAGCTCCTGAGCCTCATTGCTGCTGCTGCTGCCATCATGCGCAAGGGGAGCGTGGAATCGTGAATTTCAACAAACGCAGGAAGCGGTCATTGACGCGGCTCCTGGTCAGCACCATCAGCTGCGGGCGTGCTCAGGCACTGCGCTTCGCTCTCATGGAAACCAAATTTGGCGATGGTCCTGCGCATGCCTTTATTCGGTCCACTAGTTTATTCAAATATCAATATGCACGGAGGTCTGTTTTGTTTGTGCCATCAGGGGTGGGGGGAGCGGACAAAGCTGGGGGGGGCGTGGTGCACGTCGCCGGACGACCCCGGCCACTGCGGAGTGATGGGGGAGGGGGGGGCACAACATTGAAATTGAACGCCAGAGGATTTGGCGAGTGAACTCACGCGGGCTCGCGGGCTCGCGGGTTCGCTTCATTTACAAGCAGGTGGGAAATTCGGGAGACCGGAATAAAATGAATGCAGCTTCTATTTCTAAGTAACGTGCAAGAACATCAATTCAGTGCAGGATAGATATAAAACCACGCTGGCAACCCAGTCCAGTAAGGGAGCCTCGATGCCAACGAGTGACCAGGAGGTGACTGACCGCCGGTGAGTGAGCGAGTCGCTCGTTGTGGCAGAGGCAGAGAGGGAGCAGGGGCAGTCGCAGGAGGTAGCAAGCAGCGATAGGAGAGCGACCGGGAGGCGAGCGATGGCGAGCGACTTGGTGGGACGCTCGCCCATTGGTGGAGACGGCGGCGACGGGATTCGTGGGGTCGGCGCGTCACGTGCCGCCCGCGACGCGTTGCGTGTGGCACGTGACTGCGAGGTGACCTCAACCGCCGTCGAAATATTCAAATCCACAGCCCCCACTCCCCCCCCCCAAAAGAACCCAACAACCCCCACAACGGCCCGATCCGATAACCCCACCAACACCCAGACACTCGCCACTCAGTGACGGTGACGTCAACACGGCGCCCGTGCCAGGCCAGGTGCACTTTGAGGCCACGTGACGTGTCGAGGGCTCGCTGCTGGCAGGAGGTCTCGGGACAGACCCAGCAGGTGCCACGGGTTGGCCGACTGCGATGACCACTGGTAGATGCACCACCAGCTGTACCCCTACCGTGCCAGGCTAGGTGCAGGAGGTCACGGGACAGACCCAGCAGGTGCCACGGGTTGGCTGACTGAGATGAGCACTGGTAGATGCACCGCCAGCTGTACCCCTACCGTGCCAACTCGCTGTGTTTTAGCCGCCCGGCGCTCGGCACCGAGAGGCGATGATGACGCGCGCGGTGCTGCTCTCTTGCTGATGCCACGAGCTGCACGCAGCCACACGACGACTGCTGCTGCTGCGCCTGACGGTGACGGCTGCTGCTGCTGCGTCTCACCATGATTACTGCGCAGAACGCCACGCTACGCGACTTAGTAACTAGTTACTAGTACTAGTTAGTAGTACTAGTAACGAGTACTACCAACTAGTACTAGTCACTAGTGACTAATTGTCACGTTCTGTTCACGTGACAGAACCTTGCAAATTGGCTGTGTCGGGTGGTGGCGGGTTTGACGACACATTTATATTTACGCGATCTAACACCAACACGTCTATTATGGATGATGCTGCTGCTGATGATGACAACAACGACGACGATGATGATGATGGACAGCCTGGATTGCACCATAGGAATGTGGAATCTCCAGTTTCGTGTCAAGGATGCTAATGGGGGATGACTTCTGCTGCTGATGTTGCTGCTGATGTTGCTGCTGATGTTGCTGCTGATGTTGCTGCTGATGTTGCTGCTGATGTTGCTGCTGATGTTGCTGCTGATGGAAGCAATGTCTACGCGACGTGATTGCCCGACGATGGTGACTGTGCTAACGAAGGTGATGGTGACGATGATGATGGCACCGCTGCTGCTGCTGACAATGACCAGGGTGATGTTGATCGCGACCCACAGCTCGTGACACCGCGCGGCTCACGGCGCCTCCCGCACTCGTCAGGGGTCGCTCCCCCGCGTCAGCCCCGCGGGTTGCGGGTCGACCCCCTCGCCCCCTCCCCCCCCCTGTCAGTCAGCCCGTGGGCATGGGGGGGGGGGAGGAGGGGGGGGGGAGGGCACGGAGGGGGGGGGGATAGCCCCACACTCGCGCCCAATCAATTTCCTCCCCTCGCTCCCAACTCCCCCCCCCCACCCCCCGACATTCCTCGCTCGCGATCATCCCCCACCCACCACTCCCACCTTCCACCCTCCACCTCCCCCTGCCCCCCACCACCTCCCCCTGCCCCCCACCACCTCCCCCTGCCCCCCACCACCTCCCCCTGCGCCCCACCACCCTCCTGTCCCCCACCACCCACCACCTGCCCCCCACCCACCACCTCCCCCTGCCCCCCACCCCCCTGCCCCCCACCTCCCCCTGCCCCCCACCACCCACCACCTCCCCACGGCGTCGCATGGGTCGGCTGGGCCTTAACGTGGGGTGCGTGGTGCGGAGCGTGGAGTGGCACCTGTGAAGGCGGCACGGCACACGAGGAGGTGGGAGGCCAGCACCACGCCCGGCCGCCTTTGTCTCCCTAGTGGCGATGTTTACTACACAGCACCAGATACTCGTTTGAGGCTGAATCGACCTAGGGCAGGCCCAGGACCGGTTCGCTGGTGTTGGTCGTGAGCAGGAATCTAACTCGGGGCGCCGGGTTTATAACGCAGCGCGCTAACCACTACACCACCGCTCCCCACACTGACACACACGCACCGACACACACACACTGACACATACACTGACACACACACTGACACACACTGCCACACACACTGACACACGCAGACACACACACTGCCATACACACACTGACAAACACACACACACTGACACACACACACACTGACACACACACACACTGACACACACACACTGCCACACACACACTGACACACACACTGACACACACACACAGACACACACACTGCCACACACACCAACACACCGACACACACACACTGACACACACACACACACACTGACACACACACACTGACACACACACACACACACTGCCACACATACCAGACAGCGACCTTCAGAGTCTGTGCGACTCCCAGAGCCACAACTCGAGCACACGCATTCTCTTTTCCTCGAGAGAGAGAGAGAGGGGGGGGCACAGCACGAGAGAGCACGGGAGAGAGAGAGGGGGGGCACAGAGCACGAGAGAGCACGAGAGAGAGAGAGCTCTAGAGAGAGATCGGAAGAGTGAGAGGGAGGGAGAGAATGAGAAGAGAGATGTGGGGGAGGGGAGAGTCACAGAGAGTGTGAAAGGGAGTGCGAGGAAGAGAGATTAGACGTCTTCACGAATCCGCAAATACAACGAGAGAGAGAGAGACGGAGGCGGAGAGACAGCCTGGGCATCATCCGCGCTCTGGTCGGAGCCAGCGTGTGTGGGCTGGAGTTCCGCCATGCGGCGCGGCTGGTGACCCACGCCGTGCCGGCCTTCAGGGAGCAGTGGGCGCTGGAGGAGGCCGTGTGCTCGGTGGCAGATGACGGGGAGCTCTGCATGCAGATATGAGCGACTCGTCGGAGGCCGATGGACTGCGAGAAGGGCTGCGTGCAGATGCAGCACTTGTCGTAGTTCAAAAAAGAGCGAGAGGGAGAACGAGTGAGTGAGCGAGCGAGCGAGATAGTGTGCGAGGGGGGAGGGTACATAAAGGAAAGCATTAAAAAAGAAACCCGAAATGATGAACGAAGCAAAGTGCCGACTACACCGAGCATCTTCTTGTTTCCTCTGATCGTAAAAAGAAAGAGAGAGAGGGAGAGAGAGAGAGACCGCAAGGATTCCATGCGGCTGGGAAGCCGTCTCACCCCATCTCCGCGCTAACTCAGGCGGCTGAGAGCGATGCCACGGCGTGTGGGAATATTCTCCCCCATTCACGTGCCCACCCCCATTCCCGTCTCCCAACGATAATAAACTCCGCACGCCAATAATTTCTGTGATGTGCAAAACTAATTATTAGCCGTCAAATTGCCCGTGACATACCCAACACGCGAGACAAAGATCCTCGGTATAGGCTTAACAGACTGTACGGGCAAGTGCTGTAGCACCTAATAAAGGCCGGCACAGCGCACGAGGGGGTGGCCAACGCCACGCCCGGCCGCCTTTGTCTCCCCGGTGGCGATGTTGACAACACCGCACCAGGTCCCAGCTCGGGGTAGGCCCAGGAGCGGTTCAGATAATCGTCACTGGTGTTGGCCGTGAGCGAGAATTGAACTCGAGTCGCCGGGTTCGATGCGCAGCGCACTAACCGCTGGCACCGCTCCCCCCTACGCACACACACGCGCACACACGGTGACGTCCCCACGACGCTTGTGCCAGGCTATGTGCACGTTGAGGCCACGTGAAGTGCCGAACGCCCGCTGGCAGGTCACGGGGCACACCCAGCAGATGCCACGGGTCGACTGACTGAGATGAGTGGCTGATGCACCACCTGTGCCCCCTACTGCGCCAACTTTCTGTGCTTTAGACACCCGGCGCTCCGCTCGTTGATGTGAGCGTCGCTCCTCCGCCCTCCGTTGTTGTTAGAGGGCGACTGCCTCCAACTGCTCAGTAGCGTCCTTCCTCCACAGAGGCCGATCTTGACACCGCTGGTACCAGTCATCGGCAAGGCCACTCAGCTCCACATCCTCCTGTACCACGTCAATCCATCTCGTCTCTAGCCCGTGCCGCACCCGTTTAGCCCCCTCGATCCGGCCGAACAAAAGTTCTTTAGGCATGCGGTGGCTGGGCATGTGGGCTACATGACCCAGCCAACGCAGCCTTCCCTGCCGGAGGAGCTCACCGATGGGACTTTGCCCAGATATTTCAAAGATTTCTGAGCTCCTTAAACAATCCAGCCTGGTTAAACCCAGGATGGATCGTAGGCTGGCCAGTTTAAATGTTTCTAACCGGCGAAGATGTTCCATTAGTCGGGTCTACGTTTCGCAAGCGGAGAGAAGGGAGAGAATTAGTGGCCGAGAAGACCTGAAGCGGAGCGACAGACCAGGTAGCTTCCACACAGCGTTACGCAACCGATGAAAAGATAATGCCGCCCGACTGATTCGGAGTGAGATCTCTGCTGTCAAACCGGTCATGAGCACACTGCCCAGGTATGGGAAACTCTCCACTCTCTCCACAACTGCCCCATCACCAATTGGGAGTTGTGGGGGTGGAGTGTCCGATTGTACAAAATACTCAGGCAGGTGCTTAGTTTTGGTGGGGCTGATGGTAAGGCCCCAACTCTTAGTGGCACGCTCCAGTCTCAACAACAGCATCTCCAACTCCTCCTCTGAATGAGCAGTTATTACCAGATCATCGGCATACATAAGATGGTTGACCAATAGGGAGCCAACCCTTGACTGCACCCGGGCATCGATCAGCCTCCCATTGTATCTGTACCAGATTAAAATTCGTCACGAACTACGTGGTCGAAATAGATGTTTAATAATGTGGGAGCCAGAGAACATCCCTGTCGCACCCCAAGGTGAACAGGGAATGGATCCGACTCCCGGCCACGTAGTTTTACCTGGACCCGCTCACCATCATGAAGGTCCTTAATGATCGTGAGCAGAGGGTCAGGGACTCCGAAAGCACGAAGAACAACCCAAAGCCCAGGCCTACTGATGGTATCATAGGCCTTGACCAGGTCAATGAAGCAGAGATGTAGGTCTTGTTGGAAATCCCTACACCTCTGCTGTAGCAGACGGATAGAAAATATGGCATCTGTGCAAGACCGCCCTTTGCTGAAACCGCATTGGGGCTCCGCAAGCCTCTCCTCAGCGTGCCTAGCAAGGCGATGTTGAATAATCCTTGCCAGGACCTTTTCCGACACACTGATGAGTGAGATGCCCTGTAGTTGTTCTTGTTTGTGTAGTCCCTCTTCTTAAAGAGGGAGACCACCAGGGCATCTTTCCAATCCTGCGGAACCCGTCCAGCCGTCCAGACTGTTGTTATGATGTCATATAGGGCAGTCTGTGCACAAACACCACCCTCCCTCAGCATTTTGCTTGGGAGATCATCTCTGCCCGATGCCTTTCTTGGTCTCAGTCTCTGGATCGCCTTCAGTACTTCCTCAACAAATGGCACCCCAGCCAGCCACTCACAGGGGGTGACTTCGTCTTCCAATATTTGAGGCACCGCAGCCTCAGCAGGGTCATCCCCACTTTGTCCCCCGGTGTTTTCCAGGCTGAGGGATTTCCCCTCCCCCAGGACCTCACAGAAATGCTCAGCAAATCTGCAAACCAGTTCCTGGGGGTCGGAGATTGGATCACCATTCTTTCTCTTTCCCCTGATGGTAGTAGGTGTGGCGCTGCAAGTAACTTTTTTGATGGAGTTAAAGAGCGATTTGTGATCGCAGGCCATTGAGGCAGACTCCATCTCCACAGCAACTCGCGACCACTACCCATCCTTGCAGTGCCTCACGGCTAAAGTGTGGTGGGGTAAAGTGTGGTGGGGTGGGGTAGAGCGTGGCGGGGTAAAGTGTGGCGGGGTACAGCGTGGTGGGGTACAGTGTGGAGACGCACTCGCCAATTGGCAGAGTTCAGGGCCAAGGAAGTGGCGAGTGGAGGCCGCCGGGCGAGCATTGTGGCGTGACCGCGCAATTGCAGGGCTGCGCCTTTACCCCCCCCCCCCACCAAGTCACCAAGCTATCGACGACAACTCCGCATGCCCCACGCGAGCGGTGCCCGCTCACTAGTGCCACGGGAAGAGAGCTGGTGACTCGCACGTGAACCGCAACAGGTCGCTGCCGATCTCGTCTGGAGGAGCGTGAACCACCGCCACGTGAACTCCGCTCAGCAGTAGCCGCAGCAGTAGCCGCAGCAGCAGAAGCGGTAGCAGCGGCAGCAGAAGCAGCAGCCGCAGCAGCAGCAGCCACAGCAGCAGCGGCGGCGGCTTTCGGCTGGGCCACCGAACGAAGCACGGCGGCTACTTCATCGTCGCGCGGCGCTTTCGGGTGCGCTTCTGCGGCCGTCTGGAACGCTGTTGCCTTGCGATATGGGGAAGCCACCGGTGAGCTGTGATGCACTTCTGAATCATTTAGATTGAGACACTCGTTTGTTCGGAGCTGCTTTTTGTGCTTTTAGTTTATCCTTCCCCGCGCACTCCGATTAGCGTGGTTGGCTACGTACGGTGCAAACGAAATTGCAACGCACATACAGACGTACGGGGTGGATCCATGCCTCAGCGATAACCGGGGCGGGCTGTCGGCATTCGAACCGCTAACCTCTTTTAACGAGGGGCTGAACCCCGTTGCCTGCAGGTCACGGAGCCGCCTGCACCACCACCCCCACCTCCCCATCCTCCTCCTCCTCAGCCTTCCCATCGCCGCACCCAACAGGAATCTCAACTCCAGCATGGGGCAGGTTTCTCATGGTCAGCCGGGCAGCCGGCCACGTGACCCCCCTGGGACATCACAATTATTGAAAGGCGAAGAAAAACAAAGAGAATCTCACGGCTGTTGATATTTGTGTAAACTCGCCACGATGCTATTCATCACCTCCCGCTTACGGCCATGGGGGAGGGGTGGCAGGGGGGGTAAATAAATAATTCGGTGCAGCCTTAAGAAGTGGGCACAAGAGCGATTTGACCAAATTTAGTCCGAGTTTGGCTCGCCCCGCTGAATGTTCTTGAGATGCAAAACGATAACCGCTCACTCGCTCGCTGGCTTCGGTAAACACTCGGCCTCGTAGGGACTCAAGGCCTGTCATAGTCATCACTCATCCACACGCTCACTCGGATCTCTCACTCTCTCATGAATCCACTTACTCACTCACGCACTCATCCACACACTCACTCATCCACACGCTCACTCATCCATACACTCACTCACGCACTCATCCACACACTCACTCATCCACACGCTCACTCATCCATACACTCACTCACGCACTCATCCACACACTCACTCATCCACACGCTCACTCATCCACACGCTCACTCATCCATACACTCACTCACGCACTCATCCACACACTCACTCATCCACACGCTCACTCATCCACACACTCACTCATCCACACACTCACTCATCCACACACTCACTCATCCACACACTCACTCATCCACACGCTCACTCATCCACACACTCACTCATCCACACGCTCACTCATCCACACGCTCACTCATCCACACACTCACTCATCCACACGCTCACTCATCCACACACTCACTCATCCACACGCTCACTCATCCACACGCTCACTCATCCATACACTCACTCACGCACTCATCCACACACTCACTCATCCACACACTCACTCATCCACACGCTCACTCATCCACACGCTCACTCATCCATACACTCACTCACGCACTCATCCACACACTCACTCATCCACACGCTCACTCATCCACACGCTCACTCATCCATACACTCACTCACGCACTCATCCACACACTCACTCATCCACACGCTCACTCATCCACACGCTCACTCATCCATACACTCACTCACGCACTCATCCACACACTCACTCATCCACACGCTCACTCATCCACACGCTCACTCATCCACACACTCACTCATCCACACACTCACTCATCCACACACTCACTCATCCACACACTCACTCATCCACACGCTCACTCATCCACACACTCACTCATCCACACGCTCACTCATCCACACGCTCACTCATCCATACACTCACTCACGCACTCATCCACACACTCACTCATCCACACACTCACTCATCCACACGCTCACTCATCCACACGCTCACTCATCCATACACTCACTCACGCACTCATCCACACACTCACTCATCCACACGCTCACTCATCCACACGCTCACTCATCCATACACTCACTCACGCACTCATCCACACACTCACTCATCCACACACTCACTCATCCACACGCTCACTCATCCACACACTCACTCATCCACACACTCACTCATCCACACGCTCACTCATCCACACACTCACTCATCCACACACTCACTCATCCACACGCTCACTCATCCACACGCTCACTCATCCACACGCTCACTCATCCATACACTCACTCATCCACACACTCACTCATCCACACACTCACTCATCCACACACTCACTCATCCATACACTCACTCACGCACTCATCCACACACTCACTCATCCACACGCTCACTCATCCATACACTCACTCACGCACTCATCCACACACTCACTCATCCACACGCTCACTCATCCACACGCTCACTCATCCACACACTCACTCATCCACACACTCACTCATCCACACACTCACTCATCCACACGCTCACTCATCCACACACTCACTCATCCACACACTCACTCATCCACACACTCACTCATCCACACACTCACTCATCCACACGCTCACTCATCCACACACTCACTCATCCACACGCTCACTCATCCACACGCTCACTCATCCATACACTCACTCACGCACTCATCCACACACTCACTCATCCACACACTCACTCATCCACACGCTCACTCATCCACACGCTCACTCATCCATACACTCACTCACGCACTCATCCACACACTCACTCATCCACACGCTCACTCATCCACACGCTCACTCATCCACACGCTCACTCATCCACACGCTCACTCATCCACACACTCACTCATCCACACACTCACTCATCCACACACTCACTCATCCATACACTCACTCACGCACTCATCCACACACTCACTCATCCACACGCTCACTCATCCATACACTCACTCACGCACTCATCCACACACTCACTCATCCACACGCTCACTCATCCACACGCTCACTCATCCACACGCTCACTCACGCACTCATCCACACGCTCACTCATCCACACACTCACTCATCCATACACTCACTCACGCACTCATCCACACGCTCACTCATCCACACGCTCACTCATCCATACACTCACTCATCCACACACTCACTCATCCACACACTCACTCATCCACACGCTCACTCATCCACACGCTCACTCATCCACACGCTCACTCATCCATACACTCACTCACGCACTCATCCACACACTCACTCATCCACACACTCACTCATCCACACGCTCACTCATCCACACGCTCACTCATCCACACGCTCACTCATCCACACACTCACTCATCCACACACTCACTCATCCACACACTCACTCATCCACACGCTCACTCATCCACACGCTCACTCATCCACACGCTCACTCATCCATACACTCACTCATCCACACGCTCACTCATCCACACACTCACTCATCCACACGCTCACTCATCCACACGCTCACTCATCCACACGCTCACTCATCCACACGCTCACTCATCCACACGCTCACTCATCCACACACTCACTCATCCACACACTCACTCATCCACACACTCACTCATCCACACGCTCACTCATCCACACGCTCACTCATCCACACGCTCACTCATCCATACACTCACTCATCCACACGCTCACTCATCCACACACTCACTCATCCACACACTCACTCATCCACACACTCACTCATCCACACGCTCACTCATCCACACGCTCACTCATCCACACGCTCACTCATCCACACACTCACTCATCCACACGCTCACTCATCCACACGCTCACTCATCCATACACTCACTCACGCACTCATCCACACACTCACTCATCCACACACTCACTCATCCACACGCTCACTCATCCACACACTCACTCATCCACACGCTCACTCATCCACACGCTCACTCATCCATACACTCACTCATCCACACACTCACTCATCCATACACTCACTCACGCACTCATCCACACACTCACTCATCCACACACTCACTCATCCACACGCTCACTCATCCACACGCTCACTCATCCACACACTCACTCATCCACACACTCACTCATCCATACACTCACTCATCCACACGCTCACTCATCCACACGCTCACTCATCCACACGCTCACTCATCCACACGCTCACTCATCCATACACTCACTCATCCACACGCTCACTCATCCACACGCTCACTCATCCACACGCTCACTCATCCACACGCTCACTCATCCACACACTCACTCATCCATACACTCACTCATCCACACGCTCACTCATCCACACGCTCACTCATCCATACACTCACTCATGCACTTAAAACAGCACTCACTACTCACTACACACCCCCCTCTTTCACCCACCAAAGTTAAGTCATTCCCCTGCTCAACGACCACGCGAGTGACGCTCATCCTCTCTCGTATCGGCCATGCCCGATTATTACAGCGGTGGAAATTCCACAATCAAGGCAGAAGAACAACAACAACCCCTTGGCTCCCAAACGCATCGGAAATTCCACATTTCTATGGCAGGGTTAGCGGGCTCGCAGGGTGTCGGGGTGGGGCTGTGCATCGTCCATTCATAGAACAACAACAACAACAACCCCTTGGCTCCCAAACGCATCGGAGGAATATCGTCGCTGCGGGGAGGAGGAGGCTGCCGCTTTAGTGGCCGTAGCCGGGCAACGCGGCGTGAGAGTCGGGGGGGGGGCTCGGGGAGTGACTCATGGCGATGGTGGTGGCGGTGGTGGTGGCGGTGGTGGTGACGGTGGTGTTTGTGAGAATCTCGCGGTGTCGGTGAGTGACTGATGGTGGTGGCCGAAAGAATCCCGCGCTGTCGGGGACTGATGATGATGATGGTGGTGGTGGTGGTTGAGAGAATCCCGCGCTGTCGGGGACAAACGAGCGGCCCCATTCACGTCCCGCCGCCGTCTCCTCGTGAAAGCCCCGGGAGGTGTGGGCGGGGGGTTCGGGGGGTGGCGATGGGAGGGGGGGCGAGAGGGTGGGGAGCGAGAGGGGGGGGGGGTGCGAGAGGGGGGGTCCCCATGGTGAGTTGGTGGTCTCAGGCCGGTCACCAAAATGTTACACGCACATGCTCACTCGTACACCTACTCACTCAAACACTCACCCACTCATTCACCCATTCACTAACTCACCCGTTCACCCACTTTCTCCATCACTCACTCATCCACTCATTCAACCATTCACTAACTCACCTGGTCACTCACTCACCCACTTATTCAACCACCCACTCACTCACACTCACTCACTCAATCACTCACTCACTCCCTCAATCACTCACTCAATCACTCACTCACCTACTCATTCACGAATTCACCCGCTAACCCACCCGCTTACTCACCCGCTTACTCACCCGCTTACTCACCCGCTTACTCACCCGCTTACTCACCCGCTTACTCACCCGCCCCACTGCAGGTCACACCACCGCTCTCTCTGCAACCACTCTCACACCGCTCCACTCCCCAAATTCAACTGCCAACATTATCTCCACCACCATCGTATCCGATCTCCCACGCTCGTAGTAACAACAACAGTAACCTCGCTCGATTCCAGACGTGTGTAACACCCTCATGATCAATTACACACTTCAATTCGTGCTGTTTGTTGCTGGCCGTTTGCAGCGTTGGGGCATTTGGGGCCTGTGCTCAGCAACCCTGATAATGAAAGAAAAACATTCTTAACATGTTTTAGAAAAAAACTGAAACAGAGAAAACCCAGAGAGAGAGAGACGATGATTGGAATTGGCTGTTCGCATACCACTGATTAGGTTAATTAGATATGGGGGAAACACACAATATTAATACGATTAATATTATTTTAAAACAATGGTTCTCATTGCATTCCCACGACGTATTCATGTTACCAGCTCAACAGCGCGCCACGGTCACTAATCATGTTCAGGTGTTCTCAGAGAGAGAGAGAGCGGACGTCAAAGAGACTTGTTGAATGGTGTTGCGTCAACAACCAGGAACAATAAACTCGCTCACGACAACACCAAAGGATGTTGGCGTCACACACGACCGGACATGATCTCTGCGAGAGAGAGAGAGACGGTGCGAGTGGGACTCGAAACGTGGCACCATCGTGCAAAGGGCATCGTAGGCGCCCCCACCGACCCCCACTTCTTTAAAAAGCCACGCACCTCGCCCCCCGGAATCACAGGGGTACACGCAAGTCACAGCTTTAGCCGTGATTTGATGAGGACCGTTGGCATTGCCCAGTGCCCCAGAGTCATGAGACAGAGCGAGAGAGACGTTTGACTTTGAAACAACTTTTATTGCTGCCAGCAGCAGCAACAACAGCTGTGGAGCCGATTTCGATACGAAACGCAAAGTCACCAGCAACAAATAACCAAACACAGCAAATAACCAAACACAATAAATAACCAAACACAACAAATAACCAAACACAGCAAATAACCAAACACAACAAATAACCAAACACAACAAATAACCAAACACAATAAATAACCAAACACAACAAATAACCAAACACAACAAATAACCAAACACAACAAATAACCAAACACAACAAATAACCAAACACAACAAATAACCAAACACAACAAATAACCAAACACAATAAATAACCAAACACAATAAATAACCAAACACAATAAATAACCAAACACAATAAATAACCAAACACAACAAATAACCAAACACAACAAATAACCAAACACAACAAATAACCAAACACAATAAATAACCAAACACAACAAATAACCAAACACAACAAATAACCAAACACAATAAATAACCAAACACAACAAATAACCAAACACAACAAATAACCAAACACAACAAATAACCAAACACAATAAATAACCAAACACAACAAATAACCAAACACAACAAATAACCAAACACAACAAATAACCAAACACAACAAATAACCAAACACAACAAATAACCAAACACAATAAATAACCAAACACAATAAATAACCAAACACAATAAATAACCAAACACAATAAATAACCAAACACAACAAATAACCAAACACAACAAATAACCAAACACAACAAATAACCAAACACAATAAATAACCAAACACAACAAATAACCAAACACAACAAATAACCAAACACAATAAATAACCAAACACAACAAATAACCAAACACAACAAATAACCAAACACAATAAATAACCAAACACAACAAATAACCAAACACAACAAATAACCAAACACAATAAATAACCAAACACAGCAAATAACCAAACACAATAAATAACCAAACACAACAAATAACCAAACACAGCAAATAACCAAACACAACAAATAACCAAACACAACAAATAACCAAACACAACAAATAACCAAACACAATAAATAACCAAACACAACAAATTACCAAACACAACAAATTATCAACACAACCTCGCGGCGCTGCGGTCACGTGGCGCTGGACGCACCACGCCAGAGGTGGTGGAGGCCACACGCGAGCAAGGTTGTTGTTCTCCTTGTTGTTGTTGTTGTCAAGATCTCGGGAGACAAGAGACGATGGTGGTGGTGATGATGGTCGTGGTGATGGTCGTGATGGTCGTGGTGATGGTGATGGTCATGATGGTGGTGATTGTGGTCGTGATGGGAAGTGAATGTCGAAGTGGAGCGGTGTGATGGAAGAAGCAGAGAGAGAGGTTAGGTGACCTGCAGTGTGGTGGGTGGGTGGGTGAGTGGGTGGGTGGGTGGGCGAGTGGGTGGGTGAGCGTGTTGTTATGACCCGCAGTTTGGTGGGTGGGTGGGTGAGTGAGTGGGTGGGTAAGTGGGTGGGTGGGTAAGTGGGTGGGTCAGTATGTTGTTACGACCCGCAGTGTGGTGGGTGGGTGGGTGGTGGGTGAGTGGGTTGTGGGTGAGTGGGTGGGTGAGTGTGTTGTTATGACCCCCAGTGTGGTGGATGAGTGGGTAAATAGGTGTTGTGATCTGCAGTGTGGCGAGTGCGCGAGTGAGTGGGTGAGTGGATGGGTGGGTGAGCGAGTGGGTGAGTGATAGAGTGAGTGGGTGAGTGGGAGGGTGGGTGAGTGGGTGGGTGGGTGGGTGAGTGAGTGGATGAGTGGGCGAGTGAGTGTTGCTTTGACCTGCAGTGTGGTGGATGAGACAAAGCTGTCAGTCTGCTACAGACCCGAGTCGTGGACAGTAGTAATAGCGAGAGAAGAGTGACCAGGAGGCGACTGGCCGCTAGTGAGTGAGGCCTTATTCAGTTGTCCATGCGCTGCTGGATGGTGATCTGCCCATTGACTAATCCATCGCATAAATTCACTCATAAATCCATCCATTCACTCACTCACAAAACCACAATTCCACTCGGTGGCTCACCCACACACGCACTCGCCAACACGCTCACAAATCCACTCACTCGCTCACCGTCCTCCAGACCACACCACTCACTCAGAAACACGCGCTCAGAGTAGGTGGCTGCTGCTCTACAGTTCCACGTGGTGGTGGTGGTGGTGGTGATGAGAGACGTCGTTGAGCGATCATTTGTGACAGCCAGGTCGCTTCCGAAAACAAATGGCTACGCACCAGCTCAGTGGCCACTTACCTAGTCGGGAAAAATGACAAAAATATTTTAGGAGTTTAATATCGGCCGTCATTCTCCTCCATCCCCACCCTCGCTCACTCCCAAACCTGCCTCCTCCCCAATACCAGGCCCTCAATTTGCAACGTTCCCCACGCTCCGGGGTAAGAGCCACCCCATGGTTTGGCCGCTGCCACAACGCAATCGTTGCTACCGTCACGTAAATTACTACGAAAGGGTCAGAGGTCAAAATTTAGGATTTTCTCTCTCACACAAAAGACAAAGATCCCCCGTGTAGCCTTAACAAAATGTTGGGGCAAGTGCTGTTAGCGAACATGTATGACGGCCGGCACGGTACACGAGGGGGTGGGTGGTCAGCACTACCCCGGGACCGCCTTTGTCTCCTCAGTGGCGATGTTTACAAACCGTACACGAGATGATAATTGGTTCTTTACCCTTCTATCTGGCAACAAAACTGACACCTTTTTACAAGGAGTCATGTTTGCATAGACCGCAATACCTGCAGTCATAATACAAACAAAAGAACATAACTGTTCTTTTGTTTGTATTATGACTGCAGGTATTGCGGTCTATGCAAACATGACTCCTTGTAAAAAGGTGTCAGTTTTGTTGCCAGATAGAAGGGTAAAGAACCAATTATCATATTTTTACTGGCAAATGAGGTTCCCATAGCGTACACGAGATATTAATTTGAGGCTGAGTCGACCTAGGGGAGGCCCAGGACCAATTAATGTAATCGTCACTGGTATTTACCGTGAGTGGGAATCGAACTCGGGTGTCCAGGTTCGTAGAGCAGCGTGCTAACCGCTGCACTACCGCTCCCCACACACACACTCACACACATTCACACACACACATTCACACACATTCACACACATTCACACACACATGTGCGTAACGTGCAATCTCACTCTTAAACACACTCACTGATACGTTAATTCACTCACTCACATTCGCACATAATCGCTTCCACATTCGCCCACGCACAAACCCTCTCACTCGCGTATGCAATTACAAATCCACTCACTCAATCACTCACATACGCATTTACTAATTCACTCACAAACCCACTCATTCACACGCCCACTCATTCATTCACCCTTTCATTCACAAATCCACTCATTCACACATCCAATCACAAATTCACTCACTCAATCACAAATCCACTCACTCACTCACATACGCACTAACTCACTTACCAATTCACTCACAAACCCACTCACTATCTCCCGACGTGGCTAGCCAATAACTCATTCACCGTTGGCCCCTCTCAATTCGAGTTATTGTCACGCTTCGTCAAAATAGCAACCGAGGTTTTTTCCAATTCGAAGAAACACGTCGCCACCCTAACCCGAAATCACAAGGAGCCGGAGGTCAGAATGTCGGCATTTCGCACACAATACATCATCTGATATCGGGGCAGCAGCAGCAGAAATTCAGCAGCAGCAGCAGAGATGCAGCAGTGATACAGCAGCAGCAGAATCAGCAACAGCAGAGATTGAGCAGCAGCAGAGATTGAGCAGCAGCAGTGATACAGCAGCAGATTCAGCAGCAGCAGCAGAGGTGCAGCAGTGATACAGCAGCAGAGATGCAGCAGCAGTCAGCAGCAGCAGAGGTGCAGCAGCAGTGATACAGCAGCAGTGATACAGCAGCAGTGATACAGCAGCAGTGATACAGCAGCAGTGATACAGCAGCAGTGATACAGCAGCAGATTCAGCAGCAGCAGCAGTCAGCAGCAGCAGAGATGCAGCAGTGATACAGCAGCAGATTCAGCAGCAGCAGCAGAGGTGCAGCAGTGATACAGCAGCAGATTCAGCAGCAGCAGCAGAGGTGCAGCAGTGATACAGCAGCAGATTCAGCAGCAGCAGCAGAGGTGCAGCAGTGATACAGCAGCAGTGATACAGCAGCAGTGATACAGCAGCAGAGATGCAGGGGCAGAGAGTCAGCAGCAGTATCAGCAGCAGCAGCAGTAGCAGCAGCAGCAGCACCTGAGTCGATCTCGTGACCTTCCAGCGAACCTTCTGCACTGGACGTGATCTCAAAGTGCACCTAGCCTGGCACACGAGTGAACAACCCACATAATGCGTTGTCGTCTTTTTTAGTTTGAATATATTCTCTAGGGTTTGAACAATATTACATTTTCTGAGGGGGGGGGGGGGGGGGGTGGAGGGGAGAATGGCGTTGATAGGAGGACAATTAGAATGTTTTTTGCGATTTTAAATGAATCATCACAATTTCTCTTAAACGCCTTGCGAACTTCTGCTCATTCAGCCGTTTCAAATCAACTCAACGGGTGTTTGTGACAGGGAGAAGTCCCCGTGTAGCCAGTTACCCGGCTAGCTTCTGTGGCAATCATGCCAATGTGGTGTGTAACATGTGTGAACCCAAGCTGATGCCATGACGACAGTGGCCGCGCACGAGCTTTGAACGATGAAGTAGGGGATTTAAAAAAACATCCCTTTAGTTCCGCTCAGTGAAATCCACGCTGCGCACGTGTTCTTCGAGTTAGCGGGCACAAAAAACCCCCCAAAATAACCCCCCCCCAAAAAAAGTACGTAAATCCCCCAAAAACCCTATAAAATCAGAAAAGAATTCTACAAAATCAGAAAAGAATCCTACAAAACGCAAAGAACCATCCCATTTCCCGAATCTCGCACTGGGCGCGCATCTCAGCAAAGGGGGTCGAGACTCGGAATCATCGCCCTGTGAACATCACCGCAGGGTCACGGACGGTGAACTCACTCACGACTCTTTCACTCGCTCACACGTTCACTCGCTACACGTTCACTCTCACATTCACTCGCCACGCGTTCACTCACTACGTGTTCATTCACACATTCACTCACACGTTCACTCGCCCGTTCACGTGCAAGTGAACATCCGAGTGATCGTGCGGGGGGTGGGAGGTTGGGGGTCACCGTGACCCCCCCCCCGCACCCTTTGATGGGGAGGTCACACGTCGAGGCTTGTGGGTTCCTGGGTTCTGAAGGAGTCAAGGGCCTCGTAGTTTATGAGCAACAAACGCCTTCAATGTGGCGCACTCGAGAGAGAGAGAGGGGGGGGGGGGCATCGACCCTTTGGCGGTGGAGGCGGGTGGCCGTGTGGGGCGAGCCCAGGGCTGCCCGGGAGGTGAACAACCTCCTTCTGATGTTCATGGGGGGCGGGGGGGGGGCTGCTCATCAAGACGGGTGGCATGGGTTAGCTACGTACGGTGCGAAAGAAGTTCAACAGACCCTACATGCACACGGTGCTGGTGGTGCTGCTGGTGGTGCTGGTGGTGCTGCTGGTGGTGCTGGTGGTGGTGCTGGTGGTGCTGGTGGTGCTGCTGGTGGTGCTGCTGGTGGTGCTGCTGGTGGTGCTAGTGGTGCTGCTGGTGGTGCTGCTGGTGGTGCTGCTGGTGGTGCTGGTGGTGCTGCTGGTGGTGCTGCTGGTGGTGGTGCTGGTGGTGGTGCTGCTGGTGGTGGTGCTGCTGGTGGTGCTGGTGGTGGTGCTGCTGGTGGTGCTGGTGGTGGTGCTGGTGCTGCTGGTGGTGGTGCTGCTGGTGGTGCTGCTGGTGGTGCTGCTGGTGGTGCTGGTGGTGCTGCTGGTGGTGCTGCTGGTGGTGGTGCTGGTGGTGGTGCTGCTGGTGGTGGTGCTGCTGGTGGTGCTGGTGGTGGTGCTGCTGGTGGTGCTGGTGGTGCTGGTGGTGGTGCTGCTGGTGGTGCTGGTGGTGGTGCTGGTGCTGCTGGTGGTGGTGCTGGTGGTGCTGGTGGTGCTGCTGGTGGTGCTGGTGGTGCTGCTGGTGGTGCTGCTGGTGGTGCTGCTGGTGGTGCTGGTGGTGCTGCTGGTGGTGCTGGTGGTGCTGCTGGTGGTGCTGGTGGTGCTGCTGGTGGTGCTGGTGGTGCTGGTGGTGTTGCTGGTGGTGCTGGTGGTGCTGCTGGTGGTGCTGCTGGTGGTGCTGGTGGTGCTGCTGGTGCTGCTGTTGGTGCTGGTGGTGGTGCTGGTGGTGCTGGTGGTGCTGGTGGTGGTGCTGGTGGTGCTGCTGGTGGTGCTGGTGGTGCTGCTGGTGGTGCTGGTGGTGCTGCTGGTGGTGCTGGTGGTGCTGGTGGTGCTGGTGTTTCACGGCTCCCGTGCGTTCAGCTACCCCGGGTGAGCGAGTTAACGTGGGCGAGTGAACGCGTGGTGAGTGAACGTGAGCGAGTGTCCGTGCTTAATTTGTATTTTCGATGAATCCCCTTCTAAAAGAATCTGCCAACGTCTCGCACCCCCGGGTGAGAGGGACCACTGCCTTCACGGCTCCAACGATGGAGATCGCCTGCTGCGTGTGTCCTATCAAATGTCACTCTCATATGTTTACGGACGAACTTTGTGTGGGTGTTTATATACGCACACATGTGTACTGGGTGTTTATACACGCACACACGTGTGTGTGCGTATTGCACGTTGAACTTCTTTCGCACCGTGCGTATCCAAGCGCGCTAATTCGAGGTACGACTACACGCACGCACGCACGCGCATTAGGAGGCGAACTGAATCTGTGAATCTCCAAACAAGTTGTGTCTAACTTATGGAAGACAAACACAGAGTCAATGACGCTGTGTGTCAGTGTGTGTGTCAGCGTGTGTGTCCGCGTGTGTGTCCGCGTGTGTGTCCGCGTGTGTCCGCGTGTATGTCAGCGTGTGTGTGAGCGTGTGTGGCAGTGTGTGTGTGTTAGTGTGTGTGAAGGACGCTACTGGGCAGTTGGAGGCAGTCGCCCTCCAACAACAACGGAGGGCGGAGGAGCGACGCTCACAACAACGAGCGGAGCGCCGGGTGGCTAAAGCACAGCAAGTTGGCACAGTAGGGGGCACAGGTGGTGCATCAGCCAGTCATCTCGGTCATCTCGGTCAGTCGACCCGTGGCACCTGGGTCTGCCCCGTGACCTCCTGCCAGCGGGCGTTCGACACTTCACGTGGCCTCAAGGTGCACATGGCCTGGCACAAGCGTCGTGGTGACGTCACCGCCACTTAGTGGCGAATGGCGGTTGTTGTTGTGGCAGTGTGTGTGTGGCAGTGTGTGTGTGTTAGTGTGTGTGGCAGTGTGTGTGTGGCAGTGTGTGTGTTAGTGTGTGTGCTAGTGTGTGTGGCAGTGTGTGTGTGTCAGTGTGTGTGTCAGTGTGTGTGGCAGTGTGTGTGTCAGTGTGTGTGTCAGTGTGTGTGTCAGGCTGGCCTGCCTACGATCCAGCATGGGTTTAACCTGCAGGCTGGATTGTGTGAGGAGCTCACAAATCCTTGAAAGATCTGGGCAAAGTCCCATCGGTGAGCTCCTCCGGCAGGCAAGGCTGCGTTGGCTGGGTCACGTAGCCCGCATGCCCAGCCACCGCATGCCTAATCAGCTTTTGTTCGGCCGGATCGAGGGGGCCAAACGGGCGCGGCACGGGCTAGAGAAGAGATGGAGTGATGTGGTACAGGAGAATGTGGAGCTGAGTGGACTTGCCGATGACTGGTACCAGCGGTGTCAAGATCGGCCTCTGTGGAGGAGGCTCGTGAAGGACGCTACTGGGCAGTTGGAGGCAGTCGCCCTCCAACAACAATGGAGGGCGGAGGAGCGACGCTCACAACAACGAGCGAAGCGCCGGGTGGCTAAAGCACAGTAAGTTGGCACAGTAGGGGGCACAGGTGGTGCATCAGCCAGTCATCTCGGTCATCTCAGTCAGTCGACCCGTGGCACTTGGGTCTGCCCCGTGACCTCCAGCTAGCGGGCGTTCGACACTTCACGTGGCCTCAAGGTGCACATAGCCTGGCACAAGCGTCGTGGTGACGTCACCGCCACTTAGTGGCGAATAGTGGTTGTTGTTGTGTCAGTGTGTGTGTCAGTGTGTGTGGCATCAATCTTGAGAGCACAAACATTAATTAGGGCCACTGCCAAAACGTCGTCTGTGATTTTTTTTCCTTTAAAGGCTACAAATAACAAAGACAAAAATCCCCCGTATAGCCTTAACAGACTGTTGGGGCAAGTGCTGCTAGCGAGTGGCACCTATGAAGACCGACACGGCACATGAGCGGGTGGGTGGCCAACACCACGATCGGCCGCCTTTGTCTCCCCGGTGGTGATGTTTACACACCTCACCAGGTACTCATTTGAGGCTGAGTCGACCTAAGGGAGGCCCAGGACCGGTTCAGATAATTGGCACTGGTGCTGGCCGTGAGCGGGAATCGAACTCGGGTGGCCAGGTTCGTAGCGCAGCGCGCTAACCGCTACACCACCGCTGCCCACACCCACAACCATACCCACCCCACCCACCCACACACCCACCCACCCCCACCCACCCCCACACACCCACACTCACCCACACTCACCCACCCACCCCCACTCCCACACCCACCCACGCACCACCCACACAGCCACCCACACACCCACCCACACCCACCCACCCACACTCACCCACCCCCACCCACCCCCACTCCCACCCACACCCACCCACACCCACCCACACAGCCACCGACACAGCCACCCACACAGCCACCGACACAGCCACCCACCCACTCACAACCTTCCTATCCAACAGCGGCTTCTGCTGCTGCTGCTGCTTCTTCTACGCTGCAATGTCCCGACGATTCCACTCTGCGCGGGTTTCCACACTCCCTGCTGTCTCCACACTCCCTGCTGTCTCCACACTCGCTGCTGTCTCCACACTCGCTGCTGTCTCCACACTCGCTGCTGTCTCCACACTCCCTGCTGTCTCCACACTCGCTGCTGTCTCCACACTCGCTGCTGTCTCCACACTCGCTGCTGTCTCCACACTCCCTGCTGTCTCCACACTCCCTGCTGTCTCCACACTCCCTGCTGTCTCCACACTCGCTGCTGTCTCCACACTCCCTGCTGTCTCCACACTCGCTGCTGTCTCCACGCTCGCTGCTGTCTCCACGCTCGCTGCTGTCTCCACACTCGCTGCTGTCTCCACACTCGCTGCTGTCTCCACACTCGCTGCTGTCTCCACACTCGCTGCTGTCTCCACACTCGCTGCTGTCTCCACACTCGCTGCTGTCTCCACGCTCGCTGCTGTCTCCACACTCGCTGCTGTCTCCACACTCCCTGCTGTCTCCACGCTCGCTGCTGTCTCCACACTCGCTGCTGTCTCCACACTCGCTGCTGTCTCCACACTCGCTGCTGTCTCCACGCTCCCTGCTGAGACGCACGTGGGTTGGAGACGCGGGCCGTGAAGAGAGGACGGCGCCAAAAATGCGGAACAAAGTGCGCAGCGGCACGTGGTGGAATTACAGGGGGGGGGGGGGGGGCACGTGGGTTAGCGGAGACGCGACGCAGGCCAAAGAGAGGCGCCGTGCTCGTCCACGTGCGGCAGTGGACAGAGCGCGGCGAGGATGGAGAGAGGCACGGGGGGGGGGGGGAGCTGAGCGCTGGACTTCTTCCGCACCACCGCACGTCGACAACCGCGCTAATCGGAGGTGTGGGGGGGGGACAAACAAACATCAGCGGTTCCTTAGAAATGAGTTTGTCGATCTCGATGAATGAAAAGTGCACGGCTCCCGAGGCGTCCTACTATCGGGAGGAAAGAGCGTTCCAGACGGCCGCAGAAGTGCATCTGAAAGCGTGCGAGGCGGTGGCCGCCCGCGCGACGATGGTTTGTGCTGCTTGACGAGACGGGCGAGGCATCGTGGTTCACTTGCGCCAAGCGCTTTGTTGTGCGTGGTGAGCGCGACCTCGTCGCGAATTCGTTTGGCAGCCAAAGACCGCGGCTCGGCGAGCACCGGACGGACCCCGGTCGGACGCGTGCGTGGAATTGCGTGGATTGTGAGAAAGACAAAGAGGAGGAGGACGAGCATGTGGGTGAGAGGACTCTACGCCGGCCCGTGGCGTCACCCACGCCGGATGATCACGCAGACGGCAGCCGAGGGATGGAACTCGTCCGACCGCGAGCAGAGTGACCGCCCGCGTGAGACGGAGCGGTGAAATCAGCTGCGTCCCGCGAGCGGGTTTTTTTGGCGGATTGTTACCATCGCGGAGGCGGGAGGGTAGTGGCCGTGGCGCGGGGAGGCCTTCATCCAGCAGTGGATTGACCATGGCTGATGACGATGGCGATGGTGAAACAAAATCCACGGGGCCTTAGACTTGACTCACCGTCTTACGGGTGGTCATCATCACCATCATCATCACCGTCCCAGCGGCGTCACGCGAGCTGTGCCACTCCAGCAGTGTCCCAGGCGGGGTCCCCGCGGTACTTTTGGGATTCCAGGAGAGGCGATGGCCTCACCGTTCGCCAGCTGGGGACGGACGCGACTCTCTCGGCCGTGCCGTTCAGTGGCCGATCCGGCAGCCGCCCTTCCCCCAACCCCCACCTCCATTGGTCACGCGTGCGCACGGCAGCGGGCAGCTACCGCCACCGTCAGCCCCCACCCCCGGCCCTCCCAACCCCCTCGGTCTCAGCGGCGATGCGCGCCGCGCCAAGCCACGGGTCCGTCGGCGTCTCCGATGTCGGAAGGCCCCTCTCGTTGGGACTTCACAAGGGGTGGTGGTGGTGGGGGGCCTCCTGTTATCGTTTTTAGGCCCCTCCCCCCCCAAAGACAAAGATCCCCCGTGTAGCCTTAACAGACTGTTTGGGCAAGTGCTGTTAGCGAGCACCTTCGAAGGCCGGCACGGCACACGAGGGGGTGGGTGGCCAACACCACGCCCGGCCGCCTTTGTCTCCTAATTGGTGATGTTTGCACACCGCACCAAGGACTGAGTCGACCTAGGGGAGGCCCAGGATCGGTTCAGATGATTGTCACTGACGTTGGGCCGTGAGCGGAAATCAAACTCCGGTTTTGAAAATTAATTTTTCTTTCTTAAAAGTGTCAGCCCAAGTAGCGAGAGAGGCTTTCTCGGGCTTCCTCCAGCGGAGGTCCAATTCTCTGCCCCTGTACCCCTTCGTTTGTTGTTGTTGTTGTTGTTTGTTGTTGTTTGTTCACACACGTGGGGGGTTGTGGCTCTCTCGCGAGCGCGCAGGGGACCGCCGAACGCCAACGACGCGGTGCCGTAAGGCGATTCAGGCGCAGGGACAAACAACAAAAACACGCGGCACAGACCAGAGATCGCCACCGGTTAGAGCCTTCGCAGACTGTTGGTGCAAGTGCTGTTAAAACGAACAAACACACTTTTGTTTTAACCAGGTAAGGCCCCACTGAGCTGTGTGGCTCTTTTCCAGACGTGACACGGCCACAGATGATAGCCCCAATGAAGTAGCGGCTTACCACCACCATCACCATCATCACCACGTGGAAATACATAACGCCGCAGCCAAATCCTCTAAAACGTGCAACGTCGATTCTAAACGTGGAGGTGGAAAAAAACGGAGAAACCCGGAGAAGAATCCACGAGACCACGTGGATAGAGACCCGCAAACTCCAAATATACAGCAGCAGCAGGCGTCAGGGTCGGGACCGAACCCACGACCTCCTGTAGAACAGGCGAGGTAGTTAACATCTCCTAGCCACCGCGGCGCCCCTGGTAGCGAGTAGCAGCACCGACGAAGGAACCGGAACGGAACAACTCTACGAAAGGGATTGGGTGGCCAGCAACCACGGCCAGCCACAACACAACACACAGGGGGGGGCACAGAGAGAGAGAGGGGGGGCAGAGAGAGAGGGGGGGAGCACGCAATGCCCCCCTTTGTAAGGTTTCCTGTTACTCGGCTAAGCCACGAGGACTGCCCCCACTCCGTGAGCCCAGGGGATGTCCCCCCCTCTCACTCACTCGTTTACAGGCGCTGCCTTTAAGGGGGACCGGTCGGGCGGGCGGAGATGGTAGCCGTGGTGATGGTGGTGGTGATGGTGGTGATGGTGGTGGTGGTCATGGTGGTGATGGTGGTGATGGTGGTGATGGTAGTGATGGTGGTGATGGTGTTGGTGATGGTGAAGGTGGTGGCGGTGGTGATGGTGGTGGTGATGGTGGTGGTGGTCATGGTGGTGATGGTGGTGGTCATGGTGGTGATGGTGGTGATGGTGGTGATGGTGTTGGTGATGGTGTTGGTGATGGTGATGGTGTTGGTGATGGTGAAGGTGGTGATGGTTGTGATGGTGGGGATGGTGGTGGTGATGGTGGTGGTGATGGTTGTGATGGTGGGGGTGGTGGTGGTGATGGTGTTAGTGATGGTGAAGGTGGTGATGATGGTTGTGATGGTGGGGATGGTGGTGGTGATGGTGTTAGTGATGGTGAAGGTGGTGATGATGGTTGTGATGGTGGTAATGGTTGTGATGGTGGTGATGGTTGTGATGGTGGTGATGGTTGTGATGGTGGTGGTAGTGGTGGTGATGGTGGTGATGGTGGTGATGGTGACGGTGGTGGTGATGGTGGTGGTAGTGGTGGTGATGGTGGTGATGGTGGTGATGGTGACGGTGGTGGTGATGGTGGTGGTAGTGGTGGTGATGGTGGTGATGGTGACGGTGGTGGTGATGGTGGTGGTAGTGGTGGTGATGGTGGTGGTAGTGGTGGTGACGGTGGTGATGGTTGTGATGGTGGTGATGGTTGTGATGGTGGTTGTGATGGTGGTGGTAGTGGTGGTGATGGTGGTGATGGTGGTGATGGTGGTGGTAGTGGTGGTGATGGTGGTGGTAGTGGTGGTGATGGTTGTGATGGTGGTTGTGATGGTGGTGGTAGTGGTGGTGATGGTTGTGATGGTGGTGATGGTTGTGATGGTGGTTGTGATGGTGGTGGTAGTGGTGGTGATGGTGGTGATGGTGGTGATGGTGACGGTGGTGGTGATGGTGGTGGTAGTGGTGGTGATGGTTGTGATGGTTGTGATGGTGGTTGTGATGGTGGTGGTAGTGGTGATGGTTGTGATGGTGGTTGTGATGGTGGTGGTAGTGGTGGTGATGGTGGTGATGGTGGTGATGGTGACGGTGGTGGTGATGGTGGTGATGGTGATAGGCCGAAGGGGAACAAAATTTAAAAACCACCCCAAGTAGAGAAGCAAAGAGAACCCAGGTAGCTCAAATGTGCCCCTGGTTTTCGTGGGAAGTACAAGTCCCCCCTAAAAAACGAGACTCTCTGATGAATTGAAATAATCAATGGGAATCCCTCCGGACAAAATAATCACGAGACTCAGTGAGGCTTTCCTGGGTCAATCGTGTTTAGTTTAAATAAGCACAACACTGTCGTAGTGGTGATAATAACAACAATAACGCACACAGGGATAGTTTCAAACACGCAAAGACAAAGATCCCCCGCATAGCCTGATAGACTCTTCGGACAAGTGCTGTTAGCGAGCACCTACGAAGACCGGCCCGGCACACGAGGGGGTGGGTGGCCAACACCACGCCCGGCCGCCTTTGTCTCCACAGTGGCGATGTGTACACATCGCATCACTCACACACCAACCCACCCACGCACCCACCCAACCCACGCACCCACGCACCCACCCACCCCACGCACGCACACTCACTCACTCACTCCATCACCCACCCACCCACCCACCCCACCCACGCACGCACACTCACTCACTCACTCCATCACCCACCCACCCATCCACTCGCCCACCCACCCAGACACCCACCCGCGTGGGGAGCCCACGGCTGCGATGACAAAGCAAACACGCCGTACTCCTCCTACGACTCGTCAGCAACGGCGAGCGGATCTCCACTCATTCCGCACCGATGGTCATCTGAGCCGGTTCTGGGGCCTCCCCTAGGTCGACTCAGCAGCCCGTTGAAGGCGATACTGGGGGGATCTTTGTACTCGGAGTGTGTGTGACCTCTCCACCTTATGATGAACGGGTTTTCTCTCGATCCTGACTGAAACTCGTGCCACCGGTTATCGGCCCAACACCCAATACCGTGACATCACCTGCAAATCACTCCACTGGCAATCACGAAGCATCAGCTGCATCAGCAGCTGCGGTAGCAGCGGCAGCATCGCTCCCCCACCGACTGCGAAAACGTGGTAGGACCCTCCTGAAGAATAGTCTTGGGACTCGGAAAGGCTTTTCAGAATGTGTATCCTGCGGTAGAAATCCGATGAGCTATGAAGCTCTTTATATGGGGGCGTTCCTGGGTAAGCAAACGTCGTGATAATAAGACATTTATATTTGGGTAAATCCTCACCCCACCACCCTCTGCGGGAGAGAGCCGTGCGTGGTTGAATGGTGAGGGGTGAATGGTGAAGCTGAAATGCTCCCCCCCCCCCTTAGAGAGAGAGCGAGACACACACAGAGACGCACAATCACCCACCCCTCCACCCGCACCCCACAGCGGTCGAGATGGATGTTGGCACCCTGACCCGGGCGGTGGGTGGGTGAGGGGTGGGGGTGGGGGGTGAGGGATGGAGGTGGGGGGTGAGGGGTGGGGGTGAGGGGTAGGGGGGGGTGTCACCACGCGCGCGCAGGTGACAGGCGTAGCAGCAGCAATGCAGACACTCGCCTGTCTCACTCACTCACACAGTCACTCACCCACACTCACACTTACTCACTTAAACACTCACACGTTCACTCACTCACACACTCAAACACTCACACGTTCACTCAATCACACAAACACTCGCACAAACACTCACACGTTTACTCACTCACACAAACACTCACTCACTCAACCACTCACTCACACATTCACTCACACACTCACACATTCACTAACACACTCACACACTCACACAAACACTCACTCACACACTTAAACACTCACGTTTACTCACTCACACACTCAAACACTCACACGTTCACTCACTCACTCGTTCACTCACTCACTCGTTCACTCACTCACACATTCACTCACACACATACTCACCCACTCACAACAACAACCGCTATTCGCCACGAAGTGGCGGTGACGTCACCACGATGCTTGTGCCATGCCATGTGCACCTTGAGGCCACATGAAGTGTCGAACGCCCGCTGGCAGGTCACGGGGCAGACCAGATGCCACGTGTCGACTGACTGAGATGACCGAGATGACTGGCTGATGCACCACCTGTGGCCCCTACTGTGCCAACTTGCTATGCCTTAGCCATCCGACGCTTCGCTCGTTGTTGTGAGCGTCGCTCCTCCGCCCTCTGTTGCTGTTGGAGGGCGACTGCCTTCAACTGCCCAGTAGCGTCCTTCACGAGCCTCCTCCACAGAGGCCGATCTTGACACCGCTGGGACCAGTCATCGGCAAGTCCACTCAGCTCCACGTCCTCCTGTACCACATCACTCCATCTCTTCTCTAGCCCGTGCCGCGCCCGTTTAGCCCCCTCGATCCGGCCGAACAAAAGCTGTTTCGGCATGCGGTGGCTGGGCATGCGGGCTACATGACCTAGCCAACGCAGCCTTGCCTGCCGGAGGAGCTCACCGATGGTTCTTTGCCCAGATCTTTCAAGGATTTGTGAGCTCCTCACACAATCCAGCCTGCAGGTTAAACCCAGGATGGATCGTAGGCAGGCCAGCCTAAATGTTTCTAACCGGCGAAGATATTCCATTAGGGGGGGTCCACGTTTCGCAAGCGTAGAGAAGGGAGGGAATGACTGTGGCCGAGAAGACCTGAAGCTTCGTGCGGAGTGATAGACCAGGTATCTTCCACACAGCGTTACGCAACCGATGAAATTTTTTTGCCGCTCGACTGATTCGGAGTGAGACCTCTGCTGTTAAACTGGAGCCGGTCATATGCACACTGCCCAGGTATGGGAAACTCTACACTCTCTCCACTACTGCCCCATCACCGATTGGGAGTTGTGTGGGTGGAGTGTCCCATGGTACAAAATATCCAGGCAGGTGCTTAGTTTTGGTGGGGCTGATGGTAAGGCCCCACCCACTCACTCACACACACATACTCACCCACTCACACACACATGCTCACCCACTCACACAAACCACAGGTGGCCGCCGGTTTCGTATGGCTCAAATTAATCTACAGGCCCACATGAACCCATTCCCCAGACCCACATGAACCCATGTACCCAAACTCGACTCCAGTTAATTTTGGCAACAGAGTTAGCAGAGTGGCAATACTCGTGGCTCGCAGCACGAGTATGGCGAGAGGTCAGGAGGTGGAGAGTGGTCAGGAGGTGGCGGTGCAGCATTCAACTCAGCGAATCTCCCTCCGACACGAAGCGAGTCTCTCGTCCACAATGGCCACGACACTCGTGGCCGAAAGAAAACATTAAAACCACGATCCCGGAGCAACGAATTTCGAGAGCCTACAGGGTTTAATAAACCACGGGGAATCATTCGCGTGCTCCTCCTCCATAACCACCACCACCACCACCACACCATCATCATCACCATCACCCCCTTCGAGAGAAAGAGAGAGTCGGGGGCAGTTCACAGACGTGCGCTCGCTCCAGCTCTTGCTGCGTGTTGACGCACGTCTGAGTCGGCATGCAGCCAAGGCCAAGGTCCCACCGTGCCGGTGTAGCAGGGATGTTGGGGGGGGGTAGGCTGTGGACAGCCCAAGCCCGGCCGCCTTTGTCTCCCCCACGTGCTGACGTTTTAGTAGCCGCGCTTGGTGCTCATTAAAGGCCGAGTCGACCTATGGGAGGCGCGGTCTCGATACGAGCCACTCACGTCGGCAGTGAGCGGGGATCGAACTCGGGTGGCTGTGGGTTCGCAGCCTCGTGCGCCTAACCACTGCGCCACCGCTCCCCAACACACACAACACACACACACAACACAACACACACAACACACACACACAACACACACACAACACACACACACAACACACACACACAAAACACACACACACAACACACACACAACACACACACACACAACACACACACACAACACACACACACAACACACACACACACAACACACACACACAACACACACACAACATACGCACGCGCGGACAAAGCCAACAACGATGCCCCTATAGCCTTAACAGACTGTTGGGCCAAGTGCTGTTAGCGAGTAGCATCACCTATGCAGGCCAGCACAGCACACGAAGGGGTGGGTAGCCAGGACCCCACGCCCGGCCGCCTGTGTCTCCCACGTGGCGATGTTCACACACCGCACACGGCACACACACACACGTGTGTACGTACAGACATACAGAAGCACACACGCGCACATCACAAGTGTGTGTGTACATTAATATGTGTACATGTGTGTACTGATGCACACGTGATTGCTTGTGCGCACAGGTGACCCGAGTTCGATTCCCGCTCACGACCAACACCGGTGACGATTTTCTGAACCGGTCCCGGGCATCCGACTCGGCCTCAAATGAGTTCCCGTGCGGTGTCTAGTAAACATCGCCACAAGGGAGACAAAGGCGGCCGAACGTGGTGCTGGCCATTCCTCCCCTCGTGTTCCATGCCGGCTTTAATAGGCGCTCGCTAACACTTGCCCCAACAGTCTCGTTAAGGTTCTGCCGGGTATCTTAGTCCTTTGCCTTTTGTGTGCGATTGGACACTTGTGTACTGGTGTGTCCGCAAAAGTATGATGTACACGCGTGCACAGGTGTGTGTGTGCACAGGTGTGCGTGTGTGTGCGTGTCTATGTGCGTGTCTATGCACAGGTGTGTGTGCACAGGTGTGTGTGTGCACAGGTGTGTGTGTGTGCACAGGTGTGCGTTTGTGTGTGCACAGGTGTGCGTGTGCACAGGTGTGCGTGTGTGTGTGCACAGGTGTGCGTGCGTGTCTATGTGCGTGTCTATGCACAGGTGTGTGTGTGTACACAGGTGTGTGTGCACAGGTGTGTGTGCACAGGTGTGCGTTTGTGTGTGCACAGGTGTGCGTGTGTGTGCACAGGTGTGCGTGTGTGTGCACAGGTGTGCGTGCGTGTCTATGTGCGTGTTTATGCACCGGGGTGTGTGTGTGTGCACAGGTGTGTGTGTGTGCGCGTGTCTATACACAGGTGTGTGTATGCACAGGTGTGTGTGCACAGGTGTGTGCACAGGTGTGCGTGTGTGCACAGGTGTGTGTGTGTGTGCACAGGTGTGTGAGTGTAAAGCTGAGTCTGTGCGCATGTGCGTTAGCGAATGCGTGTAAACTTGGGTTAACACAATACAATTGGTAAAAATAAATTTTGGTTTACGGTTCGCATAGCAATGTCTAAACAAGTCGAACGTGCAAACACACACACAGACACACACACAGACACACACACAGACACTTAGACACACACACTCAGACACACACACACAGACGCGTGTGCGAACAGGTGCGTGAGAGCGAGAGAGCGTTAGTGTGCGCGAGTGATTGAGTGTGAGCGATTGTGTGTGATAGTGTGTGTGTAATTGTGAGAGTAAGTGTGAGTGGTTGTGTGAGAGTGAGCGAGTGTGATTGTGTAAGTGTAAGTGGTTGTGTGAGAGTGAGCGAGTGTGATTGTGTGATTGTGTGTGTGTGGTTGTGTGAGAGTGTGGTTGTGTGTGTGGTTGTCTGAGTGTGTGGTTGTGTGTGAGTGTGTGATTGTCTGAGTGTGTGGTTGTATGTGAGTGTGTGTGTGCGCGAGTTTCCCCACCAGAGATGAACGCCGATCCCTCTTCCCCCGGCTCCACGCTGTTCCCGTGCGCTGCTGACGAGGCCGGCACCGCCACCGCCACCACCATCAGCGCCATCAGCACCACCACCATCAACTGCTGATGGTGCCGCTGGGCCATCACTAAACCCCGATGGCTCCCTGTCGTCACGACAGTCATCTTCTTCCTCGCCACCACCACCACCACCATCATCATCATCACGACCACCACCACCATCATTGTCATCTCCTTCGGATCCAGTTGTCCCGTGCTCGCCGTGAGACGGAGACTTCTCCCGGCTTCTGAGTCGCTGTGATGAAGGTCATCACGGCCCCGGCGGTGCGTGACGGCGGTGGTGGAGATTCGGGCGAGTTACATTGAGAGCAGCAAGGGGTGCAGAGTGTGGTGAATGGTGGGTGTGGGCGAGTGTTTAGCTGAGTGCACGTGTGACGAGTGGGTGCGTCTGTGGGTGGGTGCGTCTGTGGGTGGGTGCGTCTGTGGGTGGGTGCGTCTGTGGGTGGATACGTGTGTGGGTGGATGCGTGTGTGTGGGTGGATGCGTGTGTGTGGGTGGATGCGTGTGTGTGGGTGGATGCGTGTGTGTGGGTGGATGCGTGTGTGTGGGTGGATGCGTGTGTGTGGGTGGATGCGTGTGTGTGGGTGGATGCGTGTGTGTGGGTGGATGCGTGTTTGTGGGTGGATGCGTGTGTGTGGGTGGATGCGTGTGTGTGGGTGGATGCGTGTGTGTGGGTGGATGCGTGTGTGTGGGTGAGTGTGGGTGAGAGTGTGGGTGAGAGTGTGCAGGAGTGTGTGGGTCCGTGTGTGCGTGTGTGGGTGCGTGTATGGCTGTGTGTTTTTTGTTGGTGAGTGTGTGTGGCGGTGTGTATTTTGTTGGTGAGTGTGTGTATATAAAATGCTGATTGTGGGTGAGTTTCTAGAGAGCGACCCCGAGAGCTGAGTGGCGTTTCGCGGAGTGTGGAGCTCCCCGTGAGTGGAGGAGAGGGCTGTGTCACAGCGGCCACCCATCCCCACCCCCCAACTCAACCTCCCAGAAGCTCCCCCCCCCCCCCTCTACAGCCTCCCCCCTCCCCCTCCACTCATCATCCGTGACTGGAGTAACACACTCAGCAACCACACTCAACCACACCCCAACACCCACACACAATCGCCACACACCCATACACAACGCGCACACACACACGCACACCATGCTACACCACACACACACACACACCATGCCACACCACACACACACCATGCTAAACCACACACACAATGCTACACCACACACACAATGCTACACCACACACACACACACCATGCCACACCACACACACACACCATGCTACACCACACACACGCACACCATGCTACACCACACACACACACACCATGCCACACCACACACACACCATGCTACACCACACACACGCACACCATGCTACACCACACACACACACACCATGCCACACCACACACACACCATGCTAAACCACACACACACACCATGCCACACCACACACACACCATGCTACACCACACACACACACACCATGCCACACCACACACACACCATGCCACACCACACACACACCATGCTACACCACACACACACACCATGCCACACCACACACACACCATGCTACACCACACACACACACCATGCCACACACACACCATGCCACACCACACACACACACCATGCTAAACCACACACACACACACCATGCTAAACCACACACACACACCATGCTAAACCACACACACACCATGCCACACCACACACACACCATGCTAAACCACACACACACACACCATGCCACACCACACACACACCATGCTAAACCACACACACACACCATGCCACACCACACACACACACCATGCTACACCACACACACACACACCATGCCACACCACACACACACCATGCTAAACCACACACACACACCATGCCACACCACACACACACACCATGCTACACCACACACACACACACCATGCCACACCACACACACACCATGCTAAACCACACACACACACCATGCTAAACCACACACACACACCATGCTACACCACACACACACACCATGCCACACCACACACACACCATGCTACACCACACCACACACACACCATGCCACACCACACACACACCATGCTACACCACACACGCACACCATGCCACACCACACACACACCATGCCACACCACACACACACCATGCTACACCACACCACACACACACCATGCCACACCACACACACACCATGCTAAACCACACACACACACACCATGCCACACCACACACACACCATGCTAAACCACACACACACACCATGCCACACCACACACACACACCATGCTACACCACACACACACACACCATGCCACACCACACACACACCATGCTAAACCACACACACACACCATGCCACACCACACACACACACCATGCTACACCACACACACACACACCATGCCACACCACACACACACCATGCTAAACCACACACACACACCATGCTAAACCACACACACACACCATGCTACACCACACACACACACCATGCCACACCACACACACACCATGCTACACCACACCACACACACACCATGCCACACCACACACACACCATGCTACACCACACACGCACACCATGCCACACCACACACACACCATGCCACACCACACACACACCATGCTACACCACACCACACACACACCATGCCACACCACACACACACCATGCTACACCACACACGCACACCATGCTGTGTGCACGTTCAGGCCACGTGGAGTTCCCTCCACCTTTGCTGCAGCAGACGGACAGAGAAAACGACGAAGATGCAGGGCCGCCCTTTCCTGAAACCACTTTGGAGCTCCGCCACCCTCTCCTCAGCGTAGCCTCGTGGATGATGACGCCAGGTGGATGATGACGCCAGGTAGTGGTGACGACGTTAGGTGGATGATGACGTCAGGTGGATGACGACGCCAGGTGGATGATGACGCCAGGTAGTAGTGACGACGTCAGGTGGATGATGACGTCAGGTGGATGATGACGCCAGGTAGTGGTGACGACGTCAGGTGGATGATGACGTCAGGTGGATGATGACGTCAGGTGGATGATGACGTCAGGTGGATGACGACGCCAGGTGGATGATGACGCCAGGTAGTGGTGACGACGTCAGGTGGATGATGACGTCAGGTGGATGATGACGCCAGGTAGTGGTGACGACGTCAGGTGGATGATGACGCCAGGTGGATGACGACGCCAGGTGGATGACGACGTCAGGTGGATGATGACGTCAGGTGGATGATGACGCCAGGTAGTGGTGACGACGTCAGGTGGATGATGACGTCAGGTGGATGACGACGCCAGGTGGACGATGACGCCAGGTAGTGGTGACGACGTCAGGTGGATGATGACGTCAGGTGGATGATGACGCCAGGTAGTGGTGACGACGTCAGGTGGATGATGACGTCAGGTGGATGACGACGCCAGGTGGATGATGACGCCAGGTGGATGACGACGCCAGGTGGATGATGACGCCAGGTAGTGGTGACGACGTCAGGTGGATGATGACGTCAGGTGGATGACGACGCCAGGTGGATGATGACGCCAGGTAGTGGTGACGACGTCAGGTGGATGATGACGTCAGGTGGATGACGACGCCAGGTGGATGATGACGCCAGGTAGTGGTGACGCCAGGTAGTGGTGACGACGTCAGGTGGATGATGACGTCAGGTGGATGATGACGTCAGGTGGATGACGACGCCAGGTGGATGACGACGCCAGGTGGATGACGACGCCAGGTGGATGACGACGCCAGGTAGTGGTGACGTCAGGTGGATGACGACGCCAGGTGGATGACGACGCCAGGTAGTGGTGACGTCAGGTGGATGACGACGTCACGTGGATGACGACGCCAGGTGGATGACGACGCCAGGTAGTGGTGACGTCAGGTGGATGATGACGTCACGTGGATGATGACGTCACGTGGATGACGACGCCAGGTGGATGACGACGCCAGGTGGATGACGACGCCAGGTAGTGGTGACGACGTCAGGTGGATGATGACGTCACGTGGATGACGACGCCAGGTAGTGGTGACGTCAGGTGGATGATGACATCACGTGGATGACGACGCCAGGTGGTGACGACGCCAGGTGGATGACGACGCCAGGTAGTGGTGACGACGTCAGGTGGGTGGATGATGACGTCACGTGGATGATGCCTGGTGTTTGATGTTGGAGTGGTGGATGACGTCTGCTGGTGGATGATGATTGGTGGATGCCTGGTGGATGATGATGGTGGATGATGTCAGGTGGATGATGGTGGAGTGGCGGCTGATCTGTAATCACTCGACAGGGAGGGCAGGATTGGGCCTAGTTGGGACGATGCCATTTTAATTGCTTTTATTATACCTTGAATCAGCATAGTTACGTTATCTTTATGACTATAATTATCATTGTCGGTATCTTAAATGCATTTAATGGAAGGGAGGGGGCAGGGGGGGTTTTAGATTGTTAAGCATCATACAAAAAAAGACGAGATTGTAGTTTGTATAAACTGCAGGCAAAACGCCATGCTCTGATGGGCCCAACCCACACCGGATATGCAAGTCATGATTAATATCATTACATACAGTATATAATAATCATATCATATTTCATATATATAAACAGTACAAACCAGGTTTTCCCTCAGGCCCCATAATATAACATATGAAAACAACATCTTGCAACAAGCACACGTATACTTAGTTATGTAAATAACCGGGGGTAGTCAAAACACAACATACATTCCTGTCACCTTTTCTCCCCGCCAAAATTGTTTGTTAATATTTAATATTTCATCTCACCCACCCCCCCTCCCCCCGTTTAAAAAGGTGAAAAGGCTTTTTTATTTATATATATATTTTTGTAACTTTTAAATTCAGTTTCGTGCACAGGGCAAAAAAGGCATGCATGCATAACGGGCCTATGTAGTAATTCGTCTTATTATTGCATTATTATTACTCAAACGTCCATTGCTTTACACACACACAGCCGTCACCCCCCCCACCCCCCTTTACTCCAAGGCAACACTACAACGCCATAAACAACAACAACACTTCGTGCGACGATCATAAGTTAATAACAGACGCAGTTTCTCTGGGTTATAAGATGAGAAGGCGCACTTGGGGGCGGTAGGTGCGTCTTATAATCCGGTATGTTTGAGTAGGCCGTGTGTGTTGGTCCGTGTAAACATCAGCACCACCGGGGAGACAAAGGCGGCCGTGCCTAGTGCTGGCCACCCACCCCCTCAATATGTGGAGCTCGCTAACAGCACTTGCCACCCAGTCTGGCGAAGGCTTCACGGGGGATCTTTGTCTTTGCAACTGCCGCCTGGGGTCACCTGCTGCCAGTGGAGCCTCTGGCAAGCCTCAAAGTGCACCTAGCCTGGCACAAGCGGCGAATGGCGGTTGTTGTTGTTGTGACAATATTAATGACTGACTTTCGGATGCGTCTTATAATCCGGCGAATGCGGCAATGATGACATCTCGATGAGCGGGTTATGGGGAGAAAGAAAGGAACACGCAAAACGAGGATGAGCGCGGTTGGCAAACGTACGGCGCGAAAGAAGTTCAACGAACACGCGTGAACCCAGTCCACAGTACGGAGAATCGGCACCGATCGCTCGTGGCGATCATCATCATCCACCAGGCATCATCATCATCATCCACCAGGCATCATCATCATCCACCAGGCATCATCATCATCATCCACCAGGCATCATCATCATCATCCACCAGGCATCATCATCATCATCCACCAGGCATCATCATCATCCACCAGGCATCATCATCATCCACCAGGCATCATCATCATCACCAGGCATCATCATCATCCACCAGGCATCATCATCATCATCCACCAGGCATCATCATCATCATCCACCAGGCATCATCATCATCCACCAGGCATCATCATCATCACCAGGCATCATCATCATCCACCAGGCATCATCATCATCATCACCAGGCATCATCATCATCATCACCAGGCATCATCATCATCCACCAGGCATCATCATCATCATCCACCAGGCATCATCATCATCCACCAGGCATCATCATCCACCAGGCATCATCATCATCATCCAACAGGCATCATCATCATCATCCACCAGGCATCATCATCATCCACCAGGCATCATCATCCACCAGGCATCATCATCATCCACCAGGCATCATCATCCACCAGGCATCATCATCATCCACCAGGCATCATCATCATCATCCACCAGGCATCATCATTCACCAGGCATCATCATCATCCACCAGGCATCATCATCATCCACCAGGCATCATCATCCACCAGGCATCATCATTCACCAGGAATCATCATCATCCATCAGGCATCATCATCATCATCCACCAGGCATCATCATCATCCACCAGGCATCATCATCATCCACCAGGCATCATCATCCACCAGGCATCATCATCATCATCCAACAGGCATCATCATCATCATCCACCAGGCATCATCATCATCCACCAGGCATCATCATCCACCAGGCATCATCATCATCCACCAGGCATCATCATCATCCACCAGGCATCATCATCATCCACCAGGCATCATCATCATCATCCACCAGGCATCATCATCCACCAGGCATCATCATTCACCAGGAATCATCATCATCCATCAGGCATCATCATCATCATCCACCAGGCATCATCATCATCCACCAGGCATCATCATCATCCACCAGGCATCATCATCATCCACCAGGCATCTTCATCATCATCCACCAGACATCGTCGTCTCGCGCTCGCCGCCGATGTCTCTTCAAGTTGCCGAACTCATCACGGAGGTGTTCTTTTTTGCGTCCAACTTACTGTCAAGGTGTTCCAAATATAAACATCGTCTTGGCAGATTCATTTTGGTTCAAGCCAAAGCCAAAGCCAAATCCAAATCCTGACCGCTGATGAGACGCTGAATGACGAACCGGCTCGAGGTTGTGTTCGTGCTGCCGCGTGTTCAGTGAAATGCGGTTGCAATGACAAGAGGCCAGTTTTTGGCCGATGGGATGTCTAACATATACCAACTTTTTCTGGACGTGGAGGGACAGATGTGTAAATGCGAGTGTTCGGTGCACGTCCTGTTTCCATTGCGGACGATCCCAAGTGCGGATTTTGGTTCTCGAGTTAACGGTGAAACGTCGGAAATTGGTGTTGTTGTAGATGTAACGATGGCAAATGGAGGATTCATAAGCAAACAAATATATAAAAACTTAAGTTATAATACGACTACCATCATGATGAATAAGACACGTTTAAATGTGTCAACACGATGGCATTATGGTGGTGATAAAAGTGTTACAAGAAATGACATGACAAGAAATATAATATTTTAACAAATCAACAGGATTATGGAAACGGTAAACATTTGGAAAGTACATTATTTAGCAATATCACGTTGATGGTAGAAACAGGTTCAAATAGCTGAACAGTAAGTGCTCGGAGTGTGATAACGACGACAATTAGAGACGTGTGATGGAGGCAATGACAGATTCATGTTTTCGGAGCTATTTAAGCAAATGTTGAATGTGATTATTTTGAGACTTTCCCTCTGAACAAACTCTGGACGAGTTTAAAACGACAGCGATGCAAACAACCTCAAATCGGCACGGCCGTCAGTCTCTCGTGAATTTGAGATGTTTGGCTGCGTCGGGTGGTGGAGGGCTTCACGACAGACATGTGGCCAGGTCGTCTTTGAGTCGTGGGCCTGGCCCCAACACAAATCAACCGCTGGCTGTGAACCCCACCAAGTGTTGAGTCAGCAGTGTATTCACGACTATCGTGGACATCATTACAGGTTGATGTTTGGGTTAGATCGCGTAAATAAATGTGTCGTTAACCCCACCACCACCCGACACAGCCAACTAGTAAGGGTTGTCGCGTTAACAGAACGTGCCAATTTCGTGACTAGTGCAGCACTAACCGGTGTGGTGGAGAGCCAAGCCACAACATGTACAATGATAGACGCCTGATAGCAGTGCTGTGATGAGAACACGCAGTACGTCATGTGGTGGTGGTGGTGGAATCGTAACGACGATGATGGCGATCATTATTTACGTTTTTTAAAAGTAAAATTGTGGTTTTTTTCCATCATGTTTGTTTTTGTACTGTTTGTTGTGACGTTCTGACCCCGTGCCGCTACTGGAACATCTGTGAACAAAGAGCTTCACAGCTCATCAGATTCCTCCCGCGGTAGAAATCTTCTGAGAAGCCTTTCCGAATCTCGCTGGTTCAGGAGGGTCCTGCCAAGTTTATCCGCAGTAGCCAGTAGCGATGTTGCTGTTGCCGCTGCTGCTGCTATTACTGCTGCTGCTATTACTGCTGTTGCTATTGCTGCTGCTACTACAGCTGCTGCTGTTGCTATTACTGCTGCCGCTGCTGCTACTACTGCTGCTGCTACTGCTGCTACTACTGCTGTTGTTGCTACTGCTGCTATTACTGCTGCTGCTACTACTGCTGCTGTTGCTACTACTGCTGCTGTTGCTACTGTTGCTGCTACCACTGCTGCTACTACTGCTGCTGCTGCTACTACTGCTGCTGAGTGCGATCCTTCGCGAGTCGTTTTGCAGGCAACTCGCCCCAGCATCATTGGGGGGCTGTGTTTGATGCAATTCCCCAAATTACGCGGCGTGCTTTTGTGTTTTCACGATGGGAGGAAACCGGAGAGGCAGGAATAAACAAAGACCCCATGCAGAACACGGGAGGGGGAGGAACATACAAACAACATACAAACAACATACAAACGCCACGTAGAAAAAAACCGCGCCCGAGTCGGGAATCGAACCGAGGCTGCCCTCTTTAGACCGCGAGAGCCGCTGCCGTGATGACGATCACGGGGGACCTCAGGGGTCAGGGTCATTCTTTTTGACATCGAAGATTCCTCGGGATGCATGCGAGTTTGGGAGCTTCACGTGAATAGAGAGAGGGGAGAGAGGCATTCGTATTGGAGCCAGTTAGCATACTGAAGGAGTTACAATAAGATGAAGAGGAGTATGTTGTTGTTGATGATGATCGAGCCACTTGCGTCTCGTATGGCGGAGCGAGTCTCACAACGCCGGCGGCCAATTTCTGTTTTCGGGGCACATTGATTTTGAGTATCTGTAACAGATTAAGGGTCTCGTCCGGGCGGAGTGCGACAGATGTGTCCCCTCGATGCTTGCTTGGTCTCTACTGCATCGCTTCGGGATTTTAAAAAGCACAGCGGTGGTGGACTCGGTGCCGGATTATATTATCGTAGTAGCACAAATAGTAGCTACTACTACACGTGTAGTAGCTACTACTACACGTGTAGTAGCTACGGGTCCCGCAATTTCAAGTGCCCCGCGCTAAATGCTTTCAAGTGCCATCAATTCCGGTTCAGCGATTCTGCACTTTCTCTATTACTATCGTACTTTATGGTACTTTATGAACGACTGGGTGTTTAAGGATAGCGATTTGTCGTATTATCTGGCCGTATAGCTAATTAAACATGCAATTACTTTACTATGCAAGTAAAAAATGTGTTTTAATATTTTTGGGGTTTTTTTAGGGCCCCTTTATAGCAACACATGCTACAGCCCCCGCACTAGCTTAGTCCGGCACTGGGCGGACTTATAATTGTCGTTGATGTCGAGTAGGTAAAGAAATAACATTGAGAGAGAGAGAGAGAGCCACCCGTTTGGCTGTGGCGTTACAGCGTGGCCGTGTGCTCGACACTGGAGTGCCGCGGGGCATGGCGGCAGCTTGGGGCGAGAGCGAGGATGTTGATGAAGGCGGTCCGGATTGAGTGGCGATGGCTCAAGGGCGAATTGAGGGCGAGATGGTGGCGAGGTTTCGGATGAGAGTCGTCGAGGGAAGGAAACCCTCACACCGACCCTCCGAGTCACGGGGAGACGCTTTAGTCGCTGCGCACAATTAGTGCGCTCCTCTCTCCACTCTCTGGGACGCGCTCCTGTTTGCGCACAAAGTCACGCCTTGAATCTCGCGCGCGCACCCAATGGCTCGCTCGCTCGAGACAAAACAACACGCCTTAGCAGACTTGGTAGGGACAAGTGCTGTTCGCGAGTAGCACCTATGAAGGCCGGCACAGCACACGAGGAGGTGGCTGTAGCCAACACCACGCCAGGCCGCCTTTGTCTCCCCAGTGGCGATGTTTTTTACACAGTACCCGGTGCTCATTTGAGGCTGGGTCGACCTAGGGGAGGCCCAGGACTGGTTCAGATAATCGTCAACGACGTTGACAGTCAGCGGGTCGCCCGGGTTGGTAGCGCAGCGTGCTAAACACTGTGCCACCGCTCCCCACAGTGACACTCACACGCGCGCGCACTCAATGGCCCACTCGCTCAAGACCTCAGTCGACCAGACGGACTGCTCACCCGTGCTGTTTAACCACTGCGGGTGACCACAACGCTCACCCACTCTCCCATCCGATCACCCGCCCATCCATCTCGTCAAATAATCTCTCTCACCCCATCCAATCACTCACCCGCTCGCCCATCCACTCGCCCACTCATTTGCTCGCTCACTCACTCACTCACCTCGGGCATCCAACCACTCACCCATCCAGTCGCTGATCTGCTCACCCACCCACGCACGCACTCACTTATCGAGGCATCGAGTCACTCACGCACCCAACCCACTCGTAATCCGAGTCCCCATCGTAATTGAGGCCCCCATCCCCACCACCGAGTCGAGGCACGGAGGTCACGGGGCGGCCTCATTACAACCCAAAGCAAAACAACAACAACAATCACAGCCAGACGCAAGCGAGTCAACCAACAAGCACGCGCGGACAAACCAGCGCTGGATGCACGGAGGCGTCCCCAGGAGCCCGCGGCAGACACCACGGGGGGGGGGGGCGAGGAGGTCATCGGGCGACGCCGACATTTGGCACGCGAACGCTTCCCCTTCGGCCCGACTCATCAGTCGCACGGCCGTCACCGCCAGGGTTTCGCGCGTTTGAGCACTCCCATCAGCTCTTCCCCGGCGCGCGTTCCGCCACTATGTCCGACGTTTCGCTCCCACGTGCACCGAAGCCAACTCAATAAATAAAGCAAGCTCGTTTTGTTTTTCTCCCATCGATTATAAAGTGGTGCTGGCGACTGCCGAGCGAGTTAGTGAGCGGGGTGAGTGAGCGGGGTGAGTGAGTGGGTGAGTGAGTGGTTGGGTGAGTGGGTGAGTGGGTGGGTGAGTGAATACGTAAGTGGCTGGGTGAGTAAGTGGGTGAGGGGGTGAGTGTGTGGATGAGTGGGTGGGTGAGTGGGTGAGTAAGCGGGGTGAGTGAGTGGGTGAGTGAGCGGGGTGAGTGAGTGGTTGGGTGGGTGAATAAGTAGGTGGCTGGGTGAGTAAGTGGGTGAGTGAGTGGTTGGGTTGGTGAGTGGATGGGTGAGTGGGTGAGTGAGCGGGTGGGTGAGCGGGTGGGTGAGCGGGTGGGTGAGTGGGTTGGCGAGTGGGTGGGTGAGTGAGTGGGTGGGTGAGTGGTTGAGTTGGCGAGTGGGTTGGTGAGTGGGTGGGTGAGTGGTTGGGTTGGTGAGTGGTTGGGTTGGAGAGTGGGTGGGTGAAGGGTTGTGTGGGTGAGTGGTTGGGTTGGTGTTTGTGTGGGTGATTGGTTGTGTGGATGAGTGGGTGGGTGAGTGAGTGGGTGGGTGAGTGAGTGGGTGGGTGAGTGGTTGTGTGGATGAGTGGGTGGGTGTCAATGAGCAACAGCGGCGGTCATCAACCAGCCCCGTACTTTGTATACTATCTATGGCAGAATTCGAGCGAAACCGAATCGGGCTCTTAGGCGAAGAAGCTGCAGGCGGCACGCGGTGTGAAGCGTCGGACAACGCTCCCAATGACAACGCGAGAGACGGCGGCACCACCACGGGTACTCGCATCGGAGAGGCCGAGACGCAGCGCGCAATGGCGCAGACGGAGTCCCCACCTCTACTTCCTCCACCTCCACCACCTCCTCCTCCACCTCCTCCACCACCTCATCCTCCTCCTCCACCACCTCCTCCTCCACCTCCTCCACCTCATCCTCCACCACCTCCTCCCCCACCACCTCCTCCTCCCCCACCTCCTCCTCCTCCACCACCTCCTCCTCCCCCACCTCCTCCTCCTCCACCACCTCCTCCTCCTCCCCCACCTCCTCCAGCTCCCCCACCTCCTCCTCCACCACCTCCTCCTCCCCCACCTCCTCCTCCCCCACCTCCTCCTCCTCCCCCACCTCCTCCTCCCCCACCTCCTCCAGCTCCCCCACCTCCTCCTCCACCACCTCCTCCTCCCCCACCTCCTCCTCCTCCCCCACCTCCTCCTCCTCCCCCACCTCCTCCAGCTCCCCCACCTCCTCCTCCACCACCTCCTCCTCCCCCACCTCCTCCTCCCCCACCTCCTCCAGCTCCCCCACCTCCTCCTCCACCACCTCCTCCAGCTCCCCCACCTCCTGCTCCCCCACCTCCTCCAGCTCCCCCACCTCCTCCTCCTCCACCACCTCCTCCTCCACCACCTCCTCCTCCCCCACCTCCTCCTCCCCCACCTCCTCCAGCTCCCCCACCTCCTCCTCCCCCACCTCCTCCAGCTCCCCCACCTCCTCCTCCACCACCTCCTCCTCCTCCACCACTTCCTCCTCCCCCACCTCCTCCAGCTCCCCCACCTCCTCCTCCTCCACCACCTCCTCCCCCACCTCCTCCTCCAACACCTCCTCCTCCCCCACCTCCTCCAGCTCCCCCACCTCCTCCAGCTCCCCCACCTCCTCCTCCACCACCTCCTCCAGCTCCCCCACCTCCTCCTCCCCCACCTCCTCCAGCTCCCCCACCTCCTCCTCCACCACCTCCTCCTCCCCCACCTCCTCCTCCCCCACCTCCTCCAGCTCCCCCACCTCCTCCTCCACCACCTCCTCCAGCTCCCCCACCTCCTGCTCCCCCACCTCCTCCTCCTCCACCACCTCCTCCCCCACCTCCTCCAGCTCCCCCACCTCCTCCTCCTCCACCACCTCCTCCCCCACCTCCTCCTCCAACACCTCCTCCTCCCCCACCTCCTCCTCCTCCCCCACCTCCTCCTCCCCCACCTCCTCCAGCTCCCCCACCTCCTCCAGCTCCCCCACCTCCTCCTCCACCACCTCCTCCAGCTCCCCCACCTCCTCCTCCCCCACCTCCTCCAGCTCCCCCACCTCCTCCTCTTCCTCCACCACCTCCTCCCCCACCCCCCCCTCCCCCACCTCCTCCTCCCCCACCTCCTCCTCCCCCACCTCCCCCTCCCCCCACCTCCTCCTCCACCACCCCCACCTCCTCCTCCCCCACCTCCCCCTCCCCCACCTCCTCCTCCCCCACCTCCTCCTCCACCACCCCCACCTCCTCCTCCCCCACCTCCTCCAGCTCCCCCACCTCCTCCAGCTCCCCCACCTCCTCCCCCTCCCCCACCTCCTCCTCCCCCACCTCCCCCTCCCCCACCTCCTCCTCCACCACCCCCCACCTCCTCCTCCCCCACCTCCTCCTCCCCCACCTCCTCCTCCCCCACCACCTCCACCACCTCCACCTCCTCCTCCCCCACCTCCCCCTCCCCCACCTCCTCCTCCACCACCCCCACCTCCTCCTCCCCCACCTCCTCCAGCTCCCCCACCTCCTCCAGCTCCCCCGCCTCCTCCCCCTCCCCCACCTCCTCCTCCCCCACCTCCCCCTCCCCCACCTCCTCCTCCACCACCCCCACCTCCTCCTCCCCCACCTCCTCCTCCCCCACCTCCTCCTCCCCCACCACCTCCACCACCTCCACCTCCTCCTCCCCCACCTCCCCCTCCCCCACCTCCTCCTCCCCCACCTCCCCCTCCCCCACCTCCTCCTCCACCACCCCCACCTCCTCCTCCCCCACCACCTCCACCACCCCCACCTCCTCCTCCCCCACCTCCCCCTCCCCCACCTCCTCCTCCCCCACCTCCCCCTCCCCCACCTCCTCCTCCCCCACCTCCTCCTCCCCCACCACCTCCACCACCCCCACCTCCTCCTCCCCCACCTCCCCCTCCCCCACCTCCTCCTCCCCCACCTCCCCCTCCCCCACCTCCTCCTCCACCACCCCCACCTCCTCCTCCCCCACCTCCTCCAGCTCCCCCACCTCCTCCTCCACCACCTCCTCCAGCTCCCCCACCTCCTCCTCCCCCACCTCCTCCAGCTCCCCCACCTCCTCCAGCTCCCCCACCTCCTCCTCTTCCTCCACCACCTCCTCCCCCACCTCCCCCTCCCCCACCTCCTCCTCCCCCACCTCCCCCTCCCCCACCTCCTCCTCCCCCACCTCCTCCACCACCTCCTCCCCCACCAAGTTGACTCTGACAGAGTTGCTGCTGCTGCTGTTGTTGTTGATGTTGTTGATGTTGTAAGGGATTCAGCGGCCCGGAACATATTTGAGCGTCCCGTGGTCACGCCACATCCACAGAGTCACCTCTCGACCCGAGCTGCTGGCTCCATTAGTCGCGTGCAACCCGATAGAATTTCCCGCTTACAAGCAATCCGGCACACAACGTCCAGGATACTCTCTCTTTCCCGTTGACGGCTGCGACGCTTTCGTCGATTCGTCACGGACCGTTAAATGTCTCGCGTCTCCCAGCGAACTGGGAAAGATTCCGCGAGACATCAATCCTCCACACGCTGTCTTGTTGTTGTTGTGGTGGTGGTGGTGGTCTCTAACCGCAGTGCCACCCACCATCGACTCGCCTCTAGGGTCAACTCCACGACAACCAGGTTGGGTGCACTTCAATCGATCACGGCGGGGGATCTTTAATCCCCTTTCTGGCACCACGCGCATCGTTCTCCCAAGGTTTGACCGTCGATTAAAAAGGCGCCCCCCCACCCCACCCACCCGGCCTTGGGTTTGTTGGTCCAAAAGTCGTCGCGTGGGAACGGCGCGGGGTGCCGTTCCCCCTCGACGGCGGCGTGGGCCCTTGCCGACGAACATCGTCGCGCAGTCTGCAGGCAAGGCAAGGGGGTGATTGCGCGTCAGGCCCCGCTACGCAATGAACGGCAAGCCCAGGGTGGAACGCTGCCTTGCGGAGAAACGCTGCATAATCGGTGGACACTTCTGAAAGGCGAACACTCGCCCACGGTGACAAGCTGCCCACGGTGGTGGAGCCCTCGCCGTGGGGGGCCACCGGTAGCATTCGCCTCCCCAGGTGGCGGCGGCCTCCACAGGTGGTGGCGGCCTCCACAGGTGGTGGTGGCCTCCACAGGAGGTGGTGGCCTCCCCAGGTGGTGGCCTCCACAGGTGGTGGTGGCCTCCCCAGGTGGTGGCCTCCACAGGTGGTGACCTCCCCTGGTGGTGGCCTCCACAGGTGGTGGTGGCCTCCGCAGGTGGTGGTGGCCTCCACAGGTGGTGGTGGCCTCCACAGGTGGTGGTGGCCTCCCCAGGTGGTGGCGGCCTCCACAGGTGGTGGTGGCCTCCACAGGTGGCAGCGGCCTCCCCTGGTGGTGGCGGCCTCCACAGGTGGTGGCCTCCACAGGTGGTGGCCTCCACAGGTGGTGGCAGCCTCCCCTGGTGGTGGTGGCCTCCCCAGGTGGTGGCGGCCTCCCCAAGGCCCCTGCGGCTGATCGTCTGCGCTGCGATGGCGACGGGGATCTTGGGAAAGGTGGGAAGAGTCTGGCGCGTTCGCCAGAACGATTTGGCACTGCGTTGGCATCGAGCAATGCAATCATCGTCGTCGTCATCATCATCGTCGTCGTCGTCGTTGTCGTCATCGTCATCGAAGTCATCATGCCCAGCCAGAGGGCTGTGTAGACTCATCCACATACTCTCCGTACGGACGGACGGACGCATGCACAAAGCGCACAAAGCGTGCGCACGTGTCAGGGAAGCGTTTCTGACTTTACTTTGTTGTTATTATCATCATCATAAATATATTACGCTTGTTTAGCTTGGAGAGCCTCGCTTGGGAGTCTCAACACTGCTTTTCAGGAGGGTCCTGCCACGTTTTCCCTTTTGCAGTCGTGGGGGTAGCGACGCTGCTGCTGCTGCTGCTGTGATCCCAATCGATAAATTGTTGTTCGGCCAATGCCGGTTGTCACGTTGTGTGAGAACGTGTTTGTCCGCGTTTCACGGTTTTCCTTCTTTGAGCTTTGGTAGGAAACCGGAGACAGAACACACAAACTACGACACACACACATACGACACACACACACAACGACACACACGACACACACACACACACAACTACACACACACGCACACACAAACTACACACACACACAAACTACACAAACACACGACACACAAACACACGACACACACACGACACACACACACAGAGAAAGGCACCCCGGAGTCGGGAATCGAACCCAGGGGGATCTTCGCTGTGAGGCAACAGGCGTGACGTCACCGCTGCCGCTATGTTTGTTTCCTTTCGATAATCGGATTCAGTTCACAATTGTGTAAAGCTATGAGGCTTTCACGACTTCATAGCTCTCCGATTCGTATAATTTCAATTAGCGCTGACGGGAAATTGTCACAATTTGCTGGCACCAATCTGTGAAGTGATCTTGCCGCCCCCCCCCCTTTCTAAACGCGACCGTTGTCTGCCGCTCGAGGCCGCGGGGCTCCTGATCCTCTGTCCGCGAATCGCCCCCCTCCCCCCCCCCCCGCGTCATTCTCTTTTGGAAGCGACGTCACAAAAGTGACGTCACTGCCCCGTGACGTCTTACATTTCGGACAACGTCCGAATATTTTGGGTTTTTTCTCCTTTCCGCTCCCTCCCTCCCGCACCCCCCCCCCCAGAGAGCTGTCGTCCTGAAATTGCCAAAGCTTCACAATCCCCCCGTACCGCACAGAACGCACACACGCACACACGTACACACGCACACACGCATACACGCGCACACGCGCACACACGCACGCACACACACGCGTACACGCGCACACGCACGCACACACGCACGCACACACACGCATACACGCACGCACGCGCGTATACAAAGACCCACCCCCCTGTATAGCCTTAGTAGACTGTAGGGGCAAGTGCTGTTAGCGAGTAGCAGAAGGCCGGCACGGCACACGAGGGGGTGGGTGGCCAGCACCGTGCCCGGCCGCCTTTGTCTCCCCAGTGGTGATGTTTACACACCGCACCAGGTACTCATTTGAGGCTGAGTCGACCTAGGGGGAGGTCCAGGACCGGTTCAGATAATCGTCACCGGTGTTAGCCGTGGGCGGCAATCGAACTCGGGTGGCCGGGTTCGTAGCGCTAACCGCTACGCCACCGCTCCCCGCGTGAGCACGCACGCACGCACCGCCACAGCATAAGCAAATACACTAAGCTCCATTCATGGCTGGTGTCTGCTATTACTATTATTGTTGTTATTATTCGTAATTGTATTTGTACACTAAAGTTATCACCGGAGGGGGGAACAGACAAAAGATCTCGGCTCTTGACGGCGCAAGCTCCCATCACCCCTTAATGTGGCGGTCCTGAGCCCAGCGGTGGAAAACTCCACAGTCGTATGGCAGGGATCAAGTCCTTCCGTGGGGGGACCGCCGTCCCAGCTTGACCGACCCACAAAGCGGTACACGCTTTAGCGACCCCCCCCCCCCCCCACCGCGGAGGTGTCGGTGATTATTGGCTGGGATGTGTCGGTGGGAGGGGCGGTGTTTGAGTTTGCGACCTTCATTCTGTACACGAGGCGACGGTTGGGGGTAGCAGGGGGGGCAGGGGAGTGGGGGGCCGGGTGGAACTCCGTGGTCGGAGCCGGACGTCCGGTGGGCTCGCAGAGCCACGCTCGGGGTGGTGCTCGGGGTGGTGCTCGGGGCGGCGCTCGGGGTGGTGCTCGGGGCGGCGCTCGGGGTGGTGCTCGGGGCGGCGCTCGGGGTGGTGCTCGGGGTGGTGCTCGGGGTGGTGCTCGGGGCGGCACTCGGGGTGGTGCTCGGGGCGGCGCTCGGGGTGGTGCTCGGGGCGGCACTCGGGGTGGTGCTCGGGGTGGTGCGGTCACTTGTCCCGTCAGCATCTCGCTGCGTCGACTGGGCACGTCCACGTCCGTCCGTCCGTATGTCCGCTCGTCAGTGTGTCCGTCCGCGTGTCCATCGGCGTGTCCATCGGCGTGTCCATCGGTGAGTCCATGAGTCCGTCCGCGTGTCCATCGGTGTGTCCGTGAGTCCGTGAGTCCGTGTGCGACTCTCACTCTCTCAGATTCACGCTTCCTGTCCCCGTCTTCCTGTTTGTCCATCTGCCGATCCACGTGTCGATGTGGCTGTGCATCTCCCTCCCTCACGTCTTTTCGTATCATCTTTCTGTGCGTCCATCTATCTATCACGTTCAACCATCTATCCATCAATCCATCTACCTGTCCGTTTGTCCATCTCTCCCTCCGTCCATCTGTCTACCATCAGTCTGATCATCTATTGCTTTCATACATTTATCATCTTGCTGTTGATCTGTCTGCCAATCTATTGCTCCCTTCCACCTCTCTGCCGATCTGTCTATCTATTGCTTCAATCCATTTGTCCTGTCCGTCCATCATTCTATCCCACCCGTCCGTCCATTTCTTTCATCCGTCCGTCCGTCCACACGTCCATCCGTCCGTCCACTCGTCCGTCGGTTTTCCCGCTCGTCCATTCGCCGGTCGCTTCCGTCCGTCTGCCGGTCGCTCCGTCGGTCGGATGGCGGGTCGCCGGGTCGGTCGACTCCGGAGGGAGCTAGCACCAGTCGTCCTCGTCCGTCTCGCTGCACGCCCGCTCGCCCCCCCTCCGCGCGCCGCCCCGCGGCCTCGTGCCCGGCGCGCCGGCGTGCCGCCGCGGCCGGTGGCCGTTGGGCAGCCGCGGCGGCCGGGGGCCGTGGGTCGCCCGCTCCGGGACGCCCCCCCCCATCGCCGCCTCCTCGTCCTCGTCCCCTCCCCCGCGCCGCCTCGCCGCCCGACGCGCCGGCGCGTGGCCGTGCCCCGCCGGAGGCGAGCGCGGCCCCGGCGTCGCGGCGCCGGGGCCGCGGGTGAGGCTCAGGTAGGGGTCGGATGCGTGGTGGCGCGCCGGGCCGGTCGAGCCGCCGTGCCGGCCGCCGGGCGCCGAGGAACGGACTCCGCCTCCTCCTCCGCCGCCACCGCCAGGAGCCCGACGGCCGAACTCGTCGTCGCGCGGCGTCCTCGCGCGCTGCCGCTCGTGCGACGATCGCTTCGACCACGGCTCCTCTTCCTCCTCTTCCTCCTCCTCCTCCTCGCGCTCCCCCTCCTCCTCTTCATCCTCGTCGTCGTCGCCGCCACCGCGCCGGTCCCCCGGCGTCATTCGGCCGCCCTCCCACTCGCGGCCCTCCAGCACCAGCGAGCACACTCGCTTGGCCGGCGCGGGACGGGAGCCGGCGGAGCGGCGCACCACGGACGCACCGGAGACGGCGCCGGAGACGGCGCCGGAGACGGCGCCAGAGACGGCGCCGGTTCCCGCGGCGGAGGGCGACGGCGGCCGCACGGGGGGCGAGGAGGAGCGGGTGCCGGGCCCGGAGCGGCCGGGGTGGAGCGGCGCCACCGCCCCCCCCGCCGCCGCTTGCTGCTGCTGCTGTTGGGGCGTGCGCGGGAGCTGGCGGCGCCGCGTGCGCAGGGGCGTGCCGCACACCGGCGTGCACGACTCCGACGGGTACCCGAGGCCCGGGCGCACGGGGCTGCTGCTGAGGGAGCGGCTGCCCTGTGAGGTGGGTGCGGGTGAGGACACGTGGTGGTCACGATCGGGGGGACACGTGGGGGACACGTGGGGACACGTGGGGGACACGCGGGTACAAGGGAGACACATGACCACGTGGGCCCAAACACAAAGACAACAAACAAATATCCCCCAAATAGCCTGCACAGACTGTAGGGCAAGTGCTGTTAGCGAGTAGCAGAAGGCCGGCAAGGCACACGAGGGGGTGGGTGGCCAGCACCGTGCCCGGCCGCCTTTGTCTCCCTAGAGGTTATGTTTACACACCGCACCAGGTACTCATTTGTGTCTGACTCAACCTAGGGGAGGTCCAGGACTGGTTCAGATGGTGTTGGCAGTGAGAGCGGGAATTGAACTCAGGTCTCCGGGTTCGTAGCGCAGTGCGCTGACCGCTACACTACCACTCCCTCACAAACACGCGTACACACGCGCATGCGCACGCACGTACGTACAGACACACACGCGTAGACACGCGCATGCGCACGCACGTACGTACAGACACACGCGTACACACGGGCATGCGCACGCACGTACGTACAGACACACGCGTACACACGCGCATGCGCGTACGTACAGACACACGCGTACACACGTGCATGCGCACGCACGTACGTACAGACACACGCGTACACACGGGTGCGCGTACGTACAGACACACGCGTACACACGCGCATGCGCACGCACGTACGTACAGACACACACGTGCGCATGCGCATGCGCACGCACGTACGTACAGACACACACGCGTACACACGCGCATGCGCACGCACGTACGTACAGACACACGCGTACACGCGCATGCGCACGCACGTACGTACAGACACACGCGTACACACGCGCATGCGCACGCACGTATGTACAGACACACGTGTACACACGCGCATGCGCACGCACGTACGTAGAGACACACACGCGTACACACGCGCATGCGCAAGCACGTACGTACAGGCACACGCGTACACACGCGCATGCGCACACACATACGTACAGATACACACGCGTACACACGCGCATGCGCACGCACGTACGCGCGCGCACGTATGCACGTGCACGCACATACATGCACGCACACATGCACACACGCACTCACGCGTACGTACGGCCTTGCGCGTGCCGGCCGGCGGGGCGTGCGTGCCCACGCCCCTGCGGGTGCGTGAGCGTGAGGCCGGGTCGGAGGCCTCGCCCAGGCGGCCCATCCTGGGGGAGCTCAGCTCCATCTGAGAGCCTGCGCAGCGGGGACACGCAGAGAGCCATAGAGACAGTTAGAGACAGAGACACGTGACACGCAGAGACACAGACACAGTCACAGAGACACACAGAGACACAGACACGGTGACACACAGAGACACAGTCACAGAGACACACAGAGACACGTGACACACAGAGACACGTGACACACAGAGACACGTGACACACAGAGGCACGTGACACACAGAGACACAGACGCGTGACACACAGAGACACGTGACACACAGAGACATAGACACGTGACACACAGAGACACGTGACACAGAGATACGTAACACACAGACACACAGACACGTGACACACAGACACGTGACACACACAGACACAGAGACACGTGACACACAGACACGTGACACAGATACATAGACACGTGACACAGAGAGATAGACACGGTGACACAGAGGAGAAGTGGTAACAATGTAAAGCTCTTTGTCAATCCATTGCTGGATGAAGCCCTCCCCGAGCCATCTTTGGTCATGGGAGGGCTCCGTAGAGACGGCTGTGGAGGTACCCTCTCTCGATGGCTTTTGGCCTACTCTTCCACACTGGCCAGCGCATCTCGCAAGAGGTGGGGGTTACCCCAGCGCACGCGACCTGCCGATGGGAGGCTACCTGTGGCCGAACCCACTCACGCTGCCGGGCGAACAGATGCATTGGGCGAGGGGGGGCAGGTGGCTGGCCGGGGGGGTTATGAAACTTGCTCCCCCGTTCCAACCGCCGCGCCGGGAGATTGGGGTCAAACCGGCGTGACCTCTGGATCGCGAGTCCGGTGGCGCTGCCGACCCGCTTAAGAAAATCTTAACAAACAAACAGAAACAATCGGCGTAATTTGATGTTAATTTGCGGTTGGGCAAGAGGCCCGGAATCGACATTCCTAAAGCCGCGACCACAGCCAAGACCTGAAGATGTCTACAGAGCCCGGCGTGAGCCACGGATGTCGTGGTGTTTGTGTCATCGGAGGTGCGGAGGAAGGATAACAAACGGATGGGTATCTGTGTTGAGTCTAAGGGTCTCCGAGTCTACGTATGTCGGTATGTGTGATGACTTCTTTCGCACCGTACGAAGCCAACCGTGCTGATCGGAGGTGCGGTGGAAGGAGAAGAAACTAAACACAAAAAAGCCGTTCTAAAGCAGTGAGTGTTTAATCTGGATTTAAAAGTGCATCGCTCCCAGTGGTTTGCTAATATTGGAAGGAAGAGCGTTCATTGTAAGGTCGCACTCGTTACACGCAACGTGCTTGCCACGACACCTCGCTGATCTCGTCAAGGAGCATAACCCATCATCAGGCCAACTCCGTCATCCTCGCAGCAGCAGCAGCGGCAGCAGCGGCAGCAGCGGCAGCAGCGGCAGCAGCGGCAGCAGCGGCAGCAGCGGCAGCAGCGGCAGCAGCGGCAGCAGCGGCAGCAGCGGCAGCAGCGGCAGCAGCGGCAGCAGCGGCAGCAGCGGCAGCAACGGCAGCAGCGGCAGCAGTGGCAGCAGCGGCTTTTGACTGGCCATCGAACAAAGATGGTGGCCACCGCATCATCGCGCGGCGCTTTCAGATGCGCTTCTGCGGCCGTCTGGAACGCTCTTCCTTCCGATATTGGAAAGCCAGTGGTGCACTTTTAAAAATGATACAGATATAGATTGACAAAGTCATTTCTTTAGAACTGCTTTTTGTGTTTAGCTTGTTGTCCTTTTCCCCCCCGCAAACATCTCCGCGTACGGTTGGCGATAAAACAAGTTCCACGCACGCACACACGTGCCGACATCCCAGACGGGAGACGGAACTGGAACCGGCGACCCCTGTCTGGATAGCGAGTCCAGCGCGCTCACCACTGCAACTCAGCAGCAACCCTTCTGTTGGGGGCAGGTGTTAGAACCCCCCCTCCCCCCCACTAACGGAGGGAGGGGGGGTGGTGAGGTGGTGGTGGTGGTGGTGGTAGGGGAGGGGGTGTAACGGATGTTCCCGCTGCTCGCGAGACTCAGCGGCCAGCCGTGGAGGTGGTGGACGCGTCGCTGTAATTGGTTGTGACGGAACGGGCTGCCCTGCGGTTCCCAGGGCAGCCGTGTGAGCGCTGCAAACCCGGGGGGCGCGGCAAGAGGCGTTTTTAAAATGAATTCGTTGTATTTATATAATTATATAAATACGTGCTTGTAGGGGGAGCGGTGGCGCAGCGGTTCGCGCTACGCTGCGCTACGAACCCGGCCGCCCGAGTTCGATTCCCGCTCACGGCCAACACCGGTGACAATTATCTGAACTGGTCCTGGGCCTCTCCTAGGTCGACACAGCCTCAAATGAGTACCCGGTGCGGTGGAGTAAACATCGCCACCGGGGAGACAAAGGAGGCCGGGCGTGGTGCTGACCACCCATCCTCTCGTGTGCCGTGCCGGCTTTCATAGGTGCTACTCGCTAACAGCACTTGCCCGAAGAGTCTGTTGAGGGTATACGGGGGATCTTTGTCTTTTGTGCTTGTGTGTGTACTTCACAAGTGTAATTCCTGCGCCGGTAAAGAAAGGCGTCTTCAACGACTGCACTGGCACTTTGCCCTTTTTGAGAATTTAATTTGGGGTCGGTGCAGGTGTGCAGGTGTGCAGGTGTGCAGGTGTGGGGGTGTCGGTGTGAAACCCCAGGTGAGACCCCAGGTGACACGCCAGGTGATACCCCAGGTGACACCCCAGGTGACATGCCAGGTGACACGCCAGGTGACACGCCAGGTGACACCCCAGGTGAGACCCCAGGTGAGACCCCAGGTGATACCCCAGGTGACACGCCAGGTGACACGTCAGGTGATACACCAGGTGAGACCCCAGGTGAGACCCCAGGTGAGACCCCAGGTGAGAGATGCGGCGGAGCCCCACCGGTCCACGCGTCCGAGTGGCGCGCGGACCCCGGCGGTGGGGGCGGCCGCCTCTGCTGGCGCCCGCCGACAGCGGCGGCGGCGTCCGGGCCGCCCCGCTTGGCCGGCCTCGCCGGGGAGGGTCCCCCGGCGAGGCCGGCGAGGCTCCCCGGGGCACGGTGAGCGGCGGAGACGGGGTCCGGGGGGGCCCCGCGGTCGGGGCTCACGCGCTCCAGGGACAGCTCGGCCAGGTCGGGCCCCGGGGTGCGGACGCTGGCGCCCAGCAGCGAGGCGGAGCGCTTGATGGGGCTCGCGTCCCGGATGGGCTGCCGGGGGGCGGGAGAGACGGGCGGGGGGGGAGTGGCCGTGGGGGGAGACGGTGGGGGGGGGGAGATGGTGGGGGGGGGAGACGGTGGGGGGGGGGAGATGGTGGGGGGGGGAGATGGTGGGGAGGGGATGGGGGGGGGAAGACAGTGGGGGGAGACGGTCCGGAAAACGCCCAACGTCTGGGGACGATCGTGGGGGCTGTTGATGTCCATTGCCTGCACCCTGCACCCTGCACATGGTGCGGTGTGAAACCCCAGCTGATACCCCAGGTAAGACCACAGGTCATACCACAGGTGAGACCACAGGTGAGACCCATGGTGCAGGGTGCAGCACGCAGTTGCCAGCCTCTGAGAGGTGCATCGAGGACCAGTCCTATAGCGCCTGTGACGCCGTGGACTCCACCGGCAGCCAGGCTATTGGACGGGATCGAACTCGGGTCGCCGGGTGTGTAGTGCGGCGCGCTAACCGCTATACTGCCGCTCTGCTGACTGTGTGTGTGACCTCACACGCACACACACGCTGTAGGTGACACACACTGTAGTTGACACACACACACACACACTGTAGGTGACACACACACACACACTGTAGGCGACACACACACAGGAGGTGACACACACACACACACTGTGTGTGACTGACCACACACACACTGTGTGACCACACACACAGGTAGACTCATCAGTCACACGCAGGCAAAACAACTCAAGCATCTCGGAATCTTCTTCAGCAGGAGTCGGCTTCTTTTTCTTTATCAGATACAAATACCAGAGAAAGGGAGATGCTCAAATATTTAAATAAATCGCCACTAAGATAACAGCGAAAACAAGATTGTGTAAACATCTGATAGGAGGGGGGAGGGCACCGACCACGACGGACGGCGCAGACAAATGTCCCCCGTGTAGCCTTGCAGCCTGCCTGGGGCAAGTGCTCGCCAGCGAGGCCAGAACGGGTGGTGTGGTGTGGCCAATAGCAGTGGCGACGTCCGGTACATGCACACCGCACCGCACGCCCAGGCACTCATTGAAGGCCGAGTGGACCTAGGGGCGGGGAACCTTTTCTCTGCCAAGGACCATTTGGATATTTATAACATCAATCGCTGGCCATACAAAATTATCAACTTAAAAATTTGCCTGCCTGTTATATTTGGTCAAACATTTAATTAACTCGCCCCTAACGCGATGGCTGGAACTGCTTCTCTTTGTCGAGGCGTGTGATGTTAGCTGCTATTGATGATGTTGCTACCCGCAACTGCTTTTCCAGGTTTGCTCCTAGATTTATTGAATTTCGAGTCCCGCAGCGGTTGCCTTGGCAGGGCTACACCAAATGACATCGCGGGCCTCATACGGCCCGCAGACCCGACGTTCCACACCCCTGGCCTAAACGAGAAGGCCCCACTGAGCGATGTCGCCGGTTTCTACCAGAAGCGACCTGGAAGCTGAACGAAGCGGCTTGGTCGTCGTTGCGTGGAAATGTTTGTCAGCCAAATAACTCCAAACACGCAAGTGTGGAGGGGGGAAACTGGAGACAGATCCACGCCACCACGGGGAGGGAGAGGGAGGGAGAGAGAGAGAGAGGGAGAGTAGTAGGTGGTGGTGGTGGGCGGCATACCGACAGTGCTGGGTGCAGGCCGGCCAGGAACGGCTGCTCGCAGAGACGAAGAGGAGGGAGGGGGACATGGGGGGGGGGGGGGTAGAAGGGAAGAGGTGACGCTGTGGATTACAGTGCGACTCGCTTCGCAGCATGACCATCGTGAGCACCGCATGACTGACATTGCCATGATCAAGTGTGACCCATCAGAATCGTCATCAGCACGCACCATCATCATCATTGTAATGAAAGAGCAATAGACAGACCGGAATGACTGACATGCAGACGCATGAACAGACATGACGGACAGACAGACGGACAGACGGACGGACTGATGGACAGACTGTCCCATGGAGAGACGCACAGACAGACCCAGCAGACCGACTGATGAACAAACCATCCAATGGACAGGCAAAGCGGACAGACACATGGACAGACGCGGACTGACACACCAACGAGATGGACAAGCAGACAAAAACAAACACGCAAACAGACGGACGGACAATCAGACAAGACCGACGGACGGACAGACGACGGACAGGTGGACAGAGCGGCGACGCCGTGCCGAGGTGGCGTGGCCGCAGGGGAAGGCCGCAGGGGGGAGACCACGGGGGAGGGGGCTGCGGGGGAGGGGGCTGCGGGGGAGGGCGCCACGGGGGAGGGCCGCGTGCCTCTACCGATCTTCACAAAGCGACAGGAACTCGTGGCTGGCCGGGCGATGGAGAATAACCGATGCGGCACTCACGCGGCATGCCTCTCTCTCTCTCTCTGTCTGACCCGAGCGTGGTCCACTACACGAGGCTGCAGGTTACCACCACAGCCTCTTAGACGCGTGGCAGAGCTTCGAGCGGAGCGGAACGCGTTGGGAAAGAGAGAGAGGGGACGACTCAGAGAGAGAGAGACAACGACTCAGATTCGCTTGGACCACTCAGAGAGAGGGGGGACAACTCAGAGAGAGAGACAGAGAGGACGACTCAGAGAGAGAGAGAAGACAGAGAGGACGACTCGGACGAGCCGGGAGGAGGAACCACAGACGAGGAGTGGGGTAGCAGCAGCCACGCCACCAAAAATTGCCCCAGCTCTGCCATCCTCTTAACATGAACGTGTGTTCAGCCAATTAATGATGAGTGTTTATGTTGTGCATATGGAAGATTGAGTGAAAAAAAAGTTTAATTCATTTTGACACATCCCATTGGCCGCATGGCCTTCTGGGAGAGCGTGATTTCATCAGCAGTGGTTCCAAAGCAAAACTCTGCACCCGTTTCGACGTTCAGCGTCTCATCAGCAGATGCAGGCGTGACGTCGACCAGTGCTTTATCGGCAAGTGCCGCCCTCCACCGGGGTAAATAGAAGTGAGAAGCACCGGCACAACGTCGCGGCCCCATGGCACGGGGGACCAACCGACCGCGGGCGTCACACCGAATGAAGGATGAACTGTGCGACCCACCCCCCCGGCAGAGGAATGTGGAGTTTCCGCGCGCGGCCGCGGGGGGCGGGCGGCGGGGGTAGGGTTAGGGAGGGGGAGGTAACGTGCCTGAGCGTCGACGGTGAGACGGGGGAGGGAGGTGGCGCGGGCCTGGGCCTCCAGCGAGGCGCGGGGGTCTCCGGCGCAGGAGAGGGCGCTCAGCTCGTACGTCTGTGGGGGGAGCGCCGTCAACATCGCAAAGCGGCGTCGGCACCGGCATCGTCGTCGTCGTCATCGTCATCATCGTTGTCGTTATTGTCCTCATCGGTGTCATCATCATAGTCATCGTCGTTGTCCTCGTCGTTGTCATCATCGTCGTCGTCTACATTGTGGTTCGTTGTCCTTCCACCCCGCACCTCCGATTGGCACGGTTGGCTACGTGCGGTGCGGTAGAATTCCAACATACATACATAGACTCACACACAGAGACCCATAGACTCACACAGAGACCCATAGACTCACACAGAGACCCATTGACTCACATGGAGGCCCAAAGACTCTCACCTGCACGGCGCCATATCCGCTGAAGGGGGGCTCGATGCGCCGGCTCTGCCGTGTCCTCTGAACCATCTCCTGGGCCCGCTGGGTCACCCACGACACCGACGTGGTGAGCTCACCCCTGCCACGGCACGCCACAGAGACAAAGGTCCCCCCGATAGCCTCAACGGACTCTCTGGGGGCAAGTGCCGTCGGCAGCAGCCTGCGCGCTGGATGTACCACACAGGACCCACTGTTGTGTCTGTCGACCGGCCGAGGTGCTGGCCACCCACCCCCTTGTGCGCCGTGCCGGCCTTCATTAGGCGCTGCTACTCGCTAACAGCACTTGCCCCAACAGTCTGTTAAGACTACACGGGGGATCTTTGTCTGTGCGTTTGTCTGGTGCATCATCACAGCCAACCCATGGCCTCTTGGTCTGTCCCCTGACCTCCTGCCAGCGCCGAGCCTCCGACACTTGGCGTGGCCTCAAGCGTCATGGTGACGTCACCGCCACTTAGTGGCGAATGGCGATTGTTGCTGCTGTGTGTACGTGGCGGTGTGTCTGCAACCCATGGCACCTGCTGGGTCTGTCCCGTGACCTCCTCTGTCAGCGAGCCTTCGACACTTCACCTTGCCTCAAAGTGCACCTGGCCTGGCACAGGCGCCGTGGTGACGTCACCGCCACTTAGCGAGGAACGGGGGCGGCTGTTTTTGTTGTTGTGTGTGTCTGAGTGTGCGTTGCTCTCTGTGTGTGTGTGTGTGCGCGCGTCAGCTCACGGCTGCGTCTCTCCGTCAAGCAGTGGATGCTGGCCCGCCTGCATGTCCGGCCGGGCGTCCAGGCGGGGCGACCCCAGCATCCTCTGGAAGAGCGACGGCTTGCGGCTCTGAGCACGGGACACGAAGAGGGCAAAGACAAGAAATGTCGCCCCCCCCCCACCCCCCCTTACCACCACCAACGACAAAGATCCCCCGTGTAGCCTGTAACAAACCGTTGGGGCAAGTGCTGTTCCCGAGCGCCTATGAAGGCCGGCACGGCACACGAGGGGGTGGGTGGCTAACACCACGCCCGGCCGCCTTTGTCTCCCTAGTGGCGATATTTTACGTACCACACCGGGTACTCGTTTGAGGCCGAGTCGACCTAGGAGAATCCCAGGACCGGTTCAGATAATCGTCACCGGTGTTGGTAGCCGTAAGCGGGCCGTCGAGTTCGTCGGCGCCGCGCGCTAACCGCTGCGCCGCCACTCCGGCTTGGCCAATCGCAAAGAAGGTCACGAGGTCAAATCCATTTTTGTGGGGTTCACTCGGCAAAGTCAACTTGTAACGTGCCACCACCAACACCCAGTATTCACTCAATATTTACTCAGTATTCACTCAATATTTACTCAGTATTCACTCAGTATTTACTCAGTATTCACTCAGCATTCACTCAGTTTTCACCCAGCATTCACTCAGGGAGTGCTGTGTCCGACTGCAGCGACTGGGGGAGTGCCGTTTCTGACTGGCGACACTCTCCGCAGCTCTGCACCATCTGGGCCCAGCTGCCTCCGGTGAGCTGGTCCCGGCAAAGTTTTCACTCCGACTCGTCTGGGAGGTGGGGGGGGTTCTACGGGGAGCGTCCACAGAGACCGACCGACGGACGGACGCCCGCGTGGACAGACCGACGTAATACGTCCCAGACGCAGCAACAAGCAGCTGACGAAGCCTGCAGAACACCCCGGCCGCTTTAGCGCCGCTCCAGAAAGTAAAGACGCGCCCCAAACGTGTAACCCGTGTCGTCGATGAAGTTACACAGATCTACGTACGCACGTTGAACTTCTTTCGCACCGTAAGTAGCCAGTCGCGCTAATCGGAGGTGCGGGGGGGGGGGACTCAACATAAAAAGGAGTTCTAAAGAGATGAGTTTGTCAATCGAGACGATGACGATTCAAAAGTGGCCTCGCTCCCAGTGGCTTCCTCATATCGGTGGGTGTCGCGGGTCGCCGCAGAAGCGCTCCTGAAAGCGTGCGGTGCGGTGACAAAACATGTAGTCACACACACAGACGTGCGACCACAAACTAAACACTACCACACATACACCCCAAAAATACACCAATAATACACGAAAGCAAAGATCCCCCGTATAGCCTTGACAGACTGTTGGGGCAAGTGCTGGAGGTGGCTGAAGGAGGTGGATGGAGGAGGGAGAGGAGGTGGAGGGGTGCGCCTGAGGATGCCTGACGCTCGCTGAGGTTAAATACCAAACGCTGAACCCTCACATTTTTCGGGCTTCAATTCCCCCCCCCAACTCCCTCTCAGCTCCCCTCGACGTTTTTTCCGGCAGCTCCACCGGCTGCGAGAAGAGAACAATGAGCGACGTACGGCGCGATAGAAGTTGAACGTGCATACACGACATACTACACTATACGCTACACTACCCACTACACTAACTACTACAATACACTACTAGACTAAATTCAAGAAATTGTATTCTTGGGTCTTTCACTAAAGTCACAGTTTCAAAGAAAATAATCAAAAATAACAAACAAAAAACTACGACGTTTTGATCGCAACGCATGCGACCGTCTTCAGGAAGAGGGGGGGGGAGGTCAGCTTCCAAAGCAAACTGTTGATAAGAGTTTGAAATGGTGACTGTGAAAGCGCAAGTTTGAAATGGGCATGAATCACAACTAACATCGGATGTTAGTTGTGCTTCATGCCCCTTGGTTGCGGCTCTGCGATCTGCCATCAACATGCTCATCTCTCTGTAACACGCTCAATTTCACCTGGCAACCCTCTGATTGGTGGAAAACGAACCACCGCCGGGCTCGCTGCCCACCGCTCACATTGTCATTGGCTGCTGACATTTGGGCGACGCCAATTTAAAACCCCGACAAACAGTTTGCCTTGGAAGCTGTTAACCCCTTTTCCTGAAGACGACCTCTTGCGTTGCGATCGAAACGTCGTGACTTTACCAAAAGACCCAAAAATATGAATTCCTGCAGTCACGAAAGCTTTAAGTAAAAATTTAAGCAATTATTTATATAGAACTGTTGTTGTTGTTGTTGAGGTTGTTATTCTTCCCACGCACCTCCGATTAGCGCGGTTGGCTACTTACAGTGCAAAAGAAGTTCAACGCCGCCCAGAGACTCAACACAGACTCAACATTGCCCATAGACTCAACACTACCCAGACTCAACACTGCCCATAGACTCAACACTACTCAGACTCAACACTGCCCAGAGACTCAACATAGACTCAACACTGCCCATAGACTCAACACTACCCAGACTCAACACTGCCCATAGACTCAACACTACCCAGACTCAACACTGCCCAGAGACTCAACATAGACTCAACACTGCCCATAGACTCAACACTACCCAGACTCAACACTACCCAGACTCAACACTGCCCATAGACTCAACACTACCCAGACTCAACACTGCCCATAGACTCAACACTACCCAGACTCAACACTGCCCATAGACTCAACACTACACATAGACTCAACACTACACATAGACTCAACACTACACATAGACTCAACACTGCCCATAGACTCAACACTACACATAGACTCAACACTGCCCATAGACTCAACACTGCCCATAGACTCAACACTACCCAGACTCAACACTGCCCATAGACTCAACACTGCCCAACAGACTCAACACTGCCCATAGACTCAACACTGCCCATAGACTCAACACTGCACATAGACTCAACACTGCCCATAGACTCAACACTGCACATAGACTCAACACTACCCATAGACTCAACACTGCACATAGACTCAACACTGCACCTCCGATTAGCATGGTTGGCTACGTACGGTGGGAAAAAAGCTCAACACGGTACTTGCGTCGATTATCCACATCCCGACCGTGTAGGCCTTGACTTTACCAACCACAGTGCGAATAACAAAATACTTTTCTCGAAAGCAATTTGGTAGATCAAACCAAGAAGAAACATGAATTCAGATTAAAATAATATAGGGACAATAAACACATTAACATCGGCCAGATATTCACTTTAGGCTTCCTCGACAAACGCAATAAAAAGAATAAATCCCTGCTGGTTAACGTCAAACGATCCCTGCACGTGGTGGATGGTCTGGGGTGGGGGGTCACGTTGGGTGGGGGGACACGGGGGGTGGGGGAGGATCACGGGGGTGGGGGGGGATCACGTTGGGGGGGGGGGGCACACGTGGTGAGAGGGGGTGGGGGTCAGTTTTTGAGGTTCAGGTATTTCTCGCTGTTCAACTCTGAACAGCTTTTCCCGACATATATTTAGTGCGAGTTAAAGTTGTATTTATAATTCCTCTCCTACTCCCATCCGGAGTCGGATTTCCTAGCAGCTACATGGCGAGAATGAGTAAAAAAAAATCACTCGCTCTGCGTGTGTGTGCACCGCCGTCGTTAGGACGACGTCGTGGCGACGCCAATGTTAGGAGATGATCCCAACGTTAGGACGACGTCGTGGCGACGCCAACGTTAGGAGATGATCCCAACGTTAGGACGACGTCGTGGCGACGACGCCAACGTTAGGGGACAAGGTGACGTCATGGTTCAATGTGGAGTTATTAGCCTGAGAGCCCCATCGACCGGCTACTGCGGTCTTCACTCATTCTCACAAGCGGGGAGGGGGGGGGACGTGGGGAGCACTTTCGCCGAGAAGGCATCATCGGTGTGACGCGGGCCGCCGCACCATTTGAAACTCTTCAGGGGTTTGACAGCAGCACGATGATGATGACGGTGATGCGGGGAGTTTCTCACTCTTTGTGTAATGTCATGGGGGCGGGGCGCACGTCAGGGGCCGCACTAATGGCCGCCAGTGGCCCGGAGTGGCCTAGCGGATTTATCATCATCCTCGTGCGGGAAATGTATAGCAGCAGCCAAATTGCTCTAAACGCATGACGTTGATTCTAAATGTGGAGGGGAAAAACCGGAGGACCCGGAGAAAAATCTACACGAACACGGGGAGAGAGAAAGACGCAAACTCCAAATATACAGCTGGCGTCAAGGTCGGGATCGAACCCACGACCTCCTGTATACCAGGCCACCTCACCAGGATTTGAACCCAGGGCTTCTCAGGAGAGACGGCTGGCTTTAAAAGTGACGTCACCCTTGCGTGACGATTTAACATTCAAACAAAACCAAGCCACGCGGAATCAAATACAAATATAATGAAAATAACACATTTTTAAATTAAATAAAAACATCGCCAAACACTTTATTGCGCGAGCAGCGGAGCAGGCAAAACGCGACTTTGGATTTCCTCAAATCCTTTCAAAGTCAACTTTCTCCGCTGGGGCAAAAAAATTATTAATATATATTTTTTAAATCCTTGAGGATTAGCAGCAGAGCTCGTGCATCTGTGCCCCCACCCCAACACACACTCCGAGATATTTGCGGACTTCATCAAATACCGATTAACATTCCACATTAATCCGGAGCGAAAAAGCTTGTTTCGGTTTCCGTTCTACTTTCGTTTCTCTCTGGTGGTGGTGGTGGTGACGGCGGCGGTGGTGGAGGTGCTGGTGGTGATGGTGGTGGTGGTGATGGTGACGGTGATGGCGGTGGAGGTCGTGCCAATCCAGTTTCCTCCCAAGTGTAAACATTCATTGGCTGAAAACATCTTAATATATGGAGGACCGCAGATCTCAGGCAATTGTTGGCACCCACTCACTGCCTGGCTGGTGCTTTTGCCACTCATCTGTGGTTCCTTCTCGCGCCTCCGGCCCGTTTCCTCTCCTCGAGAGCGACCGGATACCGTGCGGCGTGTGACAAGTTGAACTTATTATTATTGTTATTATAAACACTCATCAACGGATCGGGCCTGAAAACCCCAAATATAGGGTCACAGAGAAATTGTTGATAAGTGCCGGTTCTGGCTGTCTTCCCCCTTGTCCATAGGCTTCCCACGCTTCTACTGCAGCGTTTTGATCCACAATTTGCACGAATGACGTGGCATGAAAGTTAATGGCCGTCATCATGACAGCAAAACTAGCCGGCCTGCGGCCACATCCCCACCGTCACATCCATCGTCACTGCCTGCTTCTGCACGCGGTTGATTCTCTGCCTTAAAATCAAGAGTATGGTTCAACCTTTGTCGACCTGGTCCCCTTCCTCTTTAGAAAACCATCTTTTGCTTTAGACCCCAACCCTTCCCGATTAGGTGCCACCACTTCCTGATAAAGGCCTCCATTTCTATCTCTTCGGTGCCGCCCATTTCCTTTTTAGGCTCCGCCTCATCTCCTCTAGGCTCCGCCTCTTTATATGTAGGCCCACCCCTCCCACTTCCATCCGCCCACCCCCTCCCCCTGAACATTGGGGTTGGGCCAGTGGTGGTGGGAGGATGAGGAAGAGTAAGGCAAGGGGGGGGGGTCAGGAGTGGGAGTGGAGGAGAGGCTTCACGACGACGACCAAAATCCCTCTCTGAGCATTCATTTTCTTTACGAATTACGTCACAGTCGCCACGCCACAACGACGACATCACAACGGCCACTTCACTGTCGCGACATCACAACGGCGATGTCACAACGGAGATGTCACATGAACAGAACGTGGCCAATTCGTCACTAGTACAGCACACCGGTATGTTGGAGAACCAAGCCACAACATTTACAATCTGAGTACGACGTTTCATCAGGCAACAGCCAGATTTGGTCACGAAAGCCGACGTGTTAAATAATCAGTGTTCATGCACCAACCTTACGGGCTGATCAAGACGTCAAATAATAATTTTACGACGACCTCGGAACTCTTCTCCGGGGGGCTGTCCGCAAAGACAAGCTTCTTGTGATGGAAAACTTCAACGCAAGAGTCGGTCAGAACCGTGACCTCTGGGAGGGAAGCCCTTGGAAAGCGTGACATTTGCAACTGCAACGACAGTGGTCTTACGCTACTGGAGCTCTGCGCAGAACACAACCTCTGCAAAACAAACACGCCGTTCCAACAAAGCGCCAGATATAAGACCACGTCGAGACACCCACGCTCCAAGCATTGGCATCTCCTAGATTACACATCCTTGTACGCCAACAGGACGCAGGGGACATACTACACATCAGAGTTGTGCCCAGCGCTCACTGCTATAAAGACCACAGATTGGTCAGAGCAAAAGTCACCCTCAGGATCAAAGCACCACCACTCAAGAGAAAGGTCTTCACCCCAAGAAGCTCCAAGTAGAAAAGCTCCCCCTGCTAAGGGAGGAATTACAGAACAAGCTCACGACCAGGCCCAGTGAACATCAAGAGCCAGGCACGGATGCAGACCCTGAAGAGCAGTGGCAACATCTAAAGGCACGGCTCTTCAGGACACAGCTGCCGAGGAGACTGCTTCTCAACGAGGAACACACGAAGATTGGTCCGATGAGAACGATCCGGAAATTGAATCACTCCTCCAGGCGAAATGGTCCCCCGTCATTCCAGACTTCTTACATGTCCCAATGACCAAGCCACAAAAGCTGTATACGGCGCTGCGTGCAAAACCTTGCAAACAAATCTGAGAGTCCTCAAAAACAACCGGTGGACAGACCTCGCAGAATGAACACAGCTGTGTGCAAACAGAGGGGACACGAGCATTCTATGAAGTCCTACGCTCAGTGTATGGACCCTCGCATCAGACAAAGCCTTCCCTAAGACCATCAGATAGCAACACCTCTGTGACAGACAAGGAAGCTATCGTGCATCGTTGGTCAGAACACTTTAGCAGTCTCTTCGCAGACAAGCGGACCGTCCAAGAACCATCCATAGCCAAGATCCAACAGCTCGAGGCGAGGACTGAACTGGACACGCCACCAACACGGGCAGAGATTGCATCTGCCATCAAGCAACTCAAATCACACAAGGCACCTGGTGTATCGATGGGATCCCAGCCAAAGTGTACAAGGAGGGAGGAGATGCACTTCTGGACAACCTCACAGACCTTTACTCATCTTGCCGGGAGCAGGGAGCAATACCCCAAGAACTCTGGGATGCAGCGATTGTCTCCCTATACAAACACAAATGGGTGAGATCTGACTGCTCCAATTACCATGGAATCACCCTTCTCTCTATCGCAGGCAACATTCTGGCCAGGGTTCTACTGGACAGATCAGTGTCCACCACTGCCGAAGAAATCCTCCCTGAAAGCCAGCAGTGCGGCTTCAGGCCACTACGGGGAACAACAGCGATGGTTTTTTTCCCTGAGGCAGGTCCAAAAAATGGCAGGGAACAGAACATGGGCCTCTATGACCTCAACAAGGCTTTTGACACGCTGAGTGTTGATGGTATCTGGAGAATACCGTTCAAACTGGGCTGCCCTCCCAAGTTCCGTACCGTCGTGCGGCAACTCCACGTCGGGCAGAAAGGCCACGGGGTTAAACACAACGGAAGCCTCTCGGACAGCTTCCCCGTCAACAATGGGCTCAAGCAAGGTCGCGTGCTGGCACCGACACTGTTCGCCATATTCTTCAGGCTGACGATGCTCCAGGAGGCCAAGCAGGGGCTACTGCCAGGAGGCCTCTACCTCCGATTGCGGACAGATGGCAGTGTTTAAGATCTTCGGCATCTCTTGCCAAGACCAAAACCACGGAGCAGCACGTTCTGGAGCTGCTCGTTGCAGATGACTCGCACTTCTCGCACACACGGACGAGGCCCTACAACTCGTCGTCAACTGTTTCTCTGCGGCGGCCAATGCTTTTGGCCTGACCATCAGCCTCAAGAAAAAAGAGGTGTTAGAACAGCCCCCACCTCGTGGAGTGTACACCCCACCATCAATCACCATCGACTACACCCATCTCAACGCAGTGGAACAGTTGACATGCCTGGGCAGCGTAAAAACCAACGACGCATCCCTCACCAAGGACATTGACGACAGACTTTCCAAGGCAAACGGCTCCTTTGGCAGGCTCCACACACGCGTCTGACGGAGCCACTCACTTCGCCTCACCACAAGGATGCAAGTACACATGGCGGTTGCGGTCACCACCCTTCTATACGCCTCAGAATCCTGGGTCCTGTACGGGAAACAGCTTAGGCTGCTCGAGCGTTTCTACCAGCGCTGCCTGCGGTCCATCATGACCATGAGATGGCAGGACGGTGTCACAAACAACAACAGAGTCCTGGAGAGAGCTCAGACACCCGGCATTGAATCCGTCCTGCTGCTTCGTCAGCCACGCTGGGCTGGCCACGTCTCGCGCACCGAGGACAACAGGATGCCCAAAGCGGTCCGCTACAGCGAGCTGCGTCATGGGAGAGGACCTCGCAGACGCTTCAAGGCCCAGCTCCAACAGCAACTGACCACTGCGAGTTTCGACACCCGAAGTTGGGATCTCAGAGTTGCGGATAAACACCGCTGGGCGCTCCACAGCCAACGAAGCGGCTAAAATGGCAGACCGAACGAGGCACGAAGGTTCAACATACTCAGGCCCCGACTGGTCAGGAGTTCAAATGCACCACCTGCCACAAAATCTGCAAGTCAAGGATCGCCCTGTACAGCCACCAGCACTCCTGCCAACTACAATGACCTCATATTCCTTCCTGATCTTGGCAAGCGAAGAACCATCGGACGACGACTACGTGAGTCGTCGGTGACCGAGCTGAGAGCACCAACCCACCACACGAGAGACCGCGGTGAGTGACCGCTGTGGTCGGGGCTGAAGCCCGGCTCTCTCCGCTGTGCCGGCTCTCAGCTGTGCCGGCACCGCAGTGCCTGTGACCTCTCGAGACAAACCCGGCGGGCAAAAAAAAAAGTAAATAAATAAATGTAAAAGTGAAATGTTGAAGTTTTGTTTAGACTTTGAGCGGATCGCCAGGCTTTACTTTGCGCAAAGATTGCGTCACGCTAATACGCTTTGAGCGAAAGAGGTCAGGTGATTTATTTATTTATTACTTTTAAAAAAGAACCCCCATCCAAAAAGAAAAACTCCGAACAAAAATCCTTCACAGCCAAAACAATTACCTCGGCGTCGCGGAATCGTATAAATTCGATCTGCGGACAACGCAGTTCCCAGGAAGGCTAATGAGACCAATTAAGTGCGGCAGGAAATTGCACCAAACCCCACTGCATTTCGTCTCTCTCTCTCCCTGATTCAGAAATCTGTCCCGAACCACAAAGGCCATGTGACCCACACAGTGCGAGCAATTTGATGTCCGAGACAAAGGTAAAGACAAAGATCCCACCGCCCCCCCCCCCCGCTTATAGCCTGAAGAGACTGTTCGGGGCAAGTGTTGTTAGCGAGTAGCACCTCTGAAGGCACTGCACGGCACACGAGGGGGTGAATGGCCAGCACCACCCCGGCCGTCTTTGTCTCCCTAGTTGGCGAGGCGACGTTTACACAGTAGGACCGGTTCAGATAATCGTCACTGGGTGTTGGTGGCCGTGAGCGGGTTCGCCGGGTGCGCTAACCGCTGCGCCACCGCTCCCCACACTCCCAAGATACCCACAAGCGTGTTAACGGAACATAAAAAAACACATCGAGAAAGGGATTTTTGTTGCTGCTAATGTTCGTGAAAATTGTGCGGTTCACACGCCCCACCCCCCTCCCCTTCCCAGCCACTCTTCCCGCTGAGCTCCGCCCCCCCCACACCCCCCACCCCAAGACAACCCCCTCAAAGTAACGACTCCACACTTTCGCAGTCTTCTCTTAGACAAGCGGAGGAGGTCACCCCTCGCGGTTGGCTACGTACGGTGCGACAGACGTTCAGCGTACGTACACGTACGTATTGTTAGCGAGTAGCAGCACCTTAGAAGGCACGGCACACGAGGGGGTCGGTGGGGCCAGCACCACGCCCGGCCGCCTTTGTCTCCCTAGTGACGATGCTGACACACCGCACCAGGTAGTCATTTGAGGCCCAGGACCAGTCCGGATACAATCGTACGGTCGCTGCTGCGGTGTCACGGCCGGACGTGTCTGGCAGGCGATGACTCTGCGTGCTGCCATCCCTCGCCGTCTTGAGCCGCCCGTTCCGCAGCTCTTCATCACATTCCTCTCCCTCTCTCTCTCCCGTCGACGCCGCCGCCGCCACGGTAGCGGTGTAACGACGGCGATCAGCGGCGCCACGAATTGCCAATCCGGAGGCTCGATTCTGTCTCGAGGGCACCGTGGGAATGGGAGCGGCGCTGCCAGTTTACAAAATCCATCCCCTCCCAGCGGCGTCAGTGGGTTTCAACCACGGGGCTTCATTTTATCACTCGATATCTTTTTCGTCATCATCACCTCTGTGGTCATCGTGATCAAACTTATTGTATTATACCAGGTGTAAGGCCCCAGCAACCTGGCAATCGCAAATGATAGCAGCTCCACGAAGTGGCAGGTTACCACCACCACCCCCACCACCCCCACCACCACCATCACCACCACCTTCATCATCATCACGTGGGAATAGAGAGCTGCAGCCAAATACTCTGAACGCGTGGTGATGTTGATTTTAAATGTGGAGGGTTAAAACCTGAGCAGCTGTAGAATAATGCACGGTACAACGGAGAGAACGCGCCAGGGTCGGGATTAAACCAGCGACCTCCTACACACCAGGTGAGGTAGTTCACATCTCACCACCACGATGCCGGTTTGGCGAGTTGCACGCGGTGGGGTAAAGCGTGTGTACGCCCACCCTCTCGTGGCCGGCGTGGAAGAGTAGGCCAAACACACCCACAAGTGTAGTAGCGGAGCACCCACTCCCCCAAACCCCCCCTCCCACCCCCCCCCCCCACTCGGCCCGCAGTAAATTGTCGGGGCTGCTTGTTATTACAGAAACCATTTCCTGGAGATCATTTCCAGGGCTCCTTCTAATGACCGCGTCGTCGTTCGCGAATCCGAGACGCCTGATGCTTTCTAATGGAAAATTTCCTCTCATTCGGGCAAAACTCCAGGAAATGATGAAGCCAAAGGCGCAGCCCTGCAAGTCCTCGCCCAACGCTTCTGCCGGCTACATCTGTACGGAATCGAGTGTTGCCCCTTCGCACTCGAGAATTTTCTCCGCGCACGCTCTCGGGCTTTCTTCCACGTGCAAACGCTCGTTAGTTGGGTCCGAGGACACCTTAACATTGACGTACGCAACGTTGAACTTCTTCCTAGCCACCGTACGTAGCCAACCACGCGAATCGGAGGTGCTCGGGGGGGGAAGGACAACAAACTAAACACAAAGAGACAGTTGTAAAGAAATTAGTTTGTCAATTGAAATGATGATTTGAAAGTGCACAGCTCCAAGTGGATTCCTAACATCGGTAGGGAAGAGCATTCCAGACGGCCGCAGAATCGCATCCGAGAGCGCCGCGCGACGCGGCTGAACATCATCGTTCGATGGCTCGCCAACAACAAGAGCGACAGAGCCTGGCCGTGCTGCTCAGTCCTAGTCCCCTCCCCCGAGTCGTCCTCTCTCTCTCTCCGAGTCGTCCTCTCTCTCTCTGAGTCGTTCTCTCTCTCTCTGAGTCATCCTCTCTCTAAGTCGTTCTCTCTCTGAGTCGTCCTCTCTCTGAGTCGTTCTCTCTCTCTGAGTCATCCTCTCTCTGAGTCGTTCTCTCTCTCTCTCTTTCATAGTCATCCTCTCTCTCCGAGTCGTCCTCTCTCTCTGAGTCGTCCCCTCTCTCTCTTTCATAGTCATCCTCTCTCTCGGAGTCGTTCTCTCTCTCTCTCTGAGTCGTCCTCTCTCTCTCTCTGCGACAGCGAGGAGCGGACGCTGCCCGGCGGCGGCAGTGGTGGCACAGGCGTAACGACTCCTCCATCCGTTCGCCATTCTCGCGTGGGGACTTCGCGTGCCGGCGCTTACCTGCTGCCCGTCTCCCTGCGCCAGCTGCGAGCGCCGGTTCTTGTTCTGCCTGTAGTAGTTGTAGATGAGCATGGCAGCGTACACCTTGCCGACCGTCATGTCCGTAGCTGCGGGGGCGGCACGGCGGGCACGGCGCAGAGGTTACGGCACGCGGGTCGCACACGTGGACACTCTGCCGGGTGGGCGGGTGAGTAGGTGAGTGGGTGAGCGAATGAGTGGGTGCTTGAGTGAGCGGGTAAGTAGGTGGGTGGGTGATTGAATGGGTCAGTGGGTGGGTGAGTGGATAAGTAGGTGAGTGGATGAGTCAGTGAGTTGGTGGGTGGGTGGGTGGGTGAGTAAATGAGCGGGTGAGTGAGTAGGTGAGTGGGTGAGTGAATGGGTCAGTGGGTAGGTAAGTAGGCGATTAGATAAATGGGTGAGTACATGGCTAAGTAGGTGGCTGGATGAGTGGGCGAGTGGGTGAGTGTGTGGGTGGGTGAGTTGGTGAACGAGTGGTAGGGTTGCCACCTTCTCCGCCACACAACATTTACAAGCGCTTCTCAACCAGCACAAGCTCTGCTATTAACACCGTGCAGTTCACTGCGGTAAACTTGGCAACACCGGCACCAGAGATCTCTCGGCATCGCCATAGGAATGTGGAATTTCCACCACTGGCCCGTGCAGGGGGCTGCGGATGGGTTACGAGCGGCGATGCTCGCTCGAGAGAGCAGGAACTCACCGCGACTTGAAATAACAACCGGAGTAATAACGCAGTTAATAGGGGCGGCAATAACACAGCGCTAACATGGATGCTCGCGATAGTGTTATTAAAACCGGGCACAATCAGATCGAAGGCAGGAAATTAAAACCAGGAGGGGGATTGGGGGGGGATGGCGTTGAGGGTTAACGTGACGATGAGGCTGGGGGCTCAGCGGTAACGGAAGAGCCCTGATGCTATCGCTGTGTTGACACAGAGACAGAGAGCGATGGAAAATGACAGAGAGACAGAGAGACACACAGAGACAGAGAGAGACACAGAGACAGAGAGAGAGACAGAGAGACAGAGAGAGAGACAAAGAGAGACACACAGAGACAGAGAGAGAGACAGAGAGACAGAGAGAGAGACAGAGAGAGACACAGAGACAGAGAGAGAGACAGAGAGACAAAGAGAGAGACACAGAGAGACACAGAGAGACAGAGAGAGACACAGAGAGCGAGAGAGACAGAGAGACAGAGAGACACACAGAGACAGAGAGAGACAGAGAGACAAAGAGAGAGACACAGAGAGACACAGAGAGACAGAGAGAGACACAGAGAGCGAGAGAGACAGAGAGACAGAGAGACACACAGAGACAGAGAGAGAGACAGAGAGACAAAGAGAGAGACACAGAGAGGGACACACAGAGACAGAGAGAGAGACACAGAGACAAAGAGAGAGACAAAGAGAGACACAGAGAGACAAAGAGAGACACAGAGAGACAGAGAGACACAGAGAGACACAGAGAGACACAGAGAGACACACAGAGAGAGCGAGTGTTGCTCTGTCGCTGCATTCAAGCGCCGCTGCTGCTGCAGCTGCAGCAGCTGCAGCAGCGGCGCCGAGGAGCTGAGTGTGGATCTCCTGCCCGGCGTGGACGGCCGCTGGCGTGCCACGCGGGTCACCACCGGGGGGCGCGGTGCCCGCGTCGGGAATCCAGCCCAGGCCTCGAGTCCCCACGGGCGCATTGCCCTCTTCCTTCTTCTTCTTCTTCGTTGGGGGGGGGGGGCGCGTTGTCCGACGTTTCACGCCAGCTCGCCAGGAAGCCTCTTTCAGGACCGACACGTTTTGTTGACGGGTTGCTACACCGACGCGCGTGACGATTATCCTGAACCGGCCCTGCGCCTTCCCCTAGGTCGACTCGGCCTCAAACGAGCACCTGGTGCGGTGGCGTGTAAATACATCGCCAACTGGGGGAGACAAAGGCGGCCGGGCGCGGTGCCGGCCACCTCGTGCGTCGCATCCCCGGCCTGCGTAGGTGCTACTCGCTGACGGCACTTTCCCCAAGGGTCTGTGAAAGCTATAGGTGGGAGGGGGATCTTTGTCTTTGGTACGTTGTGGCGGCTTGGAGAGGCCTTTATCCAGCAGTGGATCGACACAACTTAGCCTGGGCTGCGTTGGGTTCCGCTGTGCGTGTGCACTGCAGTGTGAGTGTGCACTGCAGTGTGAGTGTACACTGCAGTGTGCGTGTGCACTGCAGGGCAGCGCGAGTGATGGACGTGGTGGGGCTTTTCCTTTTATCGTTTAAGCAGATCTGTCGGGATCTTCATTTAAACCAGATGACAGCCGATTGAGAGCAGAAGTCTCGCACGTCGGACGAGAGACCGGCGGATAAACAGACTCCTCGTAGACTGACGCAGAGACCCACAGACCAACAATGGAGACACAAACCCAAGCACAGAGACCCATAGACTTACATAGAGACCCATAGACTTACACAGTACCCAACAGACTCACACACAGAGACCCAAAGACTAGCAGAGACACAGACCGGAGTGTAGAGACCCACAGACTAACACAGAGACATTTAGACTCACACAGAGACCTATAGACTAACACAGATCCATAGACTAGCATAGTCTATAGCAGAGGTGTGGACTCGAGTCATGTGACTTGGACTCGAGTCAGACTCGAGTCATGAATTTGATGACTTGCGACTCGACTTGGACTTGCATAACAATGACTTTGTCCCACCTATGAGATGTGGACTCGAGTCATGTGACTTGGACTCGAGTCAGACTCGAGTCATGAATTTGATGACTTGCGACTCGACTTGGACTTGCATAACAATGACTTTGTCCCACCTCTGGTCTATAGACCCATTCCTCTGCCCTTACGTGATAATTTATGTCATATGGGGAAGGCCCATTGCCAAGGCCACACACACACACGGTGGTACTGACGAATGTTGCTCAGCGTGTAGTTGTTGCCTGTGCAACGCCGCCAACGCAGCAGCGGCGGCGGCAGCGGCATCACAAAAAGTCCACGCAGAAAGGCACCCGAGTCGGGAATGGAACCCGGGACCCTTTCGGCCGAGAGCCGTGGGGAGAGCCATGGGGGAGAGCCGTGGGGAGAGGCGTGGTGGAGAGGCGTGGGGGAGAGCCGCGGGGAGACCGCCACGGGGAGACCGCCACGGGGAAACCGCCACGGGGAGACCGCCACGGGGAGACCGCCACGGGGAGACCGCCACGGGGAGACCGCCACGGGCGACTGCGTTGGGATGAGCCCAGTGGCAGCGCTCGAGTGTTCGTCTGCGTGGGGAGCGGAAGAGCTGCGAACCCGGCAGGCCCGAGTTCGATTCCCGCTCGTGGCCACCAGCAGCACAGATCACAGGAGAGCCCCTCCTGACGACCACCCCTGTCAACGACTCATCGCCTGATTAACCTTGTTTATTTTAATTTGATATGTTTATAATGTTCTTAGTATCTTTATGCCTCAATATCCATTGTTTACATAGTACGCTTTGTGGGTGATAAATGGTCACTTTTGATGCCACCGCAACAAATTAAGCCTTTAACGTGGACTTCCTGAACTCGCTTCACGACCAAATCACTGAGCGACGCTTTGGTGGCACCGATTACCGCCGTCGGTGAGAGGGGAGCGGGGGCTCTCGCGTGGGATCTCGACCGGTTCCGGCCCCCCCCCCCCCCCGTGCCGGCCTCAACAGGCGCCACTCACTCACGAGCACTTGCCCCGACGGCCTGCGAGCGCCGTGCGGGGGACCTTTGCGTGCGCTCGTCATTGGTGCGGAGAGCGGCGCGCGCCAGCCAGGGGGGGGCCACAACACCCAACGCAGCGGCACGAGCCACGGCCCCAAACCTCACCCACGTCCCTTTGGCATCGCGAGGAGGGTATTGTGGGGGGGCGCAACGATGCCAACCCCAGCTGCAATCGCTGATCAAATGCTCGCTTGCAACTTTCACTTGTTGTATCGACGTGTGTGTCTGTGTGTCTGTGTGTCTGTGTGTGTCTGTGTACCTGTGTGTGTGTCTGTGTGTGTCTGTGTGTGTCTGTGTGTGTGTCTGCGTATGTGTGTCTGTGTGTGTGTCTGCGTATGTGTGTCTGTGTGTGTGTCTGCGTGTCTGTGTGTGTCTGTGTGTATGTGTGTCTGTGTGTGTCTGTGTGTGTGCGTGTCTGTGTGTGTCTGTGTGTGTCTGTGTGTATGTGTGTCTGTGTGTGTCTGTGTGTGTGCGTGTCTGTGTGTGTCTGTGTGTGTGTCTGTGTGTCTGTGTGTGTCTGTGTGTGTATGTGTGTCTGTGTGTGTCTGTGTGTGTCTGTGTATCTGTGTGTCGTACGAATCTTGGAACTTCTTTCGCACCGCACGTCGCCAACGCACGCAAGCCCACACACAGCAGCAGTAGCAACAACAGCACCAGTAGCAGCAGTAGCAGCACCAGCACCAGTAGCAGCAGTAGCAGCACCAGCAGCAGCAGTAGCAGCACCAGCAGCAGCAGCAGTAGTAGCACCAGCAGCAGTAGCAGCACCAACACCAGTAGCAGCAGCAACAGCAGTAGCAACAGACCGTCCCACCACAACTAGGCAGGGCTCTCCTGGAGAATAAATTAATTAATTAGTCGGGTCAACCGCCTGGCTGGTCGCCTATGGTTTGCACCGCCGGAGCCCGGATTTGAACCCAGGCCTCTACAGCGGCGCCCGCTCAGGGTGTGACCCCCCCCCACCACCCGGGCCACTCGGCCATGACGACGCCTATCGCTGCCTCTCGGCCACTAATGGCTTAGGGAGACATCGGCCACTAATGGCTTAGGGAAACATCGGCCGCTGCACTAATTGCTGACACGCACGCCGGCGCGCATTAGCCACGCGCACATTCCCACAGCCCTTGCTTCACCAGCCCTGCACGGCTCGAACGGCGTGGGAGACAGCCGGTCCCGTGTGGCTGTGAGACTGTGAGACTGAGTGACTGAGTGACTGTGTGACTGTGAGACTGTGTGACTGAGTGACTGTGTGGCTGTGAGACTGTGTGACTGTGTGACTGAGTGCCTGTGTGGCTGTGAGACTGTGTGACTGTGTGACTGAGTGACTGAGTGACTGTGTGACTGTGTGACTGAGTGACTGTGTGACTGAGTGACTGAGTGACTGTGAGACTGTGTGACTGAGTGACTGTGTGGCTGTGAGACTGTGTGACTGTGTGACTGAGTGCCTGTGTGGCTGTGAGACTGTGAGACTGTGTGACTGAGTGCCTGTGTGGCTGTGAGACTGTGACTGTGTGACTGAGTGCCTGTGTGGCTGTGAGACTGTGTGACTGTGTGACTGTGAGACTGTGTGGCTGTGAGACTGTGAGACTGTGTGACTGAGTGACTGTGTGGCTGTGAGACTGTGACTGTGTGACTGTGAGACTGTGTGGCTGTGAGACTGTGTGACTGAGTGACTGAGTGACTGTGTGGCTGTGAGACTGTGACTATGTGACTGTGAGACTGTGTGACTGTGTGACTGAGTGCCTGTGTGGCTGTGAGACTGTGTGACAGCCAGTCCCGTGTGACTGTGGACTGACTCCCCGTGTGACTGTGGACTGACCCTGAAGCCTGTCATATTTGGACGTTGCGTGTCTCTCTCTCGCCCCTCCACGTGTAGAATGACCGTCACGCGTGTAGGATGACCGTCACGCGTGTAGGATGACCGTCACGCGTGTAGGATGACCGTCACGTGTGTAGAATGACCGTCACACGCGTGTAGAATGACCGTCGCGTGTCTAAGGCAGCGGTTTGGCTGCCGCTAAACATTTCCACCATGACGAGGAGGACGAGGAGGAGCCCCACCTCGTTGGGCCATCACTTGTGGCCAGGGTCCGCTTCCGCTTCCGGAAAGAAAAAACAGCTACACAGCCGCTCACTGGGGGCCTGACTCATGGTAAAAAAGATAGTTATTTAAAGTAATAGATTACTTCTAAAAGTAATACATTACTTTTAAAATTAATATATTACTTTTAAAAGTAATACATTACTTTTAAAATATTTTTTTTTAAATCCGATTTTTTTTTAAAGATTAGTAAATGAAATAAAATGATTAAAACTATATATATTTTTCAAAATGTTAGATATATATTACTTTTAAAATTAACAAATTTTTATACTTATGAATAAAAGTCAGATTAACATGTTGCAGGCTTTCGCGACCAATATTAATCATAACAAAGGTGTGTGGGTGTTCGATGGCGTGGATTTAAATGTGGTAACGTCGCGTGATGAACCTCACTGGCTCTGTCGGGGGTGGTGGAGGGTTACGACACAACATTCACACTCTACGCGATCTAACCCAACAAAAACCTTAATTACGAATAAATAAAAGTGTTAACCAATATAGTAAATGCATTTTTTCAAGAAATAAATGGGGGGGGGGGGGGGGGGTGCTCCACCTCTGTGCGGGGGCACCAGCAGGTCCAGCGTCTTGTGGGAGATGTTGGGCCAGATGGCCATCATCTCCCGGCGCAGCTCGCTGTCGCACTCGAACTTGTCCGCACCACCTGCGGGGGGGGGGCGAGAGAGAGAGGGGGGGGCGAGAGAGGGGGAGGGGGCGAGAGAGGGGAGGGGGCGAGAGAGGGGAGGGGGCGAGAGAGGGGAGGGGGCGAGAGAGGGGGGGGGGGCGAGAGAGGGGGGGGGGGCGAGAGAGGGGGAGGGGGCGAGAGAGGGGGAGGGGGCGAGAGAGGGGGAGGGGGCGAGAGAGGGGAGGGGGCGAGAGAGGGGGAGGGGGCGAGAGAGGGGGGGGGGCGAGAGAGGGGGGGGGCGAGAGAGGGGGAGGGGGCGAGAGAGGGGGAGGGGGCGAGAGAGGGGGAGGGGGCGAGAGAGGGGAGGGGGCGAGAGAGGGGGAGGGGGCGAGAGAGGGGAGGGGGCGAGAGAGGGGGAGGGGGCGAGAGAGGGGGAGGGGGCGAGAGAGGGGAGGGGGCGAGAGAGGGGGAGGGGGCGAGAGAGGGGAGGGGGCGAGAGAGGGGGAGGGGGCGAGAGTTTAGAGGTCAGCGGCAGGTTCCCCGCTCCGTCGCGCAGGTGTCTGTGTGTGTGTCTGTGTGTGTGTCTGTGTGTGTGTCTGTGTGTGTGTCTGTGTGTGTGTCTGTGTGTGTGTCTGTGTGTGTGTCTGTGTGTGTGTCTGTGTGTGTGTCTGTGTGTGCCCACCCTTGGCGATCTTGATGTCCAGGGCGGTGCGGATGAGCGCCATGAGCGTGGTGGTGAAGTGCACGGTGCGATCTTCCGCGATCGGCATGTCCATCCGCACCAGGCGCTAGCGGGGAGCACGCAGGCGCAACATCAACAATAGGAGCAGCAACAACACCAACAGCAGCAGCAGCAACAACATCAAACACGAGCAACAACTACGGCAGCAGCAACAACAACATCAACAACGACAGCAGCAGCAGCAACAACATCAAACACGAGCAACAACTACGGCAGCAACATCAACATCAACTACAGCAGCAGCAGCAACATCAACAACTACAGCAGCATCAACATCAACAGCAGCAGCAGCAGCAACAACATCAACAACTACAGCAGCTGCAACATCAACATCAACAACTACAGCAGCAGCATCAACAACATCAAACACGAGCAACAACTACGGCAGCAACAACAACATCAACAACGACAGCAGCAGCAACATCAACAACTACAGCAGCAGCAACATCAACAGCAGCAGCAGCAACAACATCAACAACTACAGCAGCTGCAACATCAACAGCAACAACTACAGCAGCAGCAACATCAACATCAACAACTACAGCAGCAGCAACATCAACAGCAGCAGCAGCAACAACATCAACAACTACAGCAACATCAACAACTACAGCAGCAGCAACATCAACAGCAGCAGCAGCAACAACATCAACAACTACAGCAGCTGCAGCAACAACATCAACAACTACAGCAGCAGCAACATCAACAGCAGCAGCAGCAGCAACATCAAACACGAGCAACAACTATGGCAGCAACAACAATATCAACAACTACAGCAGCAACAACTACAGCAGTAACAAAATGAACTACAGCAATAACAACAACAGGAGCCACATCAACAGCAATTCAACAACACGAACAACTACGGCAACAACTACGGCAACAACAATATCAACCGCAGCAGCAACAACAGGAGCCACAACAACAACTACAGCAGCAACAACGATATCAACAGCAACATCTACAGCAAAATACAACAGCCGCGACAACATCAACAAGTGTCAACATCAGCAACAACAATACCATGCAGACGCGGGAGCAGCAGCAAACATTCATGTCAACATCACCGATGACGAAGCATCAACAACATCAACATCGACATGATATCACAGTGACAATGACAACACCATCATACCATGGCTACAACATGACAATGCAACAGCAGCAGCCAGACTGACCATGTCACAACCCCAACAGCCAAGACGTCAACAATAACACAACAGACACACCAACACACTATGTCAACAATAACAGCACGACAATACAAGAACACGGCAATCGAACAACGAGAACACAACCTACGGCAAGACGCACAGATGGCATGCGATTGGTCTGGGTGAGATCACCGCGTGGGTAACGATGCCCATTGTTTTACGATGGACCTCCACCACCCAGCGGCAGACAGATCAACAATTCGCGTATCGCAGGAGATTGCATCCTGCATCAGCATCATCATCAGCAGCATCATCAGCACCAGCAGCCTTTGCTGATTCCGGCATCATCATCAGCAGCTGCTGCTGCTGATGATGTCTTCTGTGTGTTTTGTATTGCCCCCCCCCCACACACTCCGATTAGCACGGTGGGCTACGCACGGCGCGATAGTAGAGTCAGCATTGTTAATTACAGACTCTGTTAGTCTAATTATAAGTAGACGTAGTTAGTCTACTTATAAGTAGACGAAGCGAGCGCAGAAGCGATGTTGTTGAAGCGTGGCTGTGAGACGGCGCAGACCAACAGCGCCACCCACCACCCTTGCAGACTTGCAGCGTCCGACCAGGTCACGGATGGGGGGGGGGGTATCATTGTGGGGGACGTGGAGGGTGATGTGGTGGTGGTGGTGTAAGTGGAGGGTGATGTGGTGGTGGTGGTGTAAGTGGAGGGTGATGTGGTGGTGGTGGTGTAAGTGGCGGGTGATGTGGTGGTGGTGGTGTAAGTGGAGGGTGATGTGGTGGTGGTGGTGTAAGTGGAGGGTGATGTGGTGGTGGTGTAAGTGGTGAGTGATGTGGTGGTGGTGGTGTAAGTGGAGGGTGATGTGGTGGTGGTGGTGTAAGTGGAGGGTGATGTGGTGGTGGTGGTGTAAGTGGTGGGTGATGTGGTGGTGGTGGAGGGTGATGTGGTGGTGGTGGAGGGTGATGGTGGAGGGTGATGTGGTGGTGTAAGTGGAGGGTGATGTGGTGGTGGTGGGTGATGTGGTGGTGTAAGTGGAGGGTGATGGTGGAGGGTGATGTGGTGGTGTAAGTGGAGGGTGATGTGGTGGTGGGTGATGTGGTGGTGTAAGTGGAGGGTGATGGTGGAGGGTGATGTGGTGGTGTAAGTGGAGGGTGATGTGGTGGTGGTGGTGTAAGTAGAGGGTGATGTGGTGGTGGTGGTGGAGGGTGATGTGGTGGTGGAGGGTGATGGTGGAGGGTGATGTGGTGGTGGTGGTGTAAGTGGAGGGTGATGTGGTGGTGGTGGAGGGTGATGGTGGAGGGTGATGTGGTGGTGGAGGGTGATGTGGTGGTGGTGTAAGTGGAGGGTGATGTGGTGGTGGTGGAGGGTGATGGTGGAGGGTGATGTGGTGGTGGTGGTGGTGGTGGTGTAAGTGGAGGGTGATGTGGTGGTGGTGGTGGTGTAAGTGGAGGGTGATGTGGTGGTGGTGGTGTAAGTGGAGGGTGATGTGGTGGTGGTGTAAGTGGTGGGTGATGTGGTGGTGGTGGTGGTGTAAGTGGAGGGTGATGTGGTGGTGGTGGTGTAAGTGGAGGGTGATGTGGTGGTGGTGTAAGTGGTGGGTGATGTGGTGGTGGTGGAGGGTGATGTGGTGGTGGTGGAGGGTGATGGTGGAGGGTGATGTGGTGGTGTAAGTGGAGGGTGATGTGGTGGTGGTGGGTGATGTGGTGGTGTAAGTGGAGGGTGATGGTGGAGGGTGATGTGGTGGTGTAAGTGGAGGGTGATGTGGTGGTGGTGTAAGTAGAGGGTGATGTGGTGGTGGTGGTGGAGGGTGATGTGGTGGTGGAGGGTGATGGTGGAGGGTGATGTGGTGGTGGTGGTGTAAGTGGAGGGTGATGTGGTGGTGGAGGGTGATGGTTGAGGGTGATGTGGTAGTGGTGGTGTAAGTGGAGGGTGATGTGGTGGTGGAGGGTGATGGTGGAGGGTGATGTGGTGGTGGAGGGTGATGTGGTGGTGGTGTAAGTGGAGGGTGATGTGGTGGTGGTGGAGGGTGATGGTGGAGGGTGATGTGGTGGTGGAGGGTGATGTGGTGGTGGTGTAAGTGGAGGGTGATGTGGTGGTGGTGGAGGGTGATGGTGGAGGGTGATGTGGTGGTGGAGGGTGATGTGGTGGTGGTGTAAGTGGAGGGTGATGTGGTGGTGGTGGAGGGTGATGTGGTGGTGGAGGGTTATGTGGTGGTGGTGTAAGTGGAGGGTGATGTGGTGGTGGAGGGTGATGGTGGAGGGTGATGTGGTGGTGGAGGGTGATGTGGTGGTGTAAGTGGAGGGTGATGTGGTGGTGGTGGAGGGTGATGTGGTGGTGGAGGGTGATGTGGTGGTGGTGTAAGTGGAGGGTGATGTGGTGGTGGTGGAGGGTGATGGTGGAGGGTGATGTGGTGGTGGAGCGTGATGTGGTGGTGGTGTAAGTGGAGGGTGATGTGGTGGTGGTGGAGGGTGATGGTGGAGGGTGATGTGGTGGTGGTGTAAGTGGAGGGTGATGTGGTGGTGGTGGAGGGTGATGGTGGAGGGTAATGTGGTGGTAGAGGGTGATGTGGTGGTGGTGTAAGTGGAGGGTGATGTGGTGGTGGTGGAGGGTGATGTGGTGGTGGAGGGTGATGTGGTGGTGGTGTGAGTGGAGGGTGATGTGGTGGTGGTGGAGGGTGATGGTGGAGGGTGATGTGGTGGTGGAGGGTGATGTGGTGGTGGTGTAAGTGGAGGGTGATGTGGTGGTGGTGGAGGGTGATGGTGGAGGGTGATGTGGTGGTGGTGTAAGTGGAGGGTGATGTGGTGGTGGTGGAGGGTGATGGTGGAGGGTGATGTGGTGGTGGTGTAAGTGGAGGGTGATGTGGTGGTGGTGGAGGGTGATGGTGGAGGGTGATGTGATGGTGGAGGGTGATGTGGTGGTGGTGGTGTAAGTGGAGGGTGATGTGGTGGTGGAGGGTGATGGTTGAGGGTGATGTGGTAGTGGTGGTGTAAGTGGAGGGTGATGTGGTGGTGGAGGGTGATGGTGGAGGGTGATGTGGTGGTGGAGGGTGATGTGGTGGTGGTGTAAGTGGAGGGTGATGTGGTGGTGGTGGAGGGTGATGGTGGAGGGTGATGTGGTGGTGGAGGGTGATGTGGTGGTGGTGTAAGTGGAGGGTGATGTGGTGGTGGTGGAGGGTGATGGTGGAGGGTGATGTGGTGGTGGAGGGTGATGTGGTGGTGGTGTAAGTGGAGGGTGATGTGGTGGTGGTGGAGGGTGATGTGGTGGTGGAGGGTTATGTGGTGGTGGTGTAAGTGGAGGGTGATGTGGTGGTGGAGGGTGATGGTGGAGGGTGATGTGGTGGTGGAGGGTGATGTGGTGGTGTAAGTGGAGGGTGATGTGGTGGTGGTGGAGGGTGATGTGGTGGTGGAGGGTGATGTGATGGTGGTGTAAGTGGAGGGTGATGTGGTGGTGGTGGAGGGTGATGGTGGAGGGTGATGTGGTGGTGGAGCGTGATGTGGTGGTGGTGTAAGTGGAGGGTGATGTGGTGGTGGTGGAGGGTGATGGTGGAGGGTGATGTGGTGGTGGTGTAAGTGGAGGGTGATGTGGTGGTGGTGGAGGGTGATGGTGGAGGGTAATGTGGTGGTAGAGGGTGATGTGGTGGTGGTGTAAGTGGAGGGTGATGTGGTGGTGGTGGAGGGTGATGTGGTGGTGGAGGGTGATGTGGTGGTGGTGTGAGTGGAGGGTGATGTGGTGGTGGTGGAGGGTGATGGTGGAGGGTGATGTGGTGGTGGAGGGTGATGTGGTGGTGGTGTAAGTGGAGGGTGATGTGGTGGTGGTGGAGGGTGATGGTGGAGGGTGATGTGGTGGTGGTGTAAGTGGAGGGTGATGTGGTGGTGGTGGAGGGTGATGGTGGAGGGTGATGTGGTGGTGGTGTAAGTGGAGGGTGATGTGGTGGTGGTGGAGGGTGATGGTGGAGGGTGATGTGGTGGTGGAGGGTGATGTGGTGGTGTAAGTGGAGGGTGATGTGGTGGTGGTGGAGGGTGATGGTGGAGGGTGATGTGGTGGTGGTGTAAGTGGAGGGTGATGGTGGAGGGTGATGTGGTGGTGGAGGGTGATGTGGTGGTGGTGTAAGTGGAGGGTGATGTGGTGGTGGTGGAGGGTGATGGTGGAGGGTGATGTGGTGGTGGTGATGTGGTGGTGGTGGAGGGTGATGGTGGAGGGTGATGTGGTGGTGGTGGAGGGTGATGTGGTGGTGGTGTAAGTGGAGGGTTCCTTACAGACCTTGTATGCCACCCGTACGGGACATTTTTTCCCGAGTCCCAGCGGTGGTGACATGTGCTTGAGCAGCTCGTACATTTTCGTGTACGTTATGCGTCCTCTGCGCAAACCATCATCGCGTTCCAAAAATATATATAAAAATAATGTAGAAGCAAACATAATCATAGTGATAGAATAATCATAGTGATAGAATAATAGTGATATAATAACAGAATAATAATAGAATAATAATAGAATAATAATTGGCGGCGACGGTGATTAGAATCCAATCGACCGGGCGGGTTTTTTGTAAACGGAAATAAAATCGTGTAACGCAACGATGGTGGTGGGGTGGTGGGGGTAGCGTCGATTTTGACAAATGTACGATTTGTATTTGTAATTAAATTGATCAATTGAAGAGAGGATTCATGGACGTGGCGATATTCTCGGCGATTGCAACGAAATAATGTGGAAATAAAAAATAAATAAGACCATGGGACAAGATAGCGAATTACATTTTGTTTTAGTTTTATCGGTTATATATATGAGATTGAGGGGTAATGAGTTGAGTCAAAGTCACGGTTTTACGGTAACAAAGTTAGTCAGATTGTAAAAATAAAGAAAACACGATCCGCTTGACCGAATTCATTGTAACGGTAACGATTATTTGAAATCGCGGAATATATGATAGTCGTAATAACATGTTACAATTGTTTTTTTTATTGGGGTGGATTGTTTATAAATCATTAAATAGCATTGTGGAAAAACGATAGCGGCCAACAGGTAACAAAAGATCGGTGTCATTTAAAATATCGAAATGATAACGACATGGACAGGATCGTACCAGGAGTGGTTGGCAAGAAAAGGGGTGGAATGTTTTTGGGAGTTTTCTCCGATTGTGCGATGGAAGAAGAGGGGAGAGACGAGACCAGAGAGACAGAGACGTGGTGGGGAGGAGAGAGAGACAGAGAGACAGAGAGAGAGACATAGAGAGACAGAGAGAGACATACAGAGAGAGACAGAGAAAGACAGAGGGAGAGAGAAACCCATGGACCTTACAACAACAACAAAATGTGTAACAATATAAACAATGTAACAAAACGATAATGGTCACGGCGTCTAAACAAGAAATAAAAAAACGGAAGCACAATGAACATAACATAATAAAATAACGTAATAAAAGATGAATTTAATGAGACGGACGTAATAAGTCAGGAACATAACGAGACACGAGTGGGAGAGAAGAGGGCACACAGCATGTTAGCGACACGCGGCGGCACTTTGACAAAAGGCGAAGGCGCAGCACAGCAATTGATCTCTATGTGCTTGGCCTACTCCTCCACGCCGAGAGAGACAGTCTTGGAAGAGGCGGGAGGAGTACCCGCCACACTCTACCCCACCGCCACATGCGCCTTGCCCATCGCGGACAGGCTGACTGACATTCTGACCGATAGACTTTCTCACCGACTGACTTTCTCACTGACTGACATTCTGACCGATAGACTTTCACACTGACTGACATTCTGACCGATAGACTTTCTCACTGACTGACATTCTGACCGATTGACTTTCTCACTGACTGACTTTCTCACTGACTGACATTCTTACCGATAGACTTTCACACTGACTGACATTCTGACCGATAGACTTTCTCACTGACTGACTTTCACACTGACTGACTTTCACACTGACTGACATTCTGGCCGATAGACTTTCTCACTGACTGACATTCTGACCGATTGACTTTCTCACTGACTGACTTTCTCACTGACTGACATTCTGACCGATAGACTTTCTCACTGACTGACTTTCTCACTGACTGACATTCTGGCCGATAGACTTTCTCACTGACTGACATTCTGACCGATTGACTTTCTCACTGACTGACATTCTGGCCGATAGACTTTCTCACTGACTGACTTTCTCACTGACTGACTTTCTCACTGACTGACATTCTGGCCGATAGACTTTCTCACTGACTGACTTTCTCACTGACTGACATTCTGACCGATTGACTTTCTCACTGACTGACTTTCTCACTGACTGACTTTCTCACTGACTGACATTCTGGCCGATAGACTTTCTCACTGACTGACATTCTGACCGATTGACTTTCACACTGACTGACTTTCTCACTGACTGACTTTCACACTGACTGACATTCTGGCCGATAGACTTTCTCACTGACTGACATTCTGACCGATTGACTTTCTCACTGACTGACTTTCTCACTGACTGACTTTCTCACTGACTGACAGACTGACCGATTGACTTTCACACTGACTGACTTTCTCACTGACTGACTTTCTCACTGACTGACTTTCTCACCGACTGACTTTCTCACTGACTGACATTCTGACCGATTGACTTTCACACTGACTGACTTTCTCACTGACTGACTTTCTCACTGACTGACATTCTGACCGATTGACTTTCACACTGACTGACTTTCTCACCGACTGACTTTCTCACTGACTGACTTTCTCACTGACTGACTTTCTCACCGACTGACTTTCTCACTGACTGACAGACTGAATGACTGACTTTCTCACATAGAGACCCACAGACTCACACAGTACACAGAGAGAGAGAGCCATAGTACTGGACTCAAATAGAGACCCAACGACTTCCAACGGAGTCCCGTAGACTTAGCAGCACTGCCCTCGTGTGTCAAACCGCGGGTCGCAGGGGTCATCTGACCATACTTCACCGCGCTGCTCATTGCGGGTTTGTGGATTACACGAAGCGCGGACGGGAGAGTGTCAGGCGACAGGATTTTGCGCGGCACTGCCCTCTGCTGACCATTGCATAGCACCGCAGGCCCTGAGGAATATAAAACTAGAAAGGAGATGCTATTTATTTCACAGGTTCAAGGCCCACCACTGAGTAATGTAGCTCTGTTGTCAGAAGCGAGCTGGCCATCGCAAGCGATAGCTCAACGTAGTGGCTCGCCACCATCGTCATCATCACGTGGACATTCATAGCGGCAGCCACATCCCTCTCAACACGTGGTGACGTTGATTCTGACAGTGGTGAGGGGAAAAACCGGAGGCCCCGGAGAAAAATACACGCGACCACGGGGAGAGAGAGACACGTAGACTCCAAATATACAGCAGCAGGCGTCAGGGTCAGGGGTCGGGATCGAACCCACGACCTCCTGCATACCAGGCGAGGTAGTTAACATCTCGTAAGTATAATAAAAAAATAATCAGTGAATGTAAAAAAATGGAAAAAACCGACGATGCCAGCGAGGGAGGGAGGGGGTGGGTAGGGCAGCAGGTTCAGCGGCGGTGGCGGGCAGAGAGGCTGGGACGGTGAGGAGGGAGACGGAATGGGAATGGTGCGGACTCGCTCGTGGGCCCTGCTCGAGCGCTTGTGCCGCTCCGCCATCACAGCCACCGCCGTCGTCACCACCATCAGCCACGCTCTCTCTGCTGCTAGATGAAGGCCTCCCCCCTTCCCATATCCGAGCTGTCCGCTGTCATCGCTCGCGGCCCTTGGCGACGATCCCTTGGGCGGAGGTTCGCGGCGTGAATGCGGTGGGCCGCCCTGGTTATCGCTGCGTCAAAGAGCCCCTGGTGGCGCCACCGTGCGTGGCGCTGGCCCGTGCTCCACATTCTGGCGGATGTGGAAGCCCATGCCGCAAGTTTCTCATTGTGGATTGACACCTTGCGACGATCAATCATCGCCCCCCCCCCCTCCACCTCCTGCCCAGACTATTACACAGGGACAGCTGCCACTGGGGGTGCCCCTAGGTGAGACGACACAGCAGCAATCACCGCCACCACCACCACGCCTCCCATGCTGCGAGACCACCGCAGGCTGCGTCTGTTGCTCCAGGAATTTAAAGCGCCCAGAGCACGTGGACTAATTATAATAATGAAAGTTACAATGATAGGTACGATAGGTATACTCAATATAACCTAAGCCAAACTACGGACCGTAGTTTGGCTTCAACGAAGAAGGAGGAGGAACAGCGACACGAACTCTCTCTGCTGAACCCCTTAGACGTGGCTGGAGGAAGTAGCAGCAGCTGCAGCTGCAGTAGCAGCAGCTGCAGCAGCAGTAGCAGCAGCAGCTGCAGCAGCAGTAGTAGCAGCAGCAGTAGCAGCTGCAGAAGCTACTGCTGCTGCTGCTGCAGGACCTCCACATTGGCATCGAGCTCCTGACCATCGCTGCTGCTAGCATCACGTGCAGGAACAGCACAGAATTGTGACGATGATCGTAACGCTGCTGATGACAACGCTGCTGATGACGCCCCTCATGATGCTGCTGCTGATGATGCTGACGGTGAAGGTGCAGCAGACACGGACGACGATGGCAGCTGGCCAGAGTAAGCCCCCCCCCCCCCACCCCTCTCGTAGTCTGCACCTTGTAGGCCACGCGCTGTGGACACCGCTTGCCCAGCCCCAGCGGAGGCGAGATCACCCTCAGCATGTAGTAGAGGTCCCAGAACTGGATACGCCCGCTAGCAGCCATCGTCCGCAGCGGTGAGGTGGGGTGGGTGGGGTCGGGGCAGCAGGCAATGGCAGGGGTGAGGGGTGAGAGGGGTGAGTGGGGTGAGGAGGTGTGACGGGGGCGAGGGGGGGTGAGGGAAAGAGGGGTGAGAGGGGTGAGGTGAGAGAGGGTGAGGGGAGAGAGGGTGAGGATGGCACGTAGTGGGGGGTTAGCGTCTGGAGGGGGTGGGGGGGAGGCATCGGAGCGCTGCTCCAGCGAGGTTCGACCGTTGCGACATCCCCAGCACTCCGGGACCCGGTCAGCGCCACTGCCGTGCCGCTGGCGGCGTCACCGGGGAGCGCCGCTCTGTGCCGGGGCCGTGCCGCGGTGCCAACGGCAGCGGCGGTAATCACCCCACACATCTGCTTCCTATCAAGGCGCCTCCCGAAAGTTTATATTTTCATCGATATTAACCGGAAAATAAACACATTGAACGTGTAATCTTGACTTTAAGCTGTCGTGACTGCAGGAATTCATACTCTTTGGGTCTTTCGGTCTTTCGGTAAAGTCACGTAGATAGAAAAATACTACAAAATCACGATGTCCTCAGGTGAAAAAATAAAAATACATAAAAAATATTTTCCCACCTGAGGACGATTGCTATTATTTTTCTATCTACGTGACTTTACCGAAAGACCCAAAGAGTAACATTGAACGGGTGTATTTTTCAAAGTGAATTAATCTAGTGCCCCCGCTGGCGTTGGGGTCGGGCGAAGGGATTTTTAACCATGCGGCGTCAGCGGCGTTCACCCGGGGAGCCGTGGGGCTTGCTGTGGCGCTGATGGCCGCTTAAAACCGGAGCAGCGCCTCTCGCAGGAAGGGGGGGGACGGGGGGGGGGGATGGCGGTAAACAAACAAAAAGATGGCAACAGCAACACAACAAGGCTTGGTGAAGTGTGGCGAGTGACGTTGCAAGCGGCAGGATTTGGGTCCGCGCCGGGAATGGATTCTATCATGAATAATAATTTACTAAAATGTCATCGTTTGAAAGTTTCATGTTAACTGTTTCACGGGGCCTTGTTTTTACCGTTTTCCTTCCGTCTCCCCATTTCACCCAGAGGAGTTGAGCACATCTTAGCGATGTGAAAAATGAGGAAGCGAATGTCGAGCGGTGATCGTGCTGCATCCGGGGTCGCGACGTCGTCGTGACGCGAAGAAGAATCCCTTCGGAAATCCCCCCTCCTGCTCCCACCTCCTCCTCCTCCCCCCTCCTCCTCCTCCCCCCTCCTCCTCCCCCCCTTCCTCCTCGTCATTAGAGAGCGACCCCGCAGAAGCGGATATTACAGAGCTACCACTGAGATGCCGACTTCTTCAAGTGACACTGGACATCCGTGAAAAGGAGCTCTCGTATCTCATTGGATGCCTCCCAGCATAAACAAATATTCAGATTCTGACCCTCTGGTTCACACAGAAGGGCCCACGGAAGCGGATATCACAGAGCTACCGCCGAGAGCCCCGACTTCGCCAAGTGATTTGTAGTCCACGGTAACATCTGGGCATCTGTGAGAAAGAGCTTTCTTGGGCATCGGATTCCTCCAGTACAAAGATTCAGATTGTGATCTGCTACAGATGAGGTTATACTGTCACCTATCTCTGTCTCTCTCTCTCGGCCTGGCTATTTATCCATCCATGGGTCTGTCTGTCTATCCATCCGCTTATACTATTGTTGATCTGTCGATCTGTTGAACTGTCCATCTCGTCTGACTGGCGTGCCTCTAACATCGGTCTGTACAGTAAATATGTGCGTGTGTCTGTCTCCTGCTGGGTCAGTCAGTCAGTCAGTCTCTTTGTGTGTCCAGCAGTGCGTCCGTCTCTCGCGTGTCTGCGATGTCCCGTTAGTGGGGGGCTCTGTGCGGTCCTCTGGGATGCGTCATTAGTGGGGGGCTCTGTGTGGTCCTCTGGGTTGTGCCATTAGTGGTTGGCTCTGTGCGGTCCTCTGGGATGTGTCATTAGTGGGGGGCTCTGTGCGGTCGTCTGGGATGTGTCATTAGTGGGGGGCTCTGTGCGGTCCTCTGGGTTGCGTCATTAGTGGGGGGCTCTGTGTGGTCCTCTGGGATGCGTCATTAGTGGGGGGCTCTGTGCGGTCCTCTGGGATGTGTCATTAGTGGGGGGCTCTGTGCGGTCCTCTGGGTTGCGTCATTAGTGGGGGGCTCTGTGCGGTCCTCTGGGATGTGTCATTATTGGGGGGCTCTGTGCGGTCCTCTGGGTTGCGTCATTAGTGGGGGGCTCTGTGCGGTCCTCTGGGTTGCGTCATTAGTGGGGGGCTCTGCGGGCTCTACTCACGTAGCCGCGGGGTCGTACTCCCCCCAAATCCTCACAAACTCGTCCAGGTGGTGCGGGCCCAGGATGGAGGAGTCTCGTGTCAAGTACTCAAAGTTGTCCATGATGACCGCCACGAAGAGATTCAGCATCTGGTGACCGGACACACGGGGACGGGACACGGGGAGACGGGACACACAGAGACAGGACACACAGACGGGACACATAGGGACGGGACACATGGGGACAAGGGGACATGGGGACAGAGTCAATTAATGCCCCAGCAGGTTCGAGTGCCAAGGTGATTTTGCCGAGCCAAGGTGAGCAGTCAGGAGGACCGGGATGGCAGTCTCACTCGTAAGAGGGTCTGGGCGAGTCGGTGGGTTAGAGAGTAGGTGAGTGGGTGAGTGGGTGAGTGGGTGAGTGAGTGGTGAGTGAGTGAGTGAGTGAGTGGGTGAGTGGGTGAGTGAGTGGGTGAGTGAGTGAGTGGGTGAGTGGGTGAGTGGGTGAGTTCCAGTTGATTTTGTGTAACGGTGTCAGATCTCAAGAGACCAGGATGAATCTCATTCGTCGAGGGGACATGGGGTCATGGGGTCTGGGGTCATGGGGTCTGTTGCTGCTACTACACCGGAGGTCCAGCCTCCTCCATGGCACCACCACCACCACCTCCCGTGTTAGTGACCCCAGAACAACGCCCAACGGCCAAACAGCAACACTGCTACTGCTGATGCTGATGCTGTTACTACTGATGCTACTACTACTACTGATGCTGCTACTACTGATGTTACTACTGATGCTGCTACTGCTACTACTGCTACTACTGCTGCTGCTGCTACTGCTACTACTGCTGCTACTACTGATGCTGCTACTACTGATGTTACTACTACTGCTACTACTGCTACTACTGATGCTGCTACTACTGATGCTGCTACTACTGATGTTACTACTGCTACTACTGATGCTGCTACTACTACTGCTGCTGCTGCTACTACTGCTGCTGTTACTACTACTGCTGCTGCTACTACTACTACTGCTGCTACTACTACTGCTGCTGCTACTACTGATGTTACTACTGCTACTACTGATGCTGCTACTACTACTGCTACTACTACTGCTGCTGCTACTACTACTGCTGCTACTACTGATGCTGCTACTACTGCTGTTACTACTGCTACTGCTGCTGCTGTTACTACTGATGCTGCTACTACTGATGCTGCTACTACTGCTGTTACTACTGCTACTACTGATGCTGCTACTACTACTGCTACTACTGATGCTGCTACTACTGATGCTGCTACTGATGCTGCTGCTGCTACTACTGATGTTACTACTACTGCTGCTGCTGCTACTACTACTGATGCTGCTACTACTGATGCTACTACTGCTGTTACTACTGCTACTACTGCTGTTACTACTACTGCTACTACTGATGCTGCTACTGCTGCTGCTGTTACTACTACTGCTACTACTGATGCTGCTACTACTGCTGTTACTACTGCTACTGCTGCTGCTGTTACTACTACTGCTACTACTGATGCTGCTACTACTGCTGTTACTACTGCTACTGCTGCTGCTGTTACTACTACTGCTACTACTGATGCTGCTACTACTGCTGTTACTACTGCTACTACTACTGCTGCTGTTACTACTGCTACTACTACTGCTGCTACTACTGATGCTGCTACTACTGCTGTTACTACTGCTACTGCTGCTGCTGCTGTTACTACTGCTACTACTACTGCTGCTACTACTGATGCTGCTACTACTACTGCTACTACTACTGCTGCTACTACTGATGCTGCTACTACTACTGCTGTTACTACTGCTACTGCTGCTGCTGCTGCTGCTACTACTACTGCTACTACTACTGCTGCTACTACTACTGCTGCTGCTGCTGCTACTACTACTGCTACTACTACTGCTGCTACTACTGATGCTGCTACTACTACTGCTGTTACTACTGATGCTGCTACTACTACTGCTGTTACTACTGATGCTGCTACTACTACTGCTGCTACTACTGATGCTGCTACTACTACTGCTGTTACTACTGATGCTGCTACTACTACTGCTGCTACTACTACTGCTGTTACTACTGCTACTACTACTGCTGCTGCTGTTGCTGCTGGTGCAAGTGACGCACCAGGAAGGAGCAGAGGAAGATGAAGGAGACGAAATAGAAGTAGGCGAAGTCGCTGCCACAGTCCTTCTCGAAGATGTCCGTGCCCTTGGCGCACTCGCGCCCACTCAGGCACGCCAGCATGATCTCGTGCCACGCCTCGCCCGTCGCGCTCCTGCACACGCAACGCACACGCCACACGCACCACACATGCCACACGCACACGCCACACGCACCGCACACGCCACACACACACACGCCACACACACACGCCACACACGCCGCACACACCGCACACACCACACACACCACACACACCACACGCACCACACGTGTTAGCATCCGTCACGCCAGTGACGTGGCGGCCTGTCTGTTTTGCGGCGCTGGCGGCGATGCTGTGATTCAGCGCCATTGTGGAGGCAGTGGCCAGGGCTGGTGGATCGCCACACCGACGTCGCCAAGCTCACTCCCTACCCGTGGGTGGGTTATCATGGTGCGCACCGTGACAAGTCTGTTTCTGATTGCAAGCTATCATCAAGTCTGCATAAACCACACGTGCTTGTGGCAAAACATGCAACAAACACTCGTGTCTCTGACGATGACAGTAGAAGTGTTACGCGTCGTCTCTGAAACTGATTGGGCTACATCGGAGGTCCAGCCTCCTCCATGGCACCACCACCACCACCTCCCCCCCACCACCACCACCTCCCCCCCACCACCACCACCTCCCCCCCACCACCACCACCACCTCCCCCCCACCACCACCACCTCCCTCCCACCACCACCACCTCCCTCCCACCACCACCACCTCCCCCCCACCACCACCACCTCCCCCCCACCACCACCACCACCTCCCCCCCACCACCACCACCTCCCCCCCACCACCACCACCACCTCCCCCCCACCACCACCACCTCCCCCCCACCACCACCACCTCCCCCCCACCACCACCACCTCCCGTGTTAGTGACCGCAGAACAACGCCCAACGGCCAAACAGCAACAGAGGCCAATGCCAGCATCACAAAGTATATGTCGTTCATATGACATTCACATGACATTCACATGACATTCACATGACGTTCACATGACGTTCACATGACGTTCACTTGGCATTCAAATTACGTTCATATGTCGTTCATATGACGTTCACATGCATTCACATGACATTCACATGACGTTCACTTGCCATTCAAATTATGTTCATATGGCGTTCATATGACATTCACATGCATTCACATGACATTCACATGACGTTCACTTGGCATTCAAATTATGTTCACATGACGTTCACATGACGTTCACATGCGGGGTACCTGAAGAGCAACATGAGTGCCTGGAAGAAGTTCTGGAAGTTGTTGTGCTCCTTGATGGCCGTGTCGTCATTCAGCTTGATGTTACCAAACACCTGGGGTAGGGTGACGGGTGAGGGGTGAGGGGTGAGAGGTGAGAGGTGAGGGGGTGAGAGGTGAGGGGGTGAGAGGTGAGGGGTGAGAGGTGAGGGGGTGAGAGGTGAGGGGTGAGAGGTGAGGGGTGAGTGGTGAGAGGTGAGAGTCTACTGTGTGTGTGTGTGTGTGTGCGGTGTGTGTGTGTGAGTCTACGGTGTGTGTGTGAGTCTACAGTGTGTGTGTGTGTGAGTCTATGGTGTGTGTGAGAGTCTATGGTGTGTGTGAGTCTATGGTGTGTGTGTGTGAGTCTATGGTGTGTGTGTGTGAGTCTATGGTGTGTGTGTGTGAGTCTATGGTGTGTGTGTGTGTGTGTGAGTCTACGGTGTGTGTGTGAGTCTATGGTGTGTGTGTGAGTCTATGGTGTGTGTGTGTGTGTGAGTCTACGGTGTGTGTGTGTGTGAGTCTATGGTGTGTGTGTGAGTCTACGGTGTGTGTGTGTGTGAGTCTATGGTGTGTGTGAGAGTCTATGGTGTGTTTGTGAGTCTATGGTATGTGTGTGTGAGTCTATGGTGTGTGTGTGTGAGTCTATGGTGTGTGTGTGTGTGTGAGTCTACGGTGTGTGTGTGAGTCTATGGTGTGTGTGTGAGTCTACGGTGTGTGTGTGTGTGAGTCTATGGTGTGTGTGTGAGTCTATGGTGTGTGTGTGAGTCTATGGTGTGTGTGTGAGTCTATGGTGTGTGTGTGTGTGAGTCTATGGTGTGTGTGTGTGTGAGTCTATGGTGTGTGTGTGTGTGTGAGTCTACGGTGTGTGTGTGTGAGTCTACGGTGTGTGTGTGTGTGAGTCTACTGTGTGTGTGTGAGTCTACTGTGTGTGTGCAGTGTGTGTGTGCAGTGTGTGTGTGTGTGCGGTGTGTGTGTGAGTCTACGGTGTGTGTGAGTCTATGGTGTGTGTGTGAGTCTATGGTGTGTGTGTGAGTCTACGGTGTGTGTGTGTGTGAGTCTATGGTGTGTGTGAGAGTCTATGGTGTGTTTGTGAGTCTATGGTATGTGTGTGTGAGTCTATGGTGTGTGTGTGTGAGTCTATGGTGTGTGTGTGTGAGTCTATGGTGTGTGTGTGTGTGTGAGTCTACGGTGTGTGTGTGAGTCTATGGTGTGTGTGTGAGTCTATGGTGTGTGTGTGTGAGTCTATGGTGTGTGTGTGTGAGTCTATGGTGTGTGTGTGTGTGTGAGTCTACGGTGTGTGTGTGAGTCTATGGTGTGTGTGTGAGTCTATGGTGTGTGTGTGTGTGTGAGTCTACGGTGTGTGTGTGTGAGTCTATGGTGTGTGTGTGAGTCTACGGTGTGTGTGTGAGTCTACGGTGTGTGTGTGTGTGAGTCTACGGTGTGTGTGTGTGAGTCTATGGTGTGTGTGTGAGTCTATGGTGTGTGTGTGAGTCTACGGTGTGTGTGTGTGTGAGTCTATGGTGTGTGTGAGAGTCTATGGTGTGTTTGTGAGTCTATGGTATGTGTGTGTGAGTCTATGGTGTGTGTGTGTGAGTCTATGGTGTGTGTGTGTGAGTCTATGGTGTGTGTGTGTGTGTGAGTCTACGGTGTGTGTGTGAGTCTATGGTGTGTGTGTGAGTCTATGGTGTGTGTGTGTGAGTCTATGGTGTGTGTGTGTGAGTCTATGGTGTGTGTGTGTGTGTGAGTCTACGGTGTGTGTGTGAGTCTATGGTGTGTGTGTGAGTCTATGGTGTGTGTGTGTGTGTGAGTCTACGGTGTGTGTGTGTGAGTCTATGGTGTGTGTGTGAGTCTACGGTGTGTGTGTGAGTCTACGGTGTGTGTGTGTGTGAGTCTATGGTGTGTGTGTGAGTCTATGGTGTGTGTGTGTGAGTCTATGGTGTGTGTGTGAGTCTATGGTGTGTGTGTGTGTGAGTCTATGGTGTGTGTGTGTGTGAGTCTATGGTGTGTGTGTGTGTGTGAGTCTACGGTGTGTGTGAGTCTACGGTGTGTGTGTGTGTGTGTGAGTCTACTGTGTGTGTGTGAGTCTACTGTGTGTGTGCAGTGTGTGTGTGCAGTGTGTGTGTGTGTGCGGTGTGTGTGTGAGAGTCTACGGTGTGTGTGTGTGAGTCTACGGTGTGTGTGTGAGTCTACGGCGTGTGTGTGTGAGTTTACAGTGTGTGTGTGTGTGAGTCTAAGGTGTGTGTGTGTGTGTCTACGGCGTGTGTGTGTGTGTGAGTCTACGGCGTGTGTGTGTGTGTGAGTCTACGGCGTGTGTGTGTGAGTCTACGGCGTGTGTGTGTGAGTCTACGGCGTGTGTGTGTGTGTGTGAGTCTACGGCGTGTGTGTGTGAGTCTACGGCGTGTGTGTGTGAGTTTACAGTGTGTGTGTGTGTGAGTCTAAGGTGTGTGTGTGTGTGAGTCTACGGCGGGTGTGTGTGTGTGAGTCTACGGCGTGTGTGTGTGAGTCTACGGCGTGTGTGTGTGAGTCTACGGCGTGTGTGTGTGTGCGAGTCTACGGCGTGTGTGTGTGAGTCTACGGCGTGTGTGTGTGAGTCTACGGCGTGTGTGTGTGTGTGAGTCTACGGCGTGTGTGTGTGAGTCTACGGCGTGTGTGTGTGCGGTGCCGACCTGCATGCCGATGATGGCGTAGATGAAGAAGAGCATCGCGATGAGGAGGCACACGTAGGGCAGAGCCTGGGGACGCACGGCACGACGCGGGCACGTGGGCGCACAGTCGGCGCAGGGACACGAACGATGGGCACAGCGCTCCTCGGACAGACCGCGCTCGGACAGACCACGCTCGGACACCGCACTCACTTGGACACTGAACTCACTCGGACACCGCACTCAGACACCGCACTCAGACACCGCACTCAGACACCGCACTCAGACACCGCACTCAGACACCGCACTCAGACACCGCACTCACTGAGACACGGCACTCACTCGGACACCGCATTGACTTGGACACTGAACTCACTGAGACACGGCACTCAGACACCACACTCACTGAGACACTGAACTCACTCAGATACCACACTCACTGGGACACCGCACTCAGATACCACACTCACTGGGACACGGCACTCGGACACCGCCCTCAGTTCGGGCGTCACGAGCAGGCTGCGTCGCCGTCGCCGCCCGCTGGAGGCAAGCGGCGACTGCGACTTCGCTCCGTGCGGGGCGCACGCACCTTGAAGGACTGCACGAAGGTCCACAGCAGGATGCGGATGGTGTAGCCCTGGCGCAGTAGCTTGATGAGCCGTGCCGCTCGGAAGAGCCGCAGGAAACTGAGGTTCAGATTCTTCTTCTGTTAGAGGGGGGGGGAGGTGGTCAGTGGGGGGGGGGGGGGGGGGGGGCGAGGCCGCTCGCGTGTCCGTGCGTCCATCCACCGTCTCGTCCGCGTGTCCGTGCTGTGTGCGTGCGTGCGTGCGTGTGCGCGTGCACGTGCGTGCGCGTGCGTACGTGTGCGTGTGCACGTGTGTGTGCACGTGCGTGTCTATTCTATTCTATTTTGGATCTATAAAGGCGCCTATCGCCGAGGCGCTTGGCCGTGCTTGCCAACTACGGTACAAAATGGCCGACTAAGGGAAAGACGGCTGGGGTAGTACGGCCGTGAGTAACCGGGTTTGGAAAAATAATGTTGATACGACAGCAGGGGAAGGAGGTGATGGTGGAGGGGGTTGAAGGAGGAATGGCGGGAGCCTGAGGGTGGGTGGTACGGTCAGCAGCGGGATGGAGGAGAGATGCAAAAGCGAGACGAAGCAGCGGCTGGCTGGCGACCGGTGCCGCTCACCTTGATGAGCTCCGTCACCACGATGTCCGTCACGCTGCCAATCACCGTGACGAAGTCGAATATGTTCCACGAGTCCTTGAAGTAGTTCTGAGCAGACGCGCGTCAAAAAAAACAACAACGACAACAACGATGACGACAACACGGCCGTCCATCGCCGTCCGCCACCACCCGTCTTCCGTCTCTGCATTTGTCAGCGCCGTCAGCCGTGGTGGTCAATCCACTGCTGGATTAACGGCCGCGGCCACGGTCCCTCAAACCCATAGTCCCTCAGTCCCACAGTCCCACAGTCCCTCAGTCCCTCAGTCCCTCAGTCCCACAGTCCCACAATCCCTCAATCCCACAGTCTCTCAGTCTCACAGTCCCTCAGTCCCACAGTCCCACAATCCCTCAGTCCCACAGTCTCTCAATCCCACAGTCCCTCAGTCCCACAGTCCCACAATCCCTCAGTCCCACAGTCTCTCAATCCCACAGTCCCTCAGTCCCACAGTCCCACAATCCCTCAGTCCCACAATCCCTCAGTCCCACAGTCTCTCAGTCTCACAATCCCTCAATCCCAGAGTCTCTCAATCCCACAGTCCCTCAGTCCCACAGTCCCACAATCCCTCAGACCCACAGTCCCAGAATCCCTCAATCCCACAGTCTCTCAGTCCCACAGTCCCACAGTCTCTCAATCCCACAGTCCCTCGGTCCCACGGTCCCACAGTCCCACAATCCCACAGTCCCACAGTCCCACAGTCTCTCAATCCCACAGTCCCTCAGTCCCACAGTCCCACAGTCCCACAATCCCTCAGTCCCACAGTCTCTCAATCCCACAGTCCCACAGTCTCTCAATCCCACAGTCCCACAGTCCCTCAGTCCCACAGTCCCACAATCCCTCAGTCCCACAGTCTCTCAATCCCACAGTCCCACAGTCCCTCAGTCCCACAGTCCCACAATCCCTCAGTCCCACAGTCTCTCAATCCCACAGTCCCACAGTCCCTCAGTCCCACAGTCCCACAATCCCTCAGTCCCACAGTCTCTCAATCCCACAGTCCCACAGTCCCTCAGTCCCACAGTCCCACAATCCCTCAGTCCCACAGTCTCTCAATCCCACAGTCCCACAGTCCCACAATCCCTCAGTCCCACAATCCCTCAGTCCCACAGTCTCTCAATCCCACAGTCCCACAGTCTCTCAATCCCACAGTCCCACAGTCCCTCAGACCCACAGTCCCACAATCCCTCAGTCCCACAGTCTCTCAATCCCTCAGTCCCACAGTCTCTCAATCCCACAGTCCCACAGTCCCACAATCCCTCAGTCCCACAATCCCTCAGTCCCACAGTCTCTCAATCCCACAGTCCCACAGTCTCTCAATCCCACAGTCCCACGGTCCCACAGTCCCTCGCCGTGACAATCCGCCTGGCAACCGCTACACCGGCTGGCTGGCCGTCCGCTCAGCTGCTTGGCTGACCATACTTCACCACGCTGGTCACCACGGGGCGTCCAAGGTGGAGGGATACAAAATTGGTTGTGATATCCGCTCGCTTACTGATTATGGTTGGAGGGGGGGGGTGGGGGCGTGGGGGGGGCGCAGTGACCGCCTGCGCGCCAGCCGGCAAAAACTTTCTCGCTCTCCCTGTCTGCCTCGTGGCGTTTTTATAAAAACGCGACCAGCGGCGTCAACTTCTCCCGTGGCGTTAGGGTGGAGGTGCGGAGCGGCTCACCAGGATCCCGAAGGCGATGATCTTGAGCTGGCACTCCATGAAGAAGAGCACGGTGAAGACGATGTTCAGGTATTTCAGCACTTGCTCATACTCCACGGGGGCGTTGTGAAACTGCGCGGGCAGAACCAACGACCGTCACCATCGTCATCATCATCACGGTCGGCGTCGTGACGGTCACCACGATCGTCGTCAATGTCGCGATTATCATCGTCGTCGTTGTTAACATTATTTTTGTCTTCATAATCATCGTCAACATCATTATCATCAGCAGCGTCATCAATGTCAGCGTCGGCGACGACATCGTCATCATCGTCAGAATTTAACACCCAGGAAGTGATAATGATTGCGCCGTCGCTGCCACCACCACCGTGACCACTGCGACCGTTATCACCGTGGCTGTGGTGATGGCGTTCCATTTTGCCACGGGGGAAAAATAAAGAAAATTCCCATTTGATCAAATGCGAAATATAAATTTGTCGCGTCCGTCGCTTTTTCATCGACTCGCTCGCCACGTGCAACCTCGGCTCGGCACGGCATGGCTCGGCACGGCATGGCTCGGCACGGCATGGCACGGCATGGCTCGGCACGGCTCGGCACGGCATGGCTCGGCACGGCATGGCTCGGCACGGCATGGCTCGGCACGGCATGGCACGGCATGGCACGGCATGGCTCGGCACGGCATGGCTCGGCACGGCATGGCTCGGCACGGCATGGCTCGGCACGGCACGGCTCGGCTCGGCACGGCATGGCTCGGCACGGCATGGCTCGGCACGGCATGGCTCGGCACGGCATGGCTCGGCACGGCATGGCTCGGCACGGCATGGCTCGGCACGGCTCAGCATGGCCCGCCCACCCCCCCCACCCCGCCACGCCCCCCCCACCCACCTTCATCATGAGCACGACGGTGTTGAGGGCGATCATGGTCATGATGAAGTACTCAAAGGAGGAGGAGACGACGAACTTCCACATCTTGTACTGGAAGGTGTTGCGGTTCTGGGGCATGTGCTTGGTCAGCGGCTTGGCGCTGATGGAGAAGTCGATGCAAGCGCGCTGCGGCACGCACACCGCACACACACCGCACGCACACCACACAGACACCACACGCACACCGCACAGACACCACACGCACACCGCACAGACACCACACGCACACCACACGCACACCACACGCACACCGCACGCACACCGCACGCACACCGCACGCACACCGCACGCACACAACACGCACACCACACAGACACCACACGCACACCGCACAGACACCACACGCAGACCGCACGCACACCGCACGCACACCGCACGCACACCACACGCACACCGCACGCACACCACACGCACACAACACGCACACCGCACAGACACCACACGCACACCGCACAGACACCACACGCACACCGCACAGACACCACACGCACACCGCACAGACACCACACGCACACCGCACAGACACCACACGCACACCGCACGCACCCGGTACACACACCACACGCACACCGCACAGACACCACACGCACACCGCACAGACACCACACGCACACCACACGCACACCGCACGCACACCGCACGCACACCGCATGCACACCGCACAGACACCACACGCACACCACACGCACACCACACGCACACCACACGCACGCCACACGCACACCACATGCACACAACACGGACACCACACGGACACCACTCGAACACACGGATGGGACAGTGGATGGACAAATGCACGGACGGACAGGACACACAGATGACCGGCTAGAGAGACGCGACAAGAGGTACGCAGACTCGAGGGAGGGAACGGCACGGGGACGATCGGCACGAGGAGGGCGCCGACAATATCGACGAAGATCAGAACACCGCACACACACGCACACACGCGCACGCACGCACACTCACGCACGCACCTCGTTCTTCTCGAGGCTGTACTCGGACATGACCTTGTCGCCCTGCTCCTGGAAGGTGATGATGATGAGCGCCACGAAGATGTTGACGAAGAAGAAGGGGAAGACGATGAAGTAGACGACGTAGAAGATGGCCATCTCCATGCGGTAGCCGGGGCTGGGCCCCTGGTCCTCGTAAGTTGCCTGCACCGAGCGCATGAGCACCCTGCGGAGCCGCGTGAACACGGAGGCAGCGTGAACGTGTGGAGTGTGTAGAGTGTGCGGTGTGTAGAGCGTGGAGCGGCATGAACCATGCGAACTGGAGGTGCGGGGAAGGACAACAAACTGAGCACCAACAGCGGCGGTACCGCGGGTGGCGCCGGCCACTCACTGAGGCCACCCCTCCCCCGTGGAGACGGTGAAGAGAGTGAGGAAGGCCCACAGGACATTGTCGTAGTGGAAGTCGAACTTCTGCCACTCGCGCTTCTTCGCCTCGGCCACCGTGTTCTTCTTGTACTCCAGGAAGTAGCCCCTGGGGGGGGGGGCGCACACGTGACACGCACACGACACGCACACACGACACGCACACACGACACGCACACACGACACGCACACACGACACGCACGCGACACGCACGCGACACGCATACGACACGCACGCGACACACACAGATCCCCGCGTCAGCGGGCGGCGACGGGCGAGCGCCGTCGGCGGGCGGCGCGGCGACGGAGGCCGGGCGGCGACGTTGACGCCGCGCCAGCTGCTCGTTTGACTTGGGGGAGGAGGCCCGTAGCCGCTCGAGGTAATCGTCGCCGGAGATGGCCGGGAGCGGGAATCGAACTCGGGTAGCCGGGGCTCGTAGCGTGACGCGCCCGCCGCTAACAACGCTAACGCCGCCGCCGCCGCTCCCCATTCTAAGGGGCGTTCCGCTAGGCCGCGTAATGCGTAGAAGCAACAACAACAACAACTCTTGTCATGTTCTACCAGGTAAGGCCCACTGAGCTGTGTGGCTCTTTTTGAGAAGAGACCTGGCCATCGAAAATGACAGCTCAACGATGTGGATCATCATCATCATCGTGTGGATATTTATAGCGGCAGCCGCATACTCTAAACGCGTCGTGTTGTTGATTATAAATGTGGAGGGACAGGAGGACGCGGAGAAAAATCCACGTGACCACAAAGAGAGACGGGGAAACCTTCAAATACACAGCAGCAGGCGTCAGGGTCGGGATCGAACCCACGACCTCCTGTACACCAAGCGAGGTAGTTAACATCTCCTAGCCACCGTGATGATGATGAGAGAAAGAGACACGCAAACTCCAAATACACAGCAGCAGGCGTCAGGGTCGGGATCGAACCCACGACCTCCTGCACACAAAGCGAGGTAGTTAACATCTCCTAGCCACCGTGATGATGATGAGAGAAAGAGACACGCAAACTCCAAATACACAGCAGCAGGCGTCAGGGTCGGGATCGAACCCACGACCTCCTGCGCACCAGGCGAGCTGGTTAACATCTCCTAGCCACCGCGGCGCCCATTGTTGCGAAAGCAGTGCGAGTTTGGCTTCGCGTGGTGGGCGGGAGGCAGCGTGGGTGGGGCTGTGGGCGTGGGGGAGGGGCGGAGACACTCAACGCTCCACACAGATGGATTGAAGAATCCATGGCTGTGTGGCTGCCCTCACCTGCAGTCCTTCTCGAGATCCTTGGAGTTGTCGCTGCAGAAGAAGAAGCGCCCCTTGAAGAGCTGCACGGCGATGACGGCGAAGATGAACATGAAGAGGATGTAGACGATGAGGATGTTGAGGACGTTCTTCAGGGAGTTCACCACGCAGTCGAACACGGCCTGCGGGGCGACGTCGTCGTTCACATCGTTAACCTTGTTAACATCGCTGACATCGTTAACCTGGTTAGAGTCACAATGGTCATCATCATCTCACATTGATCATCATCAACTGACAGCGGTGAGCGAGGGGGCCTGTATCAAGTACTGAGTGAGCGAGCGGAGAGAGCAAGGAAGCGAGTTTACTGAGCAAGCGGGTGAGCGAGCGGGCGAGAGGGTGAGTGAGTGAGTGAGTGAGTGAGCGAGCGAGTGAGCGAGTGGGTGACCGAGTGATTGAGCGAGTGAGCGAGCGAGTGGGTGACCGAGTGAGTGGGTGACCTAGTGAGTGAGCGAGTGAGTGAGCGAGCGAGTGAGTGAGCGAGCGAGTGAGTGATCCGCGTGAGCGTGTGGAGTGAGCGGGCGAGTGGGTGACCGAACGATTGAGCGAGTGAGTGAGTGACAAAGTGAGTGAGTGAGTGAGCGAGCGAGTGGGTAACCGAGTGAGTGAGCGAGTGGGTGACCGAGTAAGTGAGCGAGCGAGTGGGTGAGCGAGTGAGTGAGCAAGTGAGCGAGCGAGTGATCTGCGTGAGCGAGTGAGTGAGTGAGCGGGCGAGGGGAGCTGCCTTGAGTTTGGGGAGCCTCTTGATCGTCTTCAGGGGCCTCAGCACGCGCAGAACGCGCAGGGACTTGATGGTGTTCAGATCCTTGCCTCCCTTGCCTCCCTTGCGGTTCTTGGGGCCCCTGCGAACCGAGCGGACGGCGGACAAGAGCGCATCGGTGAGAAGGGCCACCGCCCAAAACGTCGCCTGTTGGGTATTTTTTCTCGTGTTGTTGTTGTTGTTGTTGTTTTCCTTTCAAGCCCACGTGTTGATGTTTTTGTTGACATGGAACGTGTGGGGTTGTTGTTATTGAGATGGAACGTGTTGAGTGGTTGTTGTTATTTACACGGAACGTGTTGGGTTTGTGTTGTCGTTGTTGTCTGTGCTTGCGCACACGCACGCGTGCACGCGTGCACATGCACACGCACGCACGGACGCACATGCACGGACGCACACACACGTACAAACGCACACACGGACACACACACGCGCTCGTACCCGTCTGATTGCATTTGTTGGGTTTGTATATCGAGGCATTGATTTGTAAACCCGCCAATCGGGGAGTGGTGGTCGTGGTCATGGTGGTGGTGGTTGTGGTGGTGATGGTCGTGGTGGTGATGGTCGTGGTGGTGATGGTCGTGGTGGTGGTGGTTGTGGTGGTCGTGGTGGTGGTTGTCGTGGTCATGGTGGTCGTGGTGGTGGTTGTGGTGGTTGTAGTGGTGGTTGTGGTGATGGTTGTGGTCGTGGTGATGGTGGTTTAGCCGCGCTGTGCCGCTAAGAGCCCGGCGACTTCCATTCCCGGCTACGGCTGTCGTCGGTGCGGAGCGACACGATCGGAGCGGTTGGCTCCGCACGACGTGGAAGAAGTTCAACGTACACACGTACGACACACGCATGTACAACATACATACAACATACATACGTACCGTGAACCGGTTCTGGGCGCCCCCAACGCTTCACCGAATCCCCGCCGGCAACGGAAAAAGCGGCGCGACGGTGCGGTTTTAAAAACAATCGGCGCGAGACCCAAAAAAATAAAAATAAAATAAAAATCAAATCCCATTGGGGGGCACTCTGGCAACGTGAGCGGGGCGACCGGGCCGGGAGAGCCGGCGACCCGCCACGCCAAACCGGAGCGGTCACCACCGGCGCAGTGGCCGCGGTTCGGGCGAACGCCAGGAGCCCACGGCCCTCAGCGGAGCCGCCTCTAACCTCGGCCACAGCGGCGGAGCCGTGGTGGGTGCTAGTGGGGAGGGATGGTGGGTGGGAAGGGTGGAGGGTGGTGGGGGGTTGTGGTGGTGATGGGAGGTAGGTGGGAGGGATGGTGGGTGGGAGGGGTGGTGGGTGGGAGGGATGGTGGGTGGGAGGGGTGGTGGGTGGGAGGGATGGTGGGTGGGAGGGGTGGTGGGTGGGAGGGATGGTGGGTGTGGTGGTGGTGGGTGGAAGGGGTGGTGGGTGGGAGGGATGGTGGGTGGGAGGGGTGGTGTGTATGTTTGTCATCTCGGTCATCTCGGTCAGTCGACCCGTGGCACCTGCTGGGTCTGCCCCGTGACCTCCTGCCAGCGGGCGTTCGACACTTCACGTGGCCTCAAGGTGCACATGGCCTGGCACAAGCGTCGTGGTGACGTCACCGCCACTTAGTGGCGAATGGCGGTTGTTGTTGTTGTTGTGTATGTTTGTGTGTAATGTGCAGCGGTGGAGTGCACTGATGCGTCACATCTTACTCGGCTTCCGTGTTGCTTCTGCGGTTGTGGAGGGGCGAGAGAGAAGGGGAGAGAGAGAGAGAGAAGGGGAGAGCGCGGAGTTAGAGACACGCGGTGGGGGGCGGGGGGGGGAGCTCGTGTCAGGGTTCAGGGGTCAGGGTAAGGATTAGGCTTAGCGGTCAGGGTTACCATTTAGCGGTCAGGGTAAGAGTTGAGTAGTCAAGGTCAGAGTTTAGCTGTCAGGGTCAGGGTGTAACGGTTACGTCTAGCGTCCAGCTGTCAGGGTCAGAATTGAGCGGTCAGGGTCAGGGTTTGGCTGTCAGAGTTCGGCTGTCAGGGTCAGGGTTCGGCTGTCAGGGTCAGGGTTTAGCTGTCAGGGTTTGGCTGTCAGGGTCAGGGTGTGGCTGTGAGGGTCAGGGTTTGGCTGTGAGGGTCAGGGTTTGGCTGTGAGGGTCAGGGTTTGGCTGTGAGGGTCAGGGTTTGGCTGTGAGGGTCAAGGTTTGGCTGTGAGGGTCAAGGTTTGGCTGTGAGGGTCAGGGTTTGGCTGTGAGGGTCAGGGTTTGGCTGTGAGGTTCAAGGTTTGGCTGTGAGGGTCAAGGTTTGGCTGTGAGGGTCAGGGTTTGGCTGTGAGGGTCAGGGTTTGGCTGTGAGGGTCAAGGTTTGGCTGTGAGGGTCAGGGTTTGGCTGTGAGGGTCAGGGTTTGGCTGTGAGGGTCAGGGTTTGGCTGTGAGGGTCAGGGTTTGGCTGTGAGGGTCAGGGTTTGGCTGTGAGGGTCAAGGTTTGGCTGTGAGGGTCAAGGTTTGGCTGTGAGGGTCAGGGTTTGGCTGTGAGGGTCAGGGTTTGGCTGTGAGGGTCAGGGTTTGGCTGTGAGGGTCAGGGTTTGGCTGTGAGGGTCAAGGTTTGGCTGTGAGGGTCAGGGTTTGGCTGTGAGGGTCAAGGTTTGGCTGTGAGGGTCAGGGTTTGGCTGTGAGGGTCAGGGTTTGGCTGTGAGGGTCAAGGTTTGGCTGTGAGGGTCAAGGTTTGGCTGTGAGGGTCAGGGTTTGGCTGTGAGGGTCAGGGTTTGGCTGTGAGGGTCAAGGTTTGGCTGTGAGGGTCAGGGTTTGGCTGTGAGGGTCAGGGTTTGGCTGTGAGGGTCAGGGTTTGGCTGTGAGGGTCAAGGTTTGGCTGTGAGGGTCAAGGTTTGGCTGTGAGGGTCAGGGTTTGGCTGTGAGGGTCAGGGTTTGGCTGTGAGGGTCAGGGTTTGGCTGTGAGGGTCAAGGTTTGGCTGTGAGGGTCAAGGTTTGGCTGTGAGGGTCAGGGTTTGGCTGTGAGGGTCAGGGTTTGGCTGTGAGGGTCAAGGTTTGGCTGTGAGGGTCAGGGTTTGGCTGTGAGGGTCAGGGTTTGGCTGTGAGGGTCAGGGTTTGGCTGTGAGGGTCAAGGTTTGGCTGTGAGGGTCAAGGTTTGGCTGTGAGGGTCAGGGTTTGGCTGTGAGGGTCAGGGTTTGGCTGTGAGGGTCAGGGTTTGGCTGTGAGGGTCAGGGTTTGGCTGTGAGGGTCAAGGTTTGGCTGTGAGGGTCAGGGTTTGGCTGTGAGGGTCAGGGTTTGGCTGTGAGGGTCAAGGTTTGGCTGTGAGGGTCAGGGTTTGGCTGTGAGGGTCAGGGTTTGGCTGTGAGGGTCAGGGTTTGGCTGTGAGGGTCAAGGTTTGGCTGTGAGGGTCAGGGTTTGGCTGTGAGGGTCAAGGTTTGGCTGTGAGGGTCAGGGTTTGGCTGTGAGGGTCAGGGTTTGGCTGTGAGGGTCAAGGTTTGGCTGTGAGGGTCAGGGTTTGGCTGTGAGGGTCAGGGTTTGGCTGTGAGGGTCAGGGTTTGGCTGTGAGGGTCAGGGTTTGGCTGTGAGGGTCAAGGTTTGGCTGTGAGGGTCAGGGTTTGGCTGTGAGGGTCAAGGTTTGGCTGTGAGGGTGAAGCTTGAGCGGCCAGGTGGCACTCCAGCGGCGCGTTTGCGAGCGTGGACTCACGAGAAGGCGAACGCGAGGAGGGCGCCGCTCACGACGATGAAGTCCAAGATGTTCCAGGGGTCGCGGAAGTAGGCCCCACGGTGGAGCACCAGGCCCAGGTCGATCATCTGCTCGCAGCAGGCAGCGACGACGACGAGGAGGAGGAGGAGGGGAGAGAGGAGGGAGAAGGGAGGAGGAGGAGGGGGAGGAGGGAGGAACGTGAGGGAGGAGGGAGGAGGAGGAGGGGGAGGAGGGAGGAAGGTGAGGGAGGAGGGAGGAGGAGATGGAGGAGGGGGAGGAGCAGAGTGAGAGGGGGGGATACCAGCGGCCCGCCGTCAGAAATGGATGTGAGGAGGGGGGTGGGACGTGTGGGGGGGGGGGGGGGGCGAAGGAGTACAGTACAGCAATGGTGTTTGCCACGCTGTCCCTCAGCCGCCCACAACGTAAACCCCGTGATCATCACCAGAGATGCGCTGCATGCGTCGTCGTCGTCGTCATCATCGTCATCATCATCATCGTCGTCATTGTCGTCATCATCATCATCGTCGTCATCATCGTCGTCATCATTGTCGTCGTCGTCATCATCATCATCATTGTCATCGTCGTCATCATCATGACGTTCACCCCCCGGGAGGGACAGCGTTCCCGGCAGCGGCTGCCGCCAGGGGCGCAACAAGCGGCGAACGCCGACGAACCTTGAAGACCATTTCGAAGGTGAAGACCCCAGTGAAGACGTAATCGAAGTAGCGCAGCACCTGCAACGGCAGAGCAAGACCCGCGGTCAGGAGCCGGGCAAGCGCCCCCTCGTGTGCCGCGGTGCCGGCCTTCGCAGGCGCCCGCTTACGGCGCTCGCCCCAACGGTCCGTCGAGGCTACCCGGGGGATCCTTGTCAGTGTGTACGTGCGTGCACCTTGTTGCGGATGGAGCCGGCCTCGACGGGGTCCTCTGCGGCGAGCGCGATGCTGCTCATGGCGATGACCATGAGGATGCACATCTCGAAGTAGCGCATGTTCACCACGTAGTGGCACGCACGGCGCACACTGCACGCACACGCGGTGACCAGCTGGGCGACGGTGGTGGTGGTGCGTGGTGTGTGCTGGTGGTGGCAGTGCGTGGTGGTGGTGTGTGCTGGTGGTGGCAGTGCGTGGTGGCGGTGCGTGGTGGCGGTGCGTGGTGGCAGTGCGTGGTGGCGGTGCGTGGTGGCGGTGCGTGGCGGCGGTGGTTTGTGGTGGTGGCGGTTCGTGGTGGTGGTGGCGTTGGTGCCAGCGGTGGTTCAGTGGTGGCGGTGGTGGAGGTGGTGGTTCGTGGTGGTGGTGGTGGTTCGTGGTGGCAGTGGTGGTTTGTGATGGTGGTGTGTGGTGGTGGCGGTGGTGATGGCGATGGTGGTGGCGATGGTGGTGGCGATGCGTGGCGGTACGCACGGGTTGGTGGTGCTGAAGACGAACATGGAGCTGAAGGGCACCATGGGCTTGGGGCCCGTGGGGTCGCCCTCCGCCCCCTCCCCCTCCTCCGCCTCCGCCTCTTTCTCCTCCTTCCCCGCGCCTGTGGCACAAACGCGGCCACGGTGGTGGCGGCAGTGGTATTTGAGGTGATGGCGGTGCTGGTGATGGTTGTGGTGACGGTGTCGACCACCTCGGTGACACCCGGGCTGTCTCGGCACAGTAGTGACATCACTAATGTGGACTTCTACACACATCTGGCTGTCGCCTGATGAAGAAGCTGGTTGTAATTACTGGCGAAACGTCGTACACTCAGATTGTAAATGTTGAGGCTTGGCTCTCCAACACACCGGTGTGCTGCACTAGTTTACTACACTATACACTACACTACTATACACTACACTATACACTACACTATACATTACACTACACATTACACTATACACTAGTGCTGTACTAGTGACGAATTGGCCACGTTCTGCTTACGTGACAACCCTGACTAGTTGGCCGTGTCGGGTGGTGACGGGTTTAACGACACAACATTTCTATATTTACGCGATCTCACCCAAAAAGAAACCCTCGATTGTGGCATGTGGATGATGTTGGTCACGAACGCCGACCCCTGCGTGTTAACCTGCCGGGCCCTTGCGGAGGGGGGCAGAGCGGAGCTGAGTCACCTTGCAGCTGCGTGGAGTCTCCGGCGGGCCCGGTGAGAGTCACGGGGATCTTCACCAGCTGGCTCGGCTCCGCCTTGCCCCCGCCCTTGCCGTTGCCCTCCAACCCCGGGCCCTTGGCGTCGAGGAGGGAGGGCACGCCCACGGTGGCGTTGACGCCCGCCGCCTGGCCGTCCCTGGGCGGCGTGGGGGGAAGCGAGACCCCATCACCCGAGTCGGGACTCGAACCCGGGACGTGTCTGGCCGCGTGCCGGGGCAGCGCCGGTGCATCGGCTCCGTGCGCCCGTCCGCCCGCGGGCGGCGACTGTGACTCTCCACGAGTTTCTTTTATTATAATGATAATCATTATAACGGTGATGAGGAACTCAGTTTCACGAAGCGCTTGTCAAATTGGTCATCTCAAAAGTGCCGTACATCAGAAGTAAAGTAAAAAAGAGAAAAATAAAACACCCTTCTTGTTACTGTTACAACTAACGAGTCAACTCGCGTTATGCTCTGGGTGATGGCCCTTCTCCACGTCATACACAATCGGGTCGTTTGCGGTGTGGATAAAAAAATATATATATAGGCGCATTCTGACCACGATGCCATCACGCAGAGGCCTACCGCTTGCAAGTGGCGTCGCCGGATCTCTAGCGTCCCACTTGGAGAGAGCTGTTTCAGTGCCGTCTTGTAGGTGAGTGGGTGAGCGGATGAGTCAGTGAGTGGGTGGGTTGGTGAGTGGGTGAATGAGTGGATGAGTCGGTGGGTTGGTGAGTGGGTGAGTGGGCGAGTGGGTGAGTGACTTGGTGAGTGGGTGCCTGGATGAGTGGGTGAGTGGGTGACTGGGTGAGTGGATGAGTAGGTGAATGGATGAGTGGGTGAGTGGATGAGTAGGTGAGTGGGTGAGTGGGTGAGTGAGTGGGTGAGTGGATGAGTGGGTGATTGGGTGAGTGGGTGAGTGGGTGAGCGAGTGGATGAGTGGGTGAGTGGGTGACTGGGTGAGTGGGTGATTGGGTGAGTGGGTGACTGGGTGAGTAGGTGAATGGATGAGTAGGTGAGTAGATGAGTGAGTGGGTGAGTAGATGAGTGGGTGAGTGGGTGAGTGGGTGATTGGGTGAGTGGGTGAGCGAGTGGGTGAGTGGGTGAGTGGGTGACTGGGTGGGTGAGTGAGTGGGTGAGTGGGTGAGTGGGTGAGTGGGTGACTGGGTGCCTGGGTGCCTGGGTGAGTGGGTGAATGGATGTTGCCACTGTGCAGCTGCCAGACTCATTGCTTTTTGTCTTGACCTTTAACCCACCCGCCTAGCCTGCGAGCATTTGCGGCCGCTGGACTCGAACTGGTACCTGCGCACGCCATCGGCGGCACCCCTCTGCCCGTTGAGCTCCCCGTCCCGCGGCACTCCGTTGGGTCTCCGCGGGGCCTCCAGGCCCGAGGAGGCGAGGAGGAACTCCCTCTCTCCTGCGAGGTGCACGCACACGCAGCCCGTCGCACACACACACGCAGCCCGTCGCACACACACACGCAGCCCGTCGCACACACACACGCAGCCCGTCGCACACACACACGCAGCCCGTCACATACACACACGCAGCCCGTCGCACACACACACGCAGCCCGTCACACACACACACGCAGCCCGTCACACACACGCACGCAGCCCGTCGCACACACACACGCAGCCCGTCGCACACACGCACGCAGCCCGTTGCACACACACACGCAGCCCGTCGCACACACGCACGCAGCCCGTCGCACACACGCACGCAGCCCGTCGCACACACACACACACGCAGCCCGTCGCACACACACACGCAGCCCGTCGCACACACACACGCAGCCCGTCACACACACGCACGCAGCCCGTCGCACACACACACACACGCAGCCCGTCGCACACACGCACGCAGCCCGTCGCACACACACACGCAGCCCGTCACACACACGCACGCAGCCCGTCGCACACACACACACACGCAGCCCATCGCACACACGCACGCAGCCCATCGCACACACACACGCAGCCCGTCACACACACGCACGCAGCCCGTCGCACACACACACGCAGCCCGTCGCACACACGCACGCAGCCCATCGCACACACACACGCAGCCCGTCACACACACGCACGCAGCCCGTCGCACACACACACGCAGCCCGTCGCACACACGCACGCAGCCCGTCGCACACACGCACGCAGCCCGTCACACACACGCACTAAGCCCATCGCACACACGCACGCAGCCCGTCGCACACACACACGCAGCCCGTCGCACACACACACGCAGCCCGTCGCACACACACACGCAGCCCGTCGCACACACGCACGCAGCCCGTCGCACACACACACGCAGCCCGTCGCACACACACACGCAGCCCGTCGCACACACGCAGCCCGTCGCACACACACACGCAGCCCGTCGCACACACACACGCAGCCCGTCGCACACACACACGCAGCCCGTCGCACACACACACGCAGCCCGTCACATACACACACGCAGCCAGTCGCACACACACACGCAGCCCGTCACACACACACACGCAGCCCGTCACACACACGCACGCAGCCCGTCGCACACACGCACGCAGCCCGTCGCACACACACACGCAGCCCGTCGCACACACGCACGCAGCCCGTCGCACACACACACACACGCAGCCCGTCGCACACACACACGCAGCCCGTCGCACACACACACGCAGCCCGTCACACACACGCACGCAGCCCGTCGCACATACACACACACGCAGCCCGTCGCACACACGCACGCAGCCCGTCGCACACACACACGCAGCCCGTCACACACACGCACGCAGCCCGTCGCACACACACACACACGCAGCCCGTCGCACACACGCACGCAGCCCGTCGCACACACACACGCAGCCCGTCACACACACACACGCAGCCCGTCGCACACACACACGCAGCCCGTCGCACACACGCACACAGCCCGTCGCACACACGCACGCAGCCCGTCGCACACACGCACGCAGCCCGTCGCACACACGCACGCAGCCCGTCGCACACACGCACGCAGCCCGTCGCACACACGCACGCAGCCCGTCGCACACACGCACGCAGCCCGTCGCACACACGCACGCAGCCCGTCGCACACACACACGCAGCCCGTCGCACACACACACGCAGCCCGTCGCACACACGCAGCCCGTCGCACACACACACGCAGCCCATCGCACACACGCACGCAGCCCGTCGCACACACACACGCAGCCCGTCGCACACACGCAGCCCGTCGCACACACACACGCAGCCCGTCGCACGCACGCACGCAGCTTGTCGGACGCACGCACCGGCGGATGGACGGACAGACGGATTGGACTGAGGGACAGGGAGACAATAGGATGGACACGTGGGCGGATGGACGAACGGATGGATGGGTGGGTGGAGCGGAGAGATGGTTGGGTTGAAGAATTAACTGAACACCATCCACCACCACCCACCACCATCCACCCACTTCACCAGGTACTCATTGTGAGGATGAGTCGACCTAGGGGAGGCCCAGGACTAGTTCAGATAATCACCACCAATGTTGGTGGCCGTGAGCAGGAATCAAACTCGGGTTTGCCGGGATCGTTGCGCAGCACGGTGCTAACCCGCTACTACTCTACCGTTACCACCACCACCATTACAACCACCACCGTTACAACCACCACTACCGTTACCACCACCGTGACAACCACCACTACCGTTACCACCACCACTACTACTGATACCAACACCACTACCATTACCACCACCACCACTGTTACGAGCACCACCATTACCACCACCACCATTACCGCCACTCACCGGTAAACACGTCATCGCGGCCCGGGTGCCCGAGCGCCAGGCCTCCGGTCGGCACGGCGCCGGCGATTCCACCGACTCCGATTCCGCCGACGACGGCGGCTCCGGCGGCCTGCGGGGGCCGCGTGGCCGTGGGGTCGGGTGGGGGCCGGTAGCAGGCCGACGAGGTGCGGAAGGGGCTGGCGTTGAGGGCCTCTGTGCTGGTGGCGCGCAGGTGCTGGCGTCGCAGCTCGTTGGCGCGCTGCTCCCACACGGAGCGCGGCTTGGAGGAGAGCCGCGGCTCCTTGCTGGCGCACGACGGCGCGGGGAGGAAGGGAGTCAGCGACGGTGGTGATGGTGATGAGGGTGATGATGACAGTGATGATGACGTTAATGGCGACGATGACGACGACGATTATGATGACGATAAGGGTGATGATGACAATGATGACGACGATGATGATAATTATGATGACCATGATGATGATGACAATGATGACGACGACGACGATGACGACGATGATGATTACAACAACGATGATGACGACGCCGCCGCCGCGTACCCCCACCTGGACAGATTGGCGGCCGAAATGGGGCTGACCTCGGCGACCTCCCGGGCTTTCTGCATGGCGAGTTTATGCGTGGCAGCCTCCTCTTCCTCCTCCTCGTCCTGCTGGGAGTAACCGCGCAACCCCCACATACATCTCCCGCACGCGCCAAGCTCCCTCCGCCAGCCACGTCGAGGGCAAAGGTCGCCCCCGCGTAGCCGCAACGGACCGTCGGGGCACGTGCCGTTTGGCGCTGAGGCAGCTCCCGGGTGGCCAACAACAAACCCCACGGCAGCCGCGGCCACCTTCGTCTCTCGAGTGGCGATGTTGGCGACGACGATAATAATTCACATGTATTGGTTGCGCATTCTCATACCTAGGATCCAAGTGCGCAACGCATGAAGAGCAGGAGACAATGACAGAACCAGGGGGCAACCGGCCGAACTCGAGAGGCAAGGCCACTTTAAAGAGACGGGGTTTCAAAGCGGACTTGAATCTACCGACTCCGATTGCCCTGATTTCAAGTGGCGAGGCGATCCGAGGTTTCGGCGCCACGCTAACAAAAGCCCGGTCACCAAGAGAGCGCGACCTGGGAGTGCCAAGCAGTCGGAGACCGGAAGATCTGAAGGACCTTGATGGGATATATACAGAGGACTGCAGAGCTTGGGGGAATATATAAATGTTTTAGTCCCTGCAAGTAATGTGAGGCGAGCCCTCTTAAAGCCTGAAAGGTGAAAAGCTGTACCATAAAAATGCACCCGGAATTTGACCGGTAGCCAGTGCAGAGCTAAGAGGACCTGGTGCAATGCGCTCACGGAATGGTGACCATGTGAGCACTCTCGCAGCAGCATTCTGAACAAGGTACTCGTCTCAGGCTGACCTAGGAAGAGGCCGGGACGGGTTCAGACAACCGTCATCGGTGTCGGCGGTGGGTCGTGAGCGGGGAACCGAACTGGGGCCGCCGGGGTTCGTAGCGCGGCCGCGCTAACCGCTGCGCCGCCGCTCCCCGCGCTAACCGCTGCGCCGCCGCTCCCCGCGCTAACCGCTGCGCCGCCGCTCCCCGCGCTAACCGCTGCGCCGCCACGCCCCGCGCTCGGGGCACCGACGATCACCCTCATCGATGCATCACCTTGGTCAGCTCCTGGGCATTGGCGAGATTGTCCACAGCGATGGCCAGGAAGACGTTGAGGAGGGTGTCTGTGCGTCACAGTGGATGTCGTTAAGGGCTCAGCACGGACGCCGCGCGGACGCTCAAGGGACAACCTTAGCAGGCGGACACGACGGACGGACGGATGAACAGAGGGATGAACAGATGGACACACGGACAGATGGGGAGACGCACGGATCGAGAGACAGATTGACACACAGACGGAAAGACAAATAGACAGGCAGAAGGATAAACAACAAGCGCTTCTCAAGAAATTAGATTGTCAATCCAAATAATGATTTTAAAGTGCCATACAGCTCCCGGAGGGGAAGAGCGTTCCAGACGGTCGCAGGAGCAGCAGCCAGCCAGCAAAGCCACCACCACCGCTGCTGCTGCTGCTGTGAGGATGACCAGAGTTCGTGTGATGACGATGGTGGGGTGGGTGGGGGTGGTGGGGGGGTGAGGATACAGTTCCCGAAGAGGGTGAGGACGATGAAGTAGAGGGAGGCGAACATCCCGTCGTCGACGCCGCCCTGCGACACGATGGCATCGTACATCACCACGTTCCAGTCCTCGCCCGTCAGGATCTGCACAAAGCGCAGGGCACGTCGTCATCATCACCACCACCATCATCATCGAGATCATCGCTATCATCATCACCATCGTCGCCATCATCGCCATCATCATTATCGCCATCATCGTTATCATCATCATCGCCATCATCGTTATCATCATCATCGCCATCATCATCACCATCATCATTACCATCTTAAACATCATCATCATCGGCATCATCATTGCTATTGTCATCGCCATAATTGCTGTCACGATCACCATCGTCATTGTCATCATCACCATCTTTATCATTGTCATCACCATCATCATCACCACCACCACCACCATCATCATCATCAGCACGACCGCCATCATCGTCATCTTCATCATTGCCATCACCATCATCGCCACCACCGACTATCACCGCCACCACCGTCACCACCGTCGTCCCCTGCATGCGTGCTGCGTGCGGAGTGCGCGATGTCGGGGGTGTGAGTGAGGAACAGAGGGACCGGCCTGGAACACGGTCATGATGGCCGCCGGGAAGGTGTTGAAGTTCGTGTCGGGGGTGCTGTGGTCGAAGTTAAATCTGGAGGAAGACGGGCGACAGAGAAAACGAATTACAAAGACATCTGAGGGAGTATCGTATCCGCTAGAGATCCCATTGCCGGCTCTGAGAATTGACAAAAATAAAACAAAGAGAAATTTTGACTGCCGTGCAACAAACATTACTCTCGTATGGCAGAGCGGGGGGGGGGGGGGGGCGGGAGAGTGCTGCCCTCTGCAGAAGGAATCTCAGAGGTAGTTCTGTGGAATGCACTTCCGTTCTGTGTGGACCAGTGGTCACTTGAAGCAGTGATCTCAGAGGTAGCTCTGTAGACTCCACTTCCGCATGGCCATTCTGTGTGGACCAGTGGTCACTTGATCTCAGAGGTAGCTCTGTAGACTCCACTTCCGCAGGGCCATTCTGTGTGGCCCAGACGTCATTTGAAGAAGGGATCTCAGAGGTAGCTCTGTAATATCTGCTTCTGTGGGTTCTGCTCTCTGACAACACGGAGCAGGAGGATGAGGAGGGGGGAGGGGGATCGCGTTTTGTCGTGTGAGATTATATTTTCACCCCCAACGGATTTCTTCTTTCTCCGGTATTTGCGGAGATTTTTATTTTGCGGTTAAAATCTAGCAGGAGGGGGGAGGGGGAGGGGCCCTGGTAAAGTTTGACTGCATTCCACTCACTGGCCCCCGAAGAGCTGCATGCCCAGCAGAGCGAAGACGACGATGAAGAGGAAGAGCAGGAAGAGGAGGGACACGATGGACTTCATGGAGTTGAGCAGAGACACGACCAGATTCCGCAGAGATGACCAGTACCTACACACAAGCGCACGCGCACAGACAAGGGATCCCCGTGTAGCCTGTAACAGACTGTTGGGAACACGTGCCGATTGCGAGCACCTATGAAGGCCGGCACCGTCGCACACGAGGTGGGTAGCGAGCACCACGCCCCGGCCGCCTTTGTCTCCCTAAGTGGCGATGTATACGCACAGCACCAGGTACTAATTTGAGACTGAGTCGACCTAGGGGGGAGGCCCAGGACCGGTTCAGATAATCGTCACTGGTGTAGGCCGTGAGCGGGGATGGAGCCCGGGTCGCCGGGGGTCGTAGCGCAGCGTAGCGCTAACCACTACGCCGCCGCTCCCCTCAAGAGACGACCATTACCCACGTAGAGACAAAGGTGCCCCACATAGGCTCTCGCAGGCTGTTGGAGGCAAGTGCCGTAAGCGAACAGCAGCAAGTACGAGGCACACGCTCGGGGTGGGTGGCGACCACAATCGCCAGCCAAACGTCACAGTCACTCGAAATGTAAATCTTGCCGTGGGTTCGCTCGCCAACGCACAACCGGCTTCGTGCTGATGTCGAAGCTAATTGCGCACATTTTTGTGTTACGTGACAAACCTTACCAAATGGCCGTGTCGGGTGGTGGCGGGTTTAACGGCGTGTTTATAATTACGCGATCAAACCCATGGTGGGGGGGAAACTTGTATTACGGGTGTGGCCACCGCCACGCCCGGCCGCCTTTGTCTCCCCCCCCCCGGCAGTGACGCTTCTTTACACATCGCACTGGGTACACGCACCGCAGCCACATCGAACACCGCGACGCTTTGTTCGTCCGCACAACCCCAAGCGGCTTGCAGGGCAAGTCGTCGTCGTCATCTTTGTTGTCGTCACCATCGTCGTCATCATCGTCATCATCGTCGTCATCGTCGTCGTCGTCATCGTCGTCGTCATCTTCGTCGTCGTCACCATCGTCGTTACCATCGTCGTCGTCATCTTTGTTGTCGTCACCATCGTCGTTACCATCGTCGTCGTCATCTTTGTTGTTGTCACCATCGTCGTTACCATCGTCGTCGTCATCTTTGTTGTTGTCACCATCGGCTGCCGCTGCGGAAAGTCCCCGAGCGCTAAGAAGTTTTGTGTGTCGTTGGGGGGGGGGGGGTGGAGGGTGGGGAGAGGTGGGGGGGTCCCCCACTCACTTGGTGACCTTGAAGATCCTCAGAAGCCTCAGGGCCCGCAGAACCCTGAGGCCAAACGCCGACCTGGGCTGCAGAGTGGACCAGATGATTTCGAAGATGCTGCCGATCACCACCTGCACCGCACGGACATCCCCGCCCATCAACGCCATGCCTCCTCCTGGTGAGCTCCGCTCCGTACATAGGGGGGGAACTCTGCTTACGAACAAAGCGACTTACGAATGTTCAGAGATACGAACAAACCTGTCCGTATGTCCAGTTGCAGCTGTTCACGATGCTATTGCCTGTGACAGGCTGAAGAAGAGAGCAACTGTGCAGACATCTCTCAGTCAGTTGTTTAAAGAGAGTAGAGAGGAAACACGAGCATCCACATATGCAGAACGTGAAGAACCAGTGGGATCTACATTCACAAGAGATTATAAACGTTTAAAGCCATTCCCCGTCTTTGGTGTAGATGCCGTACAACGTGTTTGGAATTGACAGGAGTCAAGTTGTACTGAAGAACAAATCGACTAACCAACAGATCTCTGGAACCGTTTGTAAGTAGAGGAGTGCCTGCATATAGTAAGTATTCCGTTCAGTTGATCGTGAGTATGTCTTAAGATATGACATATCTGCTGTTTTTGCTGATGCTGTTGTTACTACTATTACTGCTGCAACTGATGATGCCACTGCTCATGCTCCTAGTGATGCTACTGCTGCTGCTGCCATCATAGCTGCTGCCTGCATCTCACCGCAAAGTCGAAGCAGTTGAAGGAGGAGTGGAAGTAGTTCTGCATCCCGAGCCCGTACATCTTGAGCATCATTTCCAGCAGGAAGAGACCCAGGAACACAAACTCCATGTAAGCTGCAAAGACAAAGATCCCCCGTACAGCCTCAACAGACTTTTTGGGGCAAGTGCTTTCAGTGAGTAGCACCTAACGAATGGCCGGCACGGCAACACGAGGGGCTGGGTGGCCAGCACCACGCCCGGCCGCCTTTGTCTTTCCAGCGGCGATGTTGACACGCCGCACCAGGCATTCATTTAAGGCTGAGCCGACCAAGGGGAGGCCCAGGACCGGTTCAGATAATCGTCACTGATGTTGGCCGTGAGCGGGAATCAAACTCGGGGTCGCCGGGTGACTAGGCTGAGACCCTCAACTTGCCGCACAAGAGACCACAGTTTGACCACAGAGCCGTCGTGAGTCTATGGGAGTCTATGGGCCTTTCACTAAACCTATGGGGACTCTGCATACGTCTATAGGCCTTTCTATTTGTTTATTGATCTCCCTATATCCATGGGATCTGTATGCGAGTCTGTGGTGGGTCGCGACGCAATTATGTGGGTCTCTACACGAGTCTATGGGTCTCTATGCGATGATGTGGCTCTCGCTGTCAGTCTATAATCCTCTTCGTGATGAGGTGCGTCTCTACGCGAGTCTATGGATTTCTCTGTGGGATTGGGGGGGATAATTCGGCGACGGGGGGGGGGGGGAGGATTGGTAGGGGGGGGTTGGTGAAAGGAGGGGGAGGAATTGGTGGGGAGGGGGAGTAGTGCCGACTCACAGAGCACTTCGGTGAGCTCCTTGGGCTGCTTGTAGTGGACCATGGCGACGCAGAGCGTGTTGAGCGCCACCAGGCAGAGCACCGTCCAGTAGAACGCCTGAGACTTCACCATGCGGCGGATGCAGAAGCGCAGGCGCTTCTCCTTGCGCTGAAAGTACGAGGAGGAGGAGGCCGCAGCGGCACCGGCCGCGACGCCGCTGGCGCCGGCGCCGCCCGAGGCACCGGCCAGGCTGCCCCCTCCGACGCCGCCGATTCCCGCGCCGATGGCCGCGCCGGCGCCGTCGGCTTTGACGCCGGTGATGCTGGCGCGGGCGAACGGGGAGCCTGGGCAGACGGGCAACGCGCAGAGAGGTCACGTGTACAACCACGACGATGATGACGAGGAGGTGGAGTGGGGTGGCGATGGTGGCCGACGATGGTGGATTGGATTTGCAATGCGTCCGTAGAGCTACGAGTTCACTTTCACCTCACTCAGATGCCCGTCCGCTCGCTCGCTAACCCGCTCAGCCAGGCTGCTCACTAACTCACTTGATCGCCACTCATTCGCTTATGACCCCACCCGCCTACTCACCAACCCACTTACTCAGTCATCCACCCACCAACCTACTAACTCACTCACCCACCCACACACTCATTCACTCACCCACCTACTCACTCACTCACTCACCCACCCACCGACCTACCTACTCACTCACCCCTCCACCAACTCACTCATCCACCGACTCACCCACTTATCCATGCCATTCATTCGCCCGCCTACTCATTAATTCAGTCACCCGACTCACTCATCTACCAACCCGCTCACCTATTCACTCATTAACCCACTCAACCACCACCCACCCAATGGCCCAATCACTTGCTCGCTCCCCTACTTATTCACTAACTCACTCACCCACCCACACAATCAATCACTCACCCACCTACTCATTCACTCACCCACCCACCGACCTACCTACTCACTCACTCACCCCTCCACCAACTCACTCATCCACCGACTCACCCACTTATCCATGCCATTCATTCGCCCGCCTACTCATTAATTCAGTCACCCGACTCACTCATCTACCAACCCGCTCACCTATTCACTCATTAACCCACTCAACCACCACCCACACAATAGCCCAATCACTCGCTCGCTCCCCCACTTATTCACCCAAGGGAAGGAGAGAAAGGAAGCAATCAAGGGAGTGTGAAGGTGCAGTTGAGGAGGGAGGTTGTAAACCACGATTTTGCTGCGATAAGGCATCAACCACGATCTCTTGCACAATACAAGACCCACGAGATCTCGTACGATATGCGATCCAAGAACGATATAAGACCCACAATATCTTGTACAATATAACACCCACGACCTCTCACACGCCACAAGACTCACCACCTCTCACACGCTACAAGACCCACAACCTCTCACACGCTACAAGACCCACCACCTCTCACACGATACAAGACCCACCACCTCTCACACGCTACAATACCCACCACCTCTCACACGCTGCAAGACTCACCACCTCTCACACGCTACAAGACCCACCACCTCTCACACGCTGCAAGACTCACCACCTCTCACACGCTACAAGACCCACCACCTCTCACACGCTACAAGACTCACCACCTCTCACACGCTGCAAGACTCACCACCTCTCACACGCTACAAGACTCACCACCTCTCACACGCTACAAGACCCACCACCTCTCACACGCTGCAAGACCCACCACCTCTCACACGCTACAAGACTCACCACCTCTCACACGCTACAAGACCCACCACCTCTCACACGCTGCAAGACTCACCACCTCTCACACGCTACAAGACCCACCACCTCTCACACGCTGCAAGACCCACCACCTCTCACACGCTACAAGACTCACCACCTCTCACACGCTACAAGACCCACCACCTCTCACACGCTGCAAGACTCACCACCTCTCACACGCTACAAGACCCACCACCTCTCACACGCTGCAAGACTCACCACCTCTCACACGCTGCAAGACTCACCACCTCTCACACGCTACAAGACTCACCACCTCTCACACGCTACAAGACCCACCACCTCTCACACGCTACAAGACTCACCACCTCTCACACGCTGCAAGACTCACCACCTCTCACACGCTACAAGACCCACCACCTCTCACACGCTGCAAGACTCACCACCTCTCACACGATACAAGACCCACCACCTCTAACAAACTACAAGACCCACAACCTCTCACACGATACAAGACCCACCACCTCTCACACGCTAAAAGACCCACCACCTCTCACACGCTACAAGACCCACCACCTCTCACACGCTACAAGACTCACCACCTCTCACACGCTACAAGACCCACCACCTCTCACACGCTACAAGACCCACCACCTCTCACACGCTACAAGACCCACCACCTCTCACACGCTACAAGACTCACCACCTCTCACACGCTACAAGACCCACCACCTCTCACACGCTACAAGACCCACCACCTCTCACACGCTACAAGACCCACCACCTCTCACACGCTACAAGACCCACCACCTCTCACACGCTACAAGACCCACCACCTCTCACACGCTACAAGACCCACCACCTCTCACACGCTACAAGACTCACCACCTCTCACACGCTACAAGACCCACCACCTCTCACACGCTACAAGACCCACAACCTCTCACACGCTACCAGACCCACCACCTCTCACACGATACAAGACCCACCACCTCTCACACGCTACAAGACCCACCACCTCTCACACGCTACAAGACCCACCACCTCTCACACGCTACAAGACCCACCACCTCTCACACGCTACAAGATCCACGATCTCTCACACGCTACAAGACCCACCACCTCTCACACGCTACAAGACTCACCACCTCTCACACGCTACAAGACCCACTACATCTCACACGCTACAAGATCCACGATCTCTCACACGCTACAAGACCCACCACCTCTCACACGATACAAGACTCACCACCTCTCACACGATACAAGACGCACCACCTCTCACACGATACAAGACCCATCACCTCTCACACGCTACAAGACCCACCACCTCTCACACGCTACAAGACCCACCACCTCTCACACGCTACAAGACCCACCACCTCTCACACGCTACAAGACCCACCACCTCTCACACGCTACAAGACTCACCACCTCTCACACGCTACAAGACTCACCACCTCTCACACGCTACAAGACTCACCACCTCTCACACGCTACAAGACCCACCACCTCTCACACGCTACAAGACCCACCACCTCTCACACGCTACAAGACCCACCACCTCTCACACGCTACAAGACTCACCACCTCTCACACGCTACAAGACTCACCACCTCTCACACGCTACAAGACTCACCACCTCTCACACGCTACAAGACCCACCACCTCTCACACGCTACAAGACCCACCACCTCTCACACGCTACAAGACCCACCACCTCTCACACGCTACAAGACCCACCACCTCTCACACGCTACAAGACCCACTACATCTCACACGCTACAAGATCCACGATCTCTCACACGCTACAAGACCCACCACCTCCCACACGATACAAGACTCACCACCTCTCACACGCTACAAGACCCACTACATCTCACACGCTACAAGATCCACGATCTCTCACACGCTACAAGACCCACCACCTCTCACACGCTACAAGACTCACCACCTCTCACACGCTACAAGACCCACTACATCTCACACGCTACAAGATCCACGATCTCTCACACGCTACAAGACCCACCACCTCTCACACGATACAAGACTCACCACCTCTCACACGATACAAGACTCACCACCTCTCACACGATACAAGACCCATCACCTCTCACACGCTACAAGACCCACTACATCTCACACGCTACAAGATCCACGATCTCTCACACGCTACAAGACCCACCACCTCTCACACGATACAAGACCCACGATCTCTCACACGATACAAGACCCACCACCTCTCACACGCTACAAGACCCACCACCTCTCACACGCTACAAGACCCACCACCTCTCATACGATACAAGACCCACCACCTCTCATACGATACAAGACCCACCACATCTCACACGCTACAAGACTCACCACCTCTCACACGCTACAAGACCCACCACCCCTCACACGCTACAAGACCCACCACCTCTCACACGCTACAAGACTCACCACCTCTCACACACTACAAGACTCACCACCTCTCACACGCTACAAGACCCACCACCTCTCACACGCTACAAGACTCACGATCTCTCACACGCTACAAGACTCACCACCTCTCACACGATACAAGACCCACCACCTCTCACACGCTACAAGACCCACCACCTCTCACACGCTACAAGACCCACTACATCTCACATGCTACAAGATCCACGATCTCTCACACGCTACAAGACCCACAACCTCTCACACGCTACAAGACCCACGATCTCTCACACGCTACAAGACCCACCACCTCTCACACGCTACAAGACCCACCACCTCTCACACGCTACAAGACCCACCACCTCTCACACGCTACAAGACTCACCACCTCTCACACGCTACAAGACTCACCACCTCTCACACGCTACAAGACTCACCACCTCTCACACGCTACAAGACCCACCACCTCTCACACGCTACAAGACCCACCACCTCTCACACGCTACAAGACCCACCACCTCTCACACGCTACAAGACCCACCACCTCTCACACGCTACAAGACCCACTACATCTCACACGCTACAAGATCCACGATCTCTCACACGCTACAAGACCCACCACCTCCCACACGATACAAGACTCACCACCTCTCACACGCTACAAGACCCACTACATCTCACACGCTACAAGATCCACGATCTCTCACACGCTACAAGACCCACCACCTCTCACACGCTACAAGACTCACCACCTCTCACACGCTACAAGACCCACTACATCTCACACGCTACAAGATCCACGATCTCTCACACGCTACAAGACCCACCACCTCTCACACGATACAAGACTCACCACCTCTCACACGATACAAGACTCACCACCTCTCACACGATACAAGACCCATCACCTCTCACACGCTACAAGACCCACTACATCTCACACGCTACAAGATCCACGATCTCTCACACGCTACAAGACCCACCACCTCTCACACGATACAAGACCCACGATCTCTCACACGATACAAGACCCACCACCTCTCACACGCTACAAGACCCACCACCTCTCACACGCTACAAGACCCACCACCTCTCATACGATACAAGACCCACCACCTCTCATACGATACAAGACCCACCACATCTCACACGCTACAAGACTCACCACCTCTCACACGCTACAAGACCCACCACCCCTCACACGCTACAAGACCCACCACCTCTCACACGCTACAAGACTCACCACCTCTCACACACTACAAGACTCACCACCTCTCACACGCTACAAGACCCACCACCTCTCACACGCTACAAGACTCACGATCTCTCACACGATACAAGACCCACCACCTCTCACACGCTACAAGACCCACCACCTCTCACACGCTACAAGACCCACTACATCTCACATGCTACAAGATCCACGATCTCTCACACGCTACAAGACCCACCACCTCTCACACGCTACAAGACCCACGATCTCTCACACGCTACAAGACCCACCACCTCTCACACGCTACAAGACCCACGATCTCTCACGCTACAAGACCCACCACCTCTCACACGATACAAGACCCACGACCTCTCACACGCTACAAGACCCACCACCTATCACACGCTACAAGACCCACGATCTCTCACACGCTACAAGACCCACCACCTCTCACACGCTACAAGACCCACCACCTCTCACACGATACAAGACCCACGATCTCTCACACGCTACAAGACCCACCACCTCTCACATGATACAAGACCCACCACCTCTCACACGATACAAGACCCACGATCTCTCACACGCTACAAGACCCACGATCTCTCACACGCTACAAGACCCACCACCTCTCACACGCTACAAGACCCACCACCTCTCACACGATACAAGACTCACCACCTCTCACACGCTACAAGATCCACCACCTCTCACACGATACAAGACCCACCACCTCTCACACGCTACAAGACTCACCACCTCTCACACGCTACAAGACCCACCACCTCTCACACGCTACAAGACCCACCACCTCTCACACGATACAAGACCCACCACCTCTCACACGATACAAGACCCACCACCTCTCACACGATACAAGACCCACCACCTCTCACACGCTACAAGACTCACCACCTCTCACACGCTACAAGACCCACTACATCTCACACGCTACAAGATCCACGATCTCTCACACGCTACAAGACCCACCACCTCTCACACGATACAAGACTCACCACCTCTCACACGATACAAGACTCACCACCTCTCACACGATACAAGACCCATCACCTCTCACACGCTACAAGACCCACTACATCTCACACGCTACAAGATCCACGATCTCTCACACGCTACAAGACCCACCACCTCTCACACGATACAAGACCCACGATCTCTCACACGATACAAGACCCACCACCTCTCACACGCTACAAGACCCACCACCTCTCACACGCTACAAGACCCACCACCTCTCATACGATACAAGACCCACCACCTCTCATACGATACAAGACCCACCACATCTCACACGCTACAAGACTCACCACCTCTCACACGCTACAAGACCCACCACCCCTCACACGCTACAAGACCCACCACCTCTCACACGCTACAAGACTCACCACCTCTCACACACTACAAGACTCACCACCTCTCACACGCTACAAGACCCACCACCTCTCACACGCTACAAGACTCACGATCTCTCACACGCTACAAGACTCACCACCTCTCACACGATACAAGACCCACCACCTCTCACACGCTACAAGACCCACCACCTCTCACACGCTACAAGACCCACTACATCTCACATGCTACAAGATCCACGATCTCTCACACGCTACAAGACCCACCACCTCTCACACGCTACAAGACCCACGATCTCTCACACGCTACAAGACCCACCACCTCTCACACGCTACAAGACCCACGATCTCTCACGCTACAAGACCCACCACCTCTCACACGATACAAGACCCACGACCTCTCACACGCTACAAGACCCACCACCTCTCACACGCTACAAGACCCACGATCTCTCACACGCTACAAGACCCACCACCTCTCACACGCTACAAGACCCACCACCTCTCACACGATACAAGACCCACGATCTCTCACACGCTACAAGACCCACCACCTCTCACATGATACAAGACCCACCACCTCTCACACGATACAAGACCCACGATCTCTCACACGCTACAAGACCCACGATCTCTCACACGCTACAAGACCCACCACCTCTCACACGCTACAAGACCCACCACCTCTCACACGATACAAGACTCACCACCTCTCACACGCTACAAGACCCACCACCTCTCACACGATACAAGACCCACCACCTCTCACACGCTACAAGACTCACCACCTCTCACACGCTACAAGACCCACCACCTCTCACACGCTACAAGACCCACCACCTCTCACACGATACAAGACCCACCACCTCTCACACGATACAAGACCCACCACCTCTCACACGATACAAGATCCACGATCTCTCCCTCGAGATGTCGCGGGTCTTGTATCCTGCCAGCGGGGGCTGCGAGCCAGAACCTACACGCCTGCGCCTATCACCCATTGTAAGATCTCCGATCCTCATACCGTCAATTGTCCGTTCTACATCAAAGCTGTGATGCTGCGATTCAGGTCACATGTTTTCGACTTCCTCGGGTAGAGTTCTTGTTGTTGTTGTTTTTGTTTAAAAAGAGGCACCAGGTGGTTGAGTGATCACAGATGCTGAGCCGACACCGCTGCGAGCGCATGGGTTCCAATCCGGGTTACAGTTGCTGCCTGTGGTGAAGCCGGGTTTCTCTAGTGCGGTGAATTGATGGTCTAAGCCCAGTCACCAGTGACTCACACAAAGATCCATAGACTCACATCGAGAACCATAGACTCATTCACATAGAGACCCATACACTCACATAGAGACCCATACACTCACATAGAGACCAAGAGACCAGCATAGAGACTCATAAACATAGCTCCGTGTATCTTCTTGGTTCTTTCGGTAAAGTCACGTAGAAGGGAAATAACAAAATAATAAAAATAAAACATAATAAAATACAATTCTCACGACGTTTCGGCCACAACGCAAGCAGCCGTCCTCAGGTGAAGAACAGGTCTGTCTTCAGACGCTGTCTGTCTTCAGACGCTGTAGCCAGCAATTCACATGGTGAGCGAAGGTTTACAGGGGCTGCATCGCCCGGCTGGTACTACGGTAGCCAGCAAGTTACAAGTTAAACTAGCGCGGCACGGGCTAGAGAAGAGATGGGGCTGATGCGGTACAAGAGGACGCGGAGCCGAGTGGACTTGCCAATGACCGGTAGCAGCGGTGTCAAGATCGGCCTTTGTGGATGCCGATCTTGACATCGCTCCTGGGGAGTTGGAGGCAGTTGCCCTCCAGCAGCAACGGATGGCAGAGGAGCGACGCTCACAACGACGAGCAGAGCACGGGCGAGCATAGCTGGTGTGCGTCTGTCAGTCATCTCAGTCGGTCAACCCACGGCACCTCGTTCTGTGCCGTGACCTTCCGTCAGCGAGCCTTCGACACTTCACGTGGCCACATGAACGCCGCTCAGCGGCAAATCGTGGTTGTTGCTGTTGTTCGCGTGTGCGTGTTAGCGCTCGTGTGTGTGTGTGTGTTAGCGTGTCGTGAACAGTTAAGTAATCTTTAACTTAGTCTGGAAGTACCAGCCAATTGTGAAAGGCGATTACAACTGTTCGCGAGAAACTGACATTGCCGGTTCTCGTCGCATCACGAGAAATGATAACACCACAGCAAAACCCGGACCTCCACCCACATGCGACAGAGAAAGCCACAAGCGCATGCACACAGAGTGGCGCACAGAGCGACACAAACAGCACCACGGCACGCACAGCACGGTAACATAAAGCACACGCACGCAGGGCCAGATTAACATACGGGGCTATCAGGGTCTCTGGCCAGAGGGCCTCTGGATTTTTTTTATTGTTTCTGTCCCTCTAGAAAAAAGTTAATGACAAAAAAATATATATAAATACACGAGTGGCGCACGCCAGTCAACTAGCACTGGTTCAATAAAAATGTGAACTCCACCTCATTCCGTCGGTACGGGATCGAGCGTTTCCCCCTTGCACGCGCGTTTTTTTTTCCCTTCTCCTTATGGTTAAGCCGGTCTCCTCCCACACATGTATGGACACGCGTCAATTGGCGGACACCACCTTAATATACGCAGGACCCCCAGAGCTTGGGGAATCGTTGGTACCCCTGCCCTCGCGCTCGTCTGTGGTTCCCCCTCCTGGCGCCTCTCTCTACGGGAGAGCGGACATCGCAGGAGGACCCCAAACGGACCGTGACCAACAGGGGACGAACACGCGAGCGGCGGGAGAGCCCACCGTGGACGTTAACTCGGGGAGAGATGACGTGAGTTTGGCACTGGGCACGGGCGTGCCGTGGTGAACCGGTTAGAGAGGGAGGGAGCTGAATATACACCACACGGTGGGGGGCGGAAGCAACTTTAACCAACCCCCCCCCTGAATGTTAATCTGGCCCTGCACACACACGGACGCACAAACGAGCGCGAGGAGTGCGTCTGACCAGGCTCCGCGACACTGGGCGTCTGCTGCTGCTTCTCTGCGGCCAGGCCACCTTCCTCTGCGTGGATTAAATCATTCCGGCTTTTCCGTAGCGTGGCCCTCCTCAGGACTGTGGAGAGATCCCGGCGCCGGGCTCGTTATCATCATCGTTATTGTCGTCGTCGTCGTCGTCGTCATCGTCGCTATTAGCATCATTGTCACCGTTATCAGCGTCGTTGTTATCACCATCAGTGTCATCATCGTCACCATCAGCGTCATCATCGTCACCATCAGCGTCATCATCGTCACCATCAGCGTCATCGTTATCAGCGTCTTCATTATCACCATCACTGTAATCACCATCAGCATCATCGTCTTCATTATCACCATCACTGTAATCACCATCAGCGTCATCATCTTCATTATCACCATCACCGTCATCACCATCAGCGTCATCATCGTCACCATCAGCGTCATCATCGTCACCATCTGCGTCATCATCGTCACCACCATCATCGTCACCATTAGCGTCACCATCACCATCACCGCTGTCACCGTCATCGTCGTAAATCACTCTTGTTAATGAGTGTGTGTTTTGTGTTGTGTGTTTTGTGTTGTGTGTGTTTATGTTGTGTGTTTTGTGTTGTGCGTATTTTAGTTGTGTGTATTTGTGTTCTATCTATTTGTGTTGTGCATGGGCGTTCGCTGTCGTTGTGTTCGTGGCTTCCAGGTGAGAGCGAGCGGCTCGCGAGCGGAAAGTCACGAGGTCAAATCCCGATTTGTGGGGGAGTTGACTCGGCCCCCATCATCATTCCTCCGGGGGTCGGATGGGTCGATAAATTCAGCACCACTTTGTGGCGGAAGTCAATCCCTACAGACAAGACTCGCCCTCCCTCGCCATAGTAATGTGGAATGTCCAAGACCGGCTCTGCAGGGCTGTGAACGGGAGATGAGCGGCGATGCCCCAATGCTCCTTTGAGCAGCAGGAGATCACGTGGGAGTGGTTAGCACACCGCGCCATGAATCCGCCAGACAAACGTGCTAACAGCACTTACCCCAATAGTCTGTTAAGTCTATAGGGTGGATCTTTATCTTTACCTTCGTCTAAATAAATTGACGCCCATTGCGAAATAGGCACTCTATCATCGTGTCTCCATGGGCATACATTATATTGTTATTAAGTTGTTGTGCCTTGCAATATCATGATTTTGTATACGTTTGTTGTTGTTGTAACGTTCTTACACCGTGCCCTTACTGGACATCTGTGAAAAAAATGACTTTATAACTCATCGGATTCCTCCTACCTCATAAATACAATCTTCTGATTCTGATATTTAATCTCGCGGGTTAAATAAAGAGTGGTACATCCACTAACGGAACCAACTGCTGGCGTCATGTTGTGGTTGACACGGGTCCTGATGCTTTATTTAGCCGACTCTGCAAACCCCTCGTGAGCCCAGCACCGGTGCAGCCGCACCGCCTGCACACTCGACAGCTGCACCACTTGCCCCTTTACCATGAATCGTCATCACCCTGACCACCGCCATCATCGTCATCGTGAGCACGCGGGGGGGGGGGGGTGTCTCTATCGCCATCGCCATCTTGCACCACAAACGATGGGGCCCAAGAGCGATCGCCTCGCAAACGCAAGAGGAGGAGGAGGTTGCCAAGAGCTCTGTCATGATTGTGCTGCATGCACTGCTGTTGTCGAACCACGGGGGAGGAGAGAGCATTATGGGTTGACTCCGGCGCAGGCCGCGGCAACACAAAGACAAAGATGCCCGTAGAGCCTGTATAAGGCTGTTGGGGCAAGTGCTGTAAGCGAGCAGCGTGCCTGTGAAAGCCGCCCCTGTGGCACGCGAGGGGGCGGGTGGCCGGCGCCACGCCCGACCGCCTTTGCCTCTCCAATGAGGATCTTTACGCACTTACGCTCAGGTACTTAATTACAGCTGAGTCGACCTAGGGGAGGCCCAGGACGGTGCTAGATACGTCACCTGCATTGGCCGCTGCACCGCCGCTCCCCCCACGTACTTGCACGCACACCCTCGCGAGCACGCGCGCTCGCCAACACCCGCACATGCGGACGTGCGCATGCACAGAGACCCCCTCCTCCGCCCCACCGATGCACAGCTCATGCCATCATCGCAAGTGAAAGTCCAAACCAGGGGGAAGGGTGGGGATGAGAGGGGCGGTGATGAGAGGGGGGGTGATGGGAGAAGGGCGATTGCCCCTCCACCCCCTAAAGATTGCCCAGGATGAGTGCAATGGGCACAGCGTGCCGCAGCGCTTTCCCTATCGAACGACTTCGCTTGCCGTTAGCAGTAGCAGCAGCCTGGAGCGCATCGTCGCAGCGGGAGCGAGCGACGGTCCACTGAGGAGCCGCTTTGCCCAGCGGTTGGGTGGGCGCCGTCAAAATACAGCCAATCGGGAAGAGGAGGAGGCGGAGGAGGTAGGTGGAGGTGGAGGAGGAGGCCATCGTCGTCGCGACCTCTGGGTCTACTCGACGCGCGCTCTCATTGGCTGAGCGGGCACCGTGTGATGTCACAAGTCCGTCACCAATGGACGCCGTGCGGGCGCCTCGTACAAGCGCCACGGCTCGGCAGGGCTTTCTTCTGCCCCCATTGTGACACAGACCTCCGGGATCATTGCGGGCTCGGGATGAATAATAACAACACGAGCAATCGACTTGATAATTTACATTTAACAAAGAAAGTAGTTAAGATCGAAACAGGAGGAGGATTTCTCCGCAACTCTGGCGGTCCGCCTGATGATGCTAGTTGTTGTGATTACCGTCGAAACAAGGCCAGGTACTCGAATTGTAAACGGAGTAGTGGGTTCACTCTCCAACACACAACCGGTTAGTGCTGGACTCGTAACGAATCGGCACGTTTTGTTGACGTAACAAACCCTCACTAATTGGCCGTGTCGAGTGGTGGTGGCGGGTTTAACGACACATTTATATTTATGCGATCTAACCCAAAAAAACCTCTATTATGGACAGAAAATAACTTAATGTTTTTATTTTCTTCTGAATGTAAGGTGCCCACATTTAGAGAGCTAATATTTCCAGACTGCCCCCTCCCCCCACCCCTCTCACCCCCGACGGTTCAATCCCCCACTCCACCCACCCAGTGCAGGATTAAGCGAGTGCGGAGCCTGTAACACATACACATTAAAACACGCAATTTTTTACTTCCATAGTAAAGTATTTGGATTTTTTCATTCGCTATTCAGCCAGATAATACGACAAATCGCTAACCTTAAACACCCAGTCGTTCATAAAAGGTGAAGGCAGTATAGTACTATAGTAATAGAGCAAGTGCAGAATCACTGAACAGGAATTGATAGCTTGAAAGCATTTAGAGCGGGGCCCTTGAAAGTGCGGGGCCCAATAGCATATGGAGCTACTTTTGCTACGAGGATAATCCGGCACTGCACCCACCGCACCTTCTACCGGCGTGGCGGGTGTCACTTCCACCTCTTCCAGAGACGTCCGACTCAGCGTGGAAGAGTAGACCAAATACCACGCGGAGAGGGACTCTCTCTGTCGGGCTTCCTCTACCGGAGGGGGGCCCCTGTGCCCAGCGGTGGCGAGAGCAAAGAGATTGCAGGGCTGCGCCTTTGACCTCTGCCCATGTGCTGCAAATCCATATGCTTGGACAACAGGAGTGGAATTACCCAACAGCACCTCGTAGAGCGATTCGAGCCACCGTGGTGCACTGCACTGCCCTGCTCGGCCCAACATAAGTGGCGCGTTCTATCCCAACTCGGAACAACTGCTCCTGGGACTTCCCCGCACGTCAACTCAGCCTCAAGTCTATACCTCGAGGGGTGGGGGGGAAGACAAAGGCGGCCGGGCGTGGTGATTGGCCACACCACCCCCTCTCATTAGGCCCGCTACGTAGAGGTTGCTCGCGGACCAGCACAGGCTACACGAGGGGAGGGGGGATCTTTGGCTATGTTTTGTGTGTGTGCATCCACAGCTGTTGGACGCAAGTGTGTGTACGTACACACACGTGCGTACACACATGTGCGTGTACCGGCGGCACAACAAGTGCCGCATCCAGGCAGCTAGCGGAACACGAAAGGTGGATTGGGAAACCACCCCCACCCCCCCCCCCCCCCCCGTTGTGGGATGGGCAGTCCCTTAATAGGCGCTCGCAAACCATCGTGGCACCTCCCGTATGTGCCTGGCGAGGTGCGGCACATGTCGGCCACCGTCGGGAATGAGCATGGCGATGGGTTTGTTCTTTGTTGTGTTTTTGTGGAGGAGAGACGGATTATTGTTTCGTAGTTATTGCATTGATAAACGTTTAAACACGTGGGCTTTCGCGACCAACATTGTCCATAAGAGAAGTTTGTTGTGGGTTTAATCTCTCACGCACCATTGTGCCACACTTGTAACGAATTCTCACGTTTTGTTTACGTTGACAAATCTTACTAATTGGCTGCACAAGGTGGTGGCGGGTTTAACGATACATTTACATATTGACGCAATCTAACCCCAAAAAGACTCTCTTGTGCAGTCATAATAATTCGCTCTGTCCACCCGGGAAGGCAGTGCTGCTCATACTGGGACGTGTGGCCATTCCCATTGCGCAGCATGTGGCTTCACGTGGGAGGTGAGCGGAGAATCCCAAACGAGCGTCTCCCCCTAGATCGACTTGGCCTTAAATAAGTACTTGGTGCGGTGCGTAAGCAAAATATCAGCACCGGTGGAGAGAAAGGCGGCCAGCGTGGTGCTGGCCACCCACCCCCTTGTGTGCCGGGTCGGACTTCATCGGTGCTACTCGCCAACAGCACTTGTCCCAACAGTCTGCTTGGGCTATACGGGGGATCTTTGTCCATGTGCGTGTGTGCGTGATCCCATGCGAACTACCCCAGGGATTGTGGAGCAGGGCAAAGCGTTTGATTGGAGGTCGCAATCAATTGTTGGAGGCACGCGCGTGCGTGGCGGGTGGGGGTGGCGTGGGGGGTGATCGATGGACTGCGGTGACGCGGCTGCTCGGGGGTTCGTGGTTGCTATTACATCGGCCGCCCTAGTTAATACTCATCATTATCATAGCGGTTGCGATTCTATTATTGTTCTATTACTAGTTTTATTTGATCAGAGAACGCCCCACTGAGCTACGCAGCTCTTTTTTCAGAAGTGATCTGGCCACGTGTAACGATAGCTTAACCAAGTGTCTTGTCATCATCGTGTGGACATTTAGAGCAGCAAAACACTCTGAACGCAACGTTGATTCTAAATGTAGAGGAACAAATCCGGAGGACCCGGAAAAATATCCACGTGACCACAGGGAGAGATAGAAACACGCAGACTCCAAATATACAGCAGCAGCAGCAGGCATCAGGGTTGGGATGGAACCCACGACCTCCTGCACACCAGGCGAGGGAGTTAACATCTCCTGGCCACCGCGGCGAGATGGTGGTAAGACGAGGCCATCAAGCGTAGGCCCAATCACAGTTTCAAAGACGATGTGTACATAATTATTAACGCCATGTTGGTTTGCATGTTTTGCCACAAGCACGTGCCGTTAATGCAGACTTGATGATGCCTTGCAAACGCTGTCTATTTGGCGTTTGAACATTGCCAGAAAGGGTAGAGGGGTCCCATAAGACACTGACTGAGCGCTGTTGGCCTTAATAGGCGCTCGCTAACGACACCAGCCGCCTCGCCCGCTGGAGCTGACCGCCTGCGGCTTTTGTCGATTGCTGGTGGGGGGGGGGTGGGGGCCCTTACCGTCGAAGGCAGACTTCTCCTCTGCGTTCCTGTCCTCTTCCGCAAGCATCACCTCTTCTGGACACGAGAGACGACACGAGGGGGGAGGGAGGGGTGGGACACGCCACGGTTGAACACTCTTCTCTTTTGGAACTGCTTGTTGTTGCTGTTGTTGTGTTTAGTGACTTGTTGTCCCCCCCCCCCCAGCGCAGCTCCGATTTGCACGGTTGGCTACGCATGGTGCGAAAGAGGTCCAGCACACACAAAAAACAAAGACAAAGATCCCCCGTGTAGCCTTAACAGACTGTAACAGCAAGTGCTGTTAGCGAGCACCTTTGAAGGCCGGAACGGTACACAAGGGGATGGGTGGCCAGCACCACGCCCGACCGCCTGTCTCCCCAGTGGCGATGTTTACACACCACACCAGGTACTCATTTGAGGCTGTGTCGACCTAGGCGAGGCTCAGGACCGGTTCAGATAATCGTCACTGGTGTTGGCCGTGAGCGGGAATCGAACCCGTGTTGCCAGGTTCATAGCGCAGCGAGCGAACCGCTACGCTACCGCTCCACACACACATACACAAAGGCCAAAGACACACATACATACATACACACACATATATACATGGACACAGACGAGAGAGTGGAACCATCATCCCTACCCCCGTCTCCTATCCAGAGGTCTGTTGGTGGGTCGAGTTGTTAGTAAGTGCAACTTTACTCCTGTCGATTCTAAACGTGTTGTATGGCGTGCACACTATACACGAGACGTGACTTTTAAAGTTGTATAATCTCCTGTAGATGTATATGCTAATGCGCCTTCATGTTCTGCAGATGTAGATGCCACTGGTTCTTCACGGTCTGTAGATGTAGATGCCACCACCGCCATCTATTGCACGGGCAAGTTGAACTTACGACTCTCGGTCCGAACAAGCAACTGGACATACGGACCAGGTTTGTTCGTATCTCCGAAAGTTCGTAAGTCGAATGTTCGTAAGTAGAGTATTCCCCTGTAGTGCATAACACCCCCTCTCCACTCCCCAGGGGGGGGGGGCGTGTCAAAAAACGCAACGCCGCTCATCTCCGGGCCCGTTTAGCGGCACATGAAATATTAATGTCGCCCGCATTTTCATTTCAGTTTTTGTGTTCTACGCCCCCCTTACAAATAATAAATTACCCCTCCAGCTGCGCGCAGAGTTACCCCACCTCCCCCCTGTGACACTGATAATGAAGACGCTGTTGCTGTGTTCCGTACACACACGCACACACACGCGCGTACAACACAAACACACACGCCCGCACGCACACACACGCGCGTACAACACAAATACACACGTCCGCACGCACACACATGCACACACACACGCACACACACGCGCGTACAACACAAACACACACGTCCGCACGCACACACACGCGCATACAACACAAATACACACGCCCGCACGCACACGAGCACGCATGCACAACACGCATGCACGCGTGCGCACACGCACACGGCGCGTCAGAACGGGGTGTCTTTGCACGATCATAGTGCAGCGCGTCTTTGTTGTTAGCACACCTGGCCGGCACACCTGGCCGGCACACCTGGCCAGCACATCTGGCTGGCACACCTGCCGTAATCAAATATTAAGCGGGTGGGGAGCGAGACACCACCTGCACCCCACAGAGACAAAGAACCCCTTCCTCGTATAGCCTTAACAGACTGATGGGGCAAGTGCTGTTAGCGAGCACCTATGAAGGCCGGAAAGGTACACGAGGGGGTGGGTGGCCAGCACCACGCTCGACCGCCTTTGTATCCCCAGTGGCGATACTTTACACACTGCACCAGGTACTCATTTGAGGCTGAATCGACCTAGGGGAGGCCCAGGAGCGGTTCAGATAATCGTCACTGGTGTTGGCCGTGAGCGGGAATCGTGTCGCCGGGTTCATAGCGCAGCGCGCTAATCGCTACACTACCGCTCCCCACACACGCACACGTAGCTACTCACACACACACACGTATCTACTCACACACACACACGTAGCTACACAGGCAAACGCAGAGAGAGGGACACAGGCACACGGGCGTGTGAACACACGCAGACACACACACACACACGCAGACACGTCTAGATACTCGTGCACAGACACAATCGCGTGGTGGTGTGCCGAGCGTTGTTGTGTGCCATGCGTTGTGGTGGTGGTGGTGGTGGTGTGCCGAGGGTTGTGGTGTGTGTGTGGTGGTGCTGGCGGCGGTGGTGGTGCTGGTGGCGGGGCGGCAGTGGTGGCGGCGATGGTTGCGGTGGTTGCGGTGGTGGCGGCGGTGGCGGTGGTTGCGGCAGTGGTGCTGGCAGTGGTGGTGGAGCTGGTGGCGGGTCGGCAGTGGTGGCGGCGGTGGTTGCGGTGGTGCTGACGGTGGTGGTGCTGGTGTTGGTGGTGGTGGTTGCGGTGGCGGTGGTTGCGGTGGTGCTGGTGGCGTGTCGCACCGGCCTTGCAGATCCACTCCATGTACCCGTTGAGCTCGCGCTCGATCTGCTGCTGCCGACGCAGCTTGAGGAAGGCGCGGCGGTTCTCCACACGCTCGCGCTCCTTGGCAAACTCACTGCATCCGCGGGAGTGAGGCGAGGGGTCCCAGACACACACACATACAGGGTTACGGAGGCACGTAGGCGCAGACACGTGGGGGTCATGGTTAGACACGTGTTGATGGGTGGGTGGGTGGATGAAGTGCATGGATAGATGAATCGGTAGATAAGATACTTGGAGTTGCAGTGCGGGCAGTGTTGAGCCTATGGGCAGTGTTGAGTCTATGGGCAGTGTTGAGTCTATGGGCAGTGTTGAGTCAATGGGCAGTGTTGAGTCTATGGGTAGTGTTGAGTCTATGGGCAGTGTTGAGTCTATGGGCAGTGTTGAGTCTATGGGCAGTGTTGAGTCTATGGGCAGTGTTGAGTCTATGGGCAGTGTTGAGTCTATGGGCAGTGTTGAGTCTATGGGCAGTGTTGAGTCTATGGGCAGTGTTGAGTCTATGGGCAGTGTTGAGTCAATGGGCAGTGTTGAGTCTATGGGTAGTGTTAGTGTGGGCGGGACGTGTGCGTGGACGATGAACTTCTTTAACACCGGATGTAGCCAACCGTGCTCATAGGTGCGGGAGGTACGAGAGACGCACGGATAGATGGACGGACGTCACGCGTGGACGGATATGTGGACACGTGCAACGATGCGTGGCGGATCGACAGACAGACGAAGTCTTGAGACTCGCCAAGAGAGAAGGACCAAGGGGGGAGGAACGCACCCAGACAGGACTCCCAGCACGAGGTTGAGCATGAAGAAGGAGCCGATGATGATGAGGGGAACGAAGTAGAGCCAGTTCCACTTGCTCCCGTACACGTCGTTGGTCTGCACGCACACACAAAGACAAAGATCCCCCGTGTAGCCTCAACAGACCGTCGGGGCAAGCGCCGTTAGCGAGTAGCAGCACCTACGAAGGCCGGCACGGCACACGAGGGGGGGGTGGCCAGCACCACGCCCGGCCGCCTTCGTCTCCCGAGTGGCAATGTTTACTACGCACCGCACCGGGTACTCATTTGAGGCCGAGTCGACCTAGGGGAGGCCCAGGTCTGGTTCGGATAATCGACACTAGCGTGACGGCGAGTGGGAATCGAACTCTGGTCGCGGGGTTCGAAGCGCAGCGCGCCGCCAGTGACAACTGCCGTCCACGCTAAGTGGTGGCGAGGTCACCACGGCGCTGGTGCCAGGCCACGTGCACTTTGTGCCCCACGTGAAGTGTCCAAGGCTCGCTGGCAAGAGGTCACGGGGCAGACCCAGGTGCCATGGGTTGACCGACTGAGATGGCTGGCAGAAGCCACCAGCAGCTGTGCCCCCCCCCCCCCCCCACTGTGCTATCACCCACCGTCCCACTCACCCACCATTCACATGCAGTCACCCACTCACTCACCACCTACTCACTCATTCACTCACTCATTCCCTCACTCATTCACTCACTCATTCCCTCACTCATTCACTCACTCTTGCGAACGAGACTCGTTCTGGCCTCATGAGTTCTCACTTCTGGTGAACACCTCCGGTCAGCACGGTTGGCTACGTACGGTGAACGTCGGACAACGCGCGTACAACACGGCACAACACACCATGAACTCGAACATGGCCGAGGTTCGCCGTTCCAATCCAGCGGCCGCCCTGGTTAATACCACCGCTGTTGTTGTGCGGCGTGCCCACACGCTCCCCCCGTCTGCCGGCGGAGCCCGTGAGTGAAATTCACGGGAAAGGGCGACGCACAGCGGCAGTAGCAGCGATAGGGGAGCGATCAGGGGAGTGATAGAGGAGCGATCAGGGGGGTGACTGACTGCTCCGGATAAGCGAGGGGCTGAGTGAGTGCCGGCTCATCAATCACCACTGACTTGTTTCTGCTCCACCGCTCCACACCATCAGGCGCAGCACCGGAATGGGAACTGGGCGCTATTTAAACTCCAAGAAAATTTAAATACACACGAATTATAATTAGTAATCATTAGGCACGTGTGGACATTAAAGGGATCGCCAACGTTACAAATTTAGAATTTCTCCACCCCCCCCCCCCCCACTAAACACACCCCTCCCCACTCACCAGACCCCTCCCCACTCACCACACCCCTCCCCACCAATCAGACCCCTCCCCACCAATCAGACCCCTCCCCACCAATCAGACCCCTCCCCACCAATCAGACCCCTCCCCACCAATCAGACCCCTCCCCACCAATCAGACCCCTCCCCACCAATCAGACCCCTCCCCACCAATCAGACCCCTCCCCACCAATCACACCCCCCCCACCAATCAGACCCCTCCTCACTCATCAGACCCCTCCCCACCAATCAGACCCCTCCCCCCTGATCAGACACATCCCACTGATTATCAGTGACGTCAGCAGGATCGATTGTGCCAAGCACGGCCCCTCTGAACGCAGACGAGCCGATCGATCTGCACGTGGGGGGGGGGTAACGCAGAACAAATCCAGAGCACTTCATTTGCAACGAGCGAGGGGCTCAGCAGCGGCGCGCATGTGTGTACATGTGTGTGTGTGTGTACATGTGTGTGTGTGTGCGTGCGCGCGCGCGCGTGTGCGCGTGTGCACGTGTGTGCAGGAAGCGGTGGTGTAGCGGTGAGGGCTTTACTGCGCTACGAACCGGGCGACCTGAGTTCGATTCCCGCTCACAGCCAACATCGGTGACGAATATATTTGAACCGGTCCTGGGCCTCCCCTAGGTCGACTGAGCCTCAAATGAGTACCCGGTGCGGTGTGCAGTAAACGTCGCCACCGGGGAGACAAAGGCGGCCGGGCGAGGTGCTGGCCACCCACCCACCCCCTCGTGCGACTCGCTAACAGCACTTGCCCCAACAGTCAGTGAAGGCTACGCGGGGGATCTTTGTCTTCGTGCCGCCCAGCGGTTGTTAGCGCCACGCTCGTGAGCCCGGCAGAGCCGAGCCGCTCGCAGCCAAACGTCAGCCCCCCCCCCCCCCCCTAGACGGGTGGCCAGTGCGTCTCCGCGCTGCGTAGAAACCGGCGTCGGCAACGGGGAGACAACAAAGGCGCTTGGTCGTGCGGGCGGGCGACACTCGATACCCGGCACTTGCCCCGATGATCCCGAGTCGTCAGCTACACGGGGGACCTTTGTACGTACTATGTTGCCAACCGTGCTGCTGCTCAGAGGTGCGGGGGAAGGACAACAAACTAAACACTAAAGTAGTTCATTAGTCTTCAATAGAGATGACGATGACGATCTAAAAGTGCATCACAGCTCCCAAGGCCTTCTAAACTTCTGGAAGGAAAGAGCTTTCCAGACGGCCGCAGAAGCGGCGCGTGTCGTTCACCCAGGGCTGTCCATGCGTACGCACGCACACACGCGCGTACGTACGCGCGTACGCACGCACGCTGAACTTTTCTCGCAGCACCGGACGTCGCCGACTGTGCTAATGGGAGGCGCGGAGGGGGCGGGGGAAGGCCAACAAACTAAACGCGGTCCTTGGGAAATGAGTTGTCGACCGAGCAGCGGCGCTCCGCTCACGTAGTAGAGGAGGTCTGTCCAGCCCTCCATGGTGATGCACTGGAAGACGGTGAGGATCGCGAAGAGGATGTTGTCGAACTTGGTGATGCCGAAGTTGGGGCCGATCCAGCCCGACTGGCACACGAGGTTGTTGGGGCAAGGCCGCACCCCGCACAAGCGGTCGTCCTCCCAGGATTCTGCCGGAAGATGGACGGGGAGGGTGGAGGATGGGTGGAGGATAGAAGAGGAGGATGGGTGGAGGATGGAAGAGGAGGATGGAAGATGGGTGGAGGATGGAAGAGGAGGGTGGAGGATGGAAGAGGAGGGTGAAAGATGGAGGATGGGTGGAGGATGGAAGAGAAGGGTGGGAGAGGAGGATGGAGGATGGGTGGAGGATGGAAGAGGAGGGTGGACAGGGAGGAGGAGGAGGAAGAGGGGAAGACACCATCGTCGTCATCCTCGTTACCTAGTTGCGCAAATAAACGCCGTTAGCGACCGAGGTGGCGGTGACGTCACCACGGTGCTTTGTGCCAGGCTAGGTACGCGTCGAGGAGGTCACGTGACGTGGACAGACCCCGGGCGTTATGGGTCGACTGACTGAGATGAGCGGCAGATGTACCACCTGTGCCACCCGTCATTCACCCACAGGGACGCGGCCGTCGTGATGATGTTCGCGACACTGCCGCTGATGATGCTGCTGATGATGATGATGCTCATGATACTCATAACACTGCCGCTGATGATGCTGCTGTTGATGCTGCTGCTTATGATGATGATGGTTTTGATGCTGCTGCTGATGATGATTGTGATGATGATGGTTTTGACGATGCTACTGATTGTGATGATGATGGTTTTGATGATGATGCTGCTGATTGTGATGATGATGGTTTTAATGATGCTGTTGATTGTGATGATGATGGTCTTGGTGATGCTGCTGAGGCTGCTGAATGTGGTGATAATGATGGTTTTGATGATGATGTTGCTGCTGCTGGTGATGCTGCTGCTGCTGGTGATGATGATGATAATGTTGCTGCTGATGATGATGGTGGTTTTGATGATGATGGTTTTGATGATGATGATTTTGATGATGATGATTTTGATGATGATGATGTTAATGCTGCTGGTGATGCTGCTGCTGCTGGTGATGATGATGATAATGTTGCTGCTGCTGATGATGGTGGTTTTGATGATGATGATGATGGTTTTGATGATGATGATGTTGCTGCTGCTGGTGATGCTGGCGAGGGCTGAGAGCGCGCACCGGTGACGTTGTTGTAGCAGGTGCTGTGCAGCTTGCCCATGTAGAACTCCATGCCGATGATGGCGAACATGAGGATAGCAAAGAAGAGGAGCAGCTCAATCTGCAGCAAGGGGATCATCGCCTTCATGATGGACTTGAGTACCACCTGCAGACCTGCACGGCATCAGCAGCACCATCGTTACCATCAGCAACAACAGTATCATCGGCGTCGTCATGAGCAGTTGCAGCAGCATAATCATCATTAGTAGCAAGCACAGCAGTATCGTCAGCATCATCAGCAGCATCATCATCAGCACCATCGGCATCATCAGCAGCATCAGCAGCAGCAACACCGTCATCAGCAGTAGCAGCAACATCATCAGCAGCACCATCGTTATCAGCAGTAGAAGCAGCAGGAGCAGCATGACCAGCAGCAGCAGCAGTATCGTAATCAGTAGCAGCACCATCATTACCAGTAGCCGCATCATCGCAATCATCATCAGCACCACCACCATCAATAGCTGAACAATCATCATGAGCAGCATCATTTTCATCAGCAGCAGCAAGCAGCACCATCATCAACATCAGCATCATCATCATCAGTCGCAGCACCATCATCATCAGTAGCAGCATCATCGCCATCATCATCAGCATTACCATTATCAGTAGCAGCATCATTGTCATCATCAGTAGCAAACAGCACCATCATCATCATCAGCAGCAACAGAATCATCATCAGCAGCACCACTATCAGTCGCACATCATCATAAGCAGCACCATTAGCAAGCATCATCAGTAGCAGCATCATCGCCATCATCATCAGCAGCAGCATAATCAGCAGTTCATGCCGACACCATCATCTACATCATCGAACGCAGGCATCGAGAGTGTGAGTTGCTAGAGACGGGAGAGTCTGATGGAGTGGGGGAGTGGGAGTGCGAGGGAGTGGGAGGGAGTGCGGGGGAGTGGGAGGGAGTGTGAAGGAGTGTGAGGAAGTGGGAGGGGGAGTGGGAGGGAGGGAGGGGAGTGTGAGGGAGTGCGAGGAAGTGGGAGGGAGGGGGTGTGCGAGGGAGTGGGAGTGTGAGGGGGAGTGTGAGGGAGGGGGAGTGCGAGGGAGTGTGAGGGAGTGTGAGTGCGAGGGAGTGTGAGGGAGGGGGAGTGCGAGGGAGTGGGAGTGCGAGGAAGTGGGAGGGAGGGGGTGTGCGAGGGAGTGGGAGTGTGAGGGGGAGTGTGAGGGAGTACTTGGGATGCCAGACACGAGCTTGAGCGGCCGTAGCACTCTGACGGCACGCAGAGTGCGCAGGTCGTAGTAGCTGCCCATGTTAGCGAGCAGCCTGGCACGCACACAAAGACAAAGATCCCCCGTGTAGCATCACAGACTGTTGGGGAAAGTGCCGCGAGCGGGGAGCAGCACCTCTGAAGGGCGGCACGGCACACGGGGTGACGTCGACACACACCGACCTAGGGGAGGGCCCAGGGCCGTGAGGTTCGTAGCGCGGCGCGCTCACCACCAACAACAACAACACCAACACCCCCACCACCACCACCAACACCCCCACCCCCACCAACACCCCCACCAACACCACCAACACCCCCACCAACACCACCACCACCAACAACAACACCACCAACACCACCACCACCACCAACACCACCACCAACACCAACACCCCCACCACCACCACCTCCAACACCCCCACCACCACCACAACCAACACCCCCACCACCACCAACACCCCCACCAACACCAACACCCCCACCAATACCCCCACCAACACCAACAACACCACCAACACCACCACCAACACCCCCACCAACACCCCCACCACCACCAACACCCCCACCAACACCCCCACAACCACCAACACCCCCACCAACACCACCACCACCAACAACAACACCACCAACACCAACACCCCCACCACCAACACCAACACCCCCACCAACACCCCCACAACCACCAACACCCCCACCAACACCACCACCACCAACAACAACACCACCAACACCACCACCAACACCACCACCACCAACACCAACACCCCCACCACCACCACCTCCAACACCCCCACCACCACCACAACCAACACCACCACCAACACCCCCACCAACACCCCCACCAACACCCCCACCAACACCCCCACCAACACCAACAACACCACCAACACCACCACCAACACCCCCACCAACACCCCCACCACCACCAAACACCCCCAACCAACCCCCCCACCAACACCCCCACCACCACCACACCCCCACCAACACCCCCACCAACACCAACACCCCCACCAACACCACCAACACCACCACTAACACCCCCACCAACACCCCCACAACCACCAACACCCCCACCAACACCACCACCACCAACACAACACACCACAACACCACCACCACCAACACCAACACACCACCAACACCAACACCACCACCAACACCACCACCAACACCACCAACACCACCACTAACACCCCCACCAACACCCCACAACCACCAACACCCCCACCACACCACCACCAACACCAACAACACCACCAACACCACCACCACCAACACCAACACCAACACCCCCACCAACACCACCACCAACAACACCACCAACACCACCCACACCAACACCACCACCAACACCACCACCAACACCAACACCACCACCAAACACACCAACACCAACCACCAACACCCACCCCACCCCACCAACACCACCACCAACACCAACACCCCCACAACCACCAACACCCCCACCAACACCACCACCACCAACAACAACAACACCACCAACACCACCACCACCACCACCAACACCAACCACCCCCCACCACCACCACCTCCAACACCCCCACCACCACCACAACCAACACCCCCCACCACCACCAACACCCCACCACACCAACACCCCCACCAACACCCCACCAACACCAACAACACCACCAACACCACCACCAACACCCCCACCCAACACCCCCACCACCACCAACACCCCACCAACACCCCCACCAACACCCCCACCACCACCACCCCCACCAACACCCCACCAACACCCCCACCAACACCCCCACCAACACCCCACAACCACCAACACCCCCACCAACACCACCACCAACACCAACAACACCACCAACACCAACACCCACCAACACCACCACTAACACCCCCCACCAACACCCCCACAACCACCAACACCCCCACCAACACCACCACCAACACCAACAACACCACCAACACCACCAACACCAACACCAACACCCCCACCAACACCACCACCAACAACACCACCAACACCACCACCAACACCAACACCACCACCACCACCACCAACACCACCACCACCAACACCCCCACCACCACCAACACCACCACCAACACCCCCACCACCAACACCCCCACCACCACCAACACCCCCACCAACACCCCCACATACACAACACCACCACCACCAACACCACCAACACCACCACCACCAACACCCCCACCAACACCACCACCAACACCCCCACCAACACCCCCACCAACACCAACACCCCCGGCCACTTGCCACTCGGTGACGTCACCACGGCGCCAGTGCCAGGCCAGGTGCACTTTGAGGCCACGCGCAGCGGCGAGGGGGTCTCGGGACAGACCCAGCAGGTGCCACGGGTTGGCCGACTGAGATGACCACTGGTAGATGCACCACCAGCTGTACCCCTACCGTGCCAGGCTAGGTGCAGGAGTTCTCGGGACAGACCCAGCAGGTGCCACGGGTTGGCCGACTGAAATGACCACTGGTAGATGCACCACCAGCTGTACCCCTACCGTGCCAGGCTAGGTGCAGGAGTTCTCGGGACAGACCCAGCAGGTGCCACGGGTTGGCCGACTGAGATGACCACTGGTAGAGGCACCATCAGCTGTACCTCCTACTGTGCCAACTCGCTGTGTTTTTTCCGCCCAGCGCTCCGCTCGTTGTTGTGAGCATCGCCCCTCTGTCCTCTGCTGCTGCTGGAGGGCGACTGCCTCCCACAGAGGCCGATCTTGACACCGCCGGTACCAGTCTTCGGCAAGTCTACCCAGTTCCACATCCTCCCGTACCGTATTAGTCTCTAGCCCGTGTCGTGATCGTTTAGCCCTCTCTGTCCGGCCAAACAGAAGCTGCTTGGGCATGCGGTGGTTGGGCATGCGGGCTACGTGACCCAGCCAACGCAGCCTCGCCTGCCGGAAGAACTCACCGATGGGAATGTGTCCAGATCTTTCAAGGATTTGGGAGCTCCTCACACAATCCAACCTGGCATGCCAGTCTGAATGTTGGTAACCAGCGCAGGTGTTTAATTAGCGAGGTCCACGTTTCAAAAGCATAGAGGAAGAAGGGCATCACTATAGCCGATAAATACCAGTGTGGTGTGAGTGTGGTGTGGTGTGAGTGTGGTGTGGTGTGAGTGTGGTGTGGGTGTGGTGTGAGTGTGGTGTGGGTGTGGTGTGTAGAGAAGAGGGTTTATTTTTGTGCTCGTGACCGGGTCGTGGATGCGTCCTGATTTTCAATCGAGCGACGGCGGCGGGAGCGGAGAGAGAGAGACGAGAGAACAAGGACACGCACACAAAGACAAAGACCCCCCGCCTAGCCTCAACACACTGTAGGGGCAAGTGCTGTTTGCGAGCGCCTACGGCACGGTACACGAGGGGGTGGGTGACCAGCACCGGGCCCGACGGCCTTTGTCTCCCCGGTAACGATGTTTACACACCGCACCGGGTACGCATTTGAGGCTGCGTCTACCTAGCGGAGGCACATGTCCTCTTCAGATAATCGTCACCGGCGCTGGCCGTGAGCGGAGCACAGCGGAGCACAGCGCGCGAACCGCCGTGCCACCACCGTGCCACTGCCGTGCCACCGCCGTGCCACCGCCGTGCCACCGCCGTGCCACCGCCGTGCCACCGCCGTGCCACCGCCGTGCCACCGCCGTGCCACTGCCGTGCCACTACCGTGCCACCGCCGTGCCACTGCCGTGCGACTACCGTGCCACCGCCGTGCCACTGCCGTGCCACTGCTCCCCATGGCCACCAACGACAGCTCATCGAAGTGGCGGCTCATCATCATCATCACTCACAGTGGAGGTGTTTGTGGGTGAGATCGTGTAAATATATAAATGTGTCGTTAAACCCGCCACCACCCGACACAGCCAACTAGTAAGGGTTGTCACGTAAACAGAACGTGCCAATTCTTCACTAGCACAGCACTAGTGTATAGTGTAGTGTATTGTGTATAGTGTGTAGTGTATAGTAGTGTAGTGTATAGTAGTGTAGTGTATTGTATAGTAGTGTATTGTAGTGTATAGTAGTGTATAGTGTAGTACAGTACAGCACTAGTGTATAGTGTAGTGTATAGTGTGGTGTATAGTGTATAGTAGTGTATAGTGTAGTAAACTAGTACAGCACTAACCGGTGTGTTGGAGAGCCAAGCCACAACATTTACAATCCGAGTACGACGTTTCACCAGTTATTACAACTTGCTTCATCAGGCGACAGCAAGATTTGTGGAGAACTCCACCTGTTTCGTTACGAAATCATCATCATCATCACGTGGAAATGTATAGCAGCAGCCAAATGTGGAGCGAAAAACCGGAGGACCCGGAGAAAATTCCACGCGACCACGCGGAGAGAGAGACGCAAACTCCAAATATACAGTGGCAGGCATCTGGGTCCGGATCGAACCCACGACCTCCTGTGTACCAGGCGAGGTAGTTAACATCTCATAGCCGCCACCACCACCACTCTGCTGCCATACCTGGCACGACCCTCCTGAAAACAAGTCACGAGACTCAGAGAGGCTCTCTCCTGGGTGAACGAGCAAAACGATGACATCAATAATAAATAAATAAGAGTAAAGGAACAATCAACGCCTTTAACTTGAAATGGAACGTGCGAAAGTGAGAGAACGCCTCGTGGGCTATAGATATTTTGTGAAAAGGTCTCAGGGGATTAGGCGTCACCGCACAAAGCCTTGGCCTACTTTAACTGCAATCGCCCTTGGTTGTACAACGCTAACAAAATGCAATTATAACGATAACCCTGAGGCATCGGGCAATCCGCTGCTGGATGAAGGCCTCGCCACGCCGTGCCGGTCTCATGGGGGCTGTCTGACCGTAATTCAACGCGCTGCTTCGGTGCGCATTCGTGATGCCGAGGGCTGCCTGGGACCGGCTCCGTGAGCGATCGGCGTCGCTGCTGTTGGCGGTCGTAGCCGGGAATCGATCTCAGGTGGCCAGGTTCGTAGCGCGAGGCGCTAACCGCACACCCACACGCACACAAATGCACGTACGCACACACGCACACACACACCATGTACACACACACCCGCATACCACATGCACACACACGGTACGCACACATCACACACGGTACGCACACATCACACACGGTACGCACACACCACACACGGTACGCACACACACACACGCACACACAAACGCACACACACACACATCACGCACACACACACGCACACACTCACACACACGCACACACGCCCACCATCAGTGCGAAAAAGCCACGCGCCACTTCCCATCAGCATCCCCTCACCCGGAAGCGGGGAACCATGGAAACGGGTCGCCACGGCAACCAACAATGGGGTCCACAGGCATCGCCATGGAGACTGGGGGAGAGGATGATGGAGACAACCATGCCAGAACAGAGGTTTTTCTCCTCTTAAAATGCACACGCGGTCAGCGTGATCCACTTTTCACGTGGGCATTTAGGGACTGGCGCTCGCTTCCTGGGTATAGACCTGCAGAGCCAGTGGTGGAAATTCCACATTCCTATGGCGGAGATAGTATTTCTATCGGATAACTGCTCTTTACTTTTCTCCGCAAAGTTACCACCACCGCCATCACCGCCACCACCACCACCACCATCGACGCCACCATCACCGCCACCACCATCACCGCCACCACCATGACCGCTACCACCACCGCCACCACCACCATCGACACCACCACCATCGACACCACCACCATCAACACCACCATCACCACCACCACCACCACCGCTACCACCGCCACCACCACCACCGCCACCACCACCATCGACACCACCACCATCGACACCACCACCATCAACACCACCACCACTACCACCATCGACACCACCACCATCGACACCGCCACCATCGACACCACCACCATCAACACCACCACCGCCGCCACAAACAATCACCACTGGCACGACGCCGGGTGCATCGTTCGCGAGCTCCATTATTTTGGCGGAAAAAAAGAAACGAAATAAAACGACGCCCTGCGGAGTGAATTTGTTGATAGTGAGAAGACATTCTCCTTCTCGCTAAATTACATCTCCCTCTCTCCCTTCACCGAATGCCAACGGTTATTTAATCTCTCTCTCTCTGGAGAGAAAAGTCAACGCGGTCTGTCAACGCTCGTACACGGAGGGAGACAACCTCCGGCTTGCCCAGCTGAGTTTCCCACTCGTCCATCCGTGGAGTCGAAGGTGGGAAACCCCCCCCCCCCCCCCCACAATAATTACATCTATGACGCCAGCAGGCTCCGCCCGTCACCTCCCGTCCAGCGGCACACGTGGACTTCCTATTCTCCCGACCATTTTACTGCCGTCCGATTGCTCGAGCGGTCTCAACCGACGATCGGTCGAGTGATTGATCGCTCAAGTCAGGGGCAGATGAAGATATTTCTCAGGTAGTCTGCAGTGTACTTGATTCATTGAGTAGTCGGGACAGTAATAGGTTTCTCAAGTAATGAATCAAGTAATCTCCAGTGTAGTTGATTAATTAAGTAATCGGGAGATAAAGAGATTGTTTAAGTCATCGGTAGAGTAATAGGTTACTTAAGTAATCTGCGGTGCAAACGTTTAATCACGTAATTAGTCGAGTAATATATTTCTTACACAATTGGTAGAATAATTAATTACTATAATTTGTATAACACCGCAATCGGTTACTTTTGTCATCGGTAGAGTGATCTGATTACCAGAGTAATCTTTAGAATACTTGGATTACTAGAGTAATCTGACATTTTCTTGCTGTGGTTTTCACACCTGATGATGATTGCTTGTGTTGCAATCGAAACGTGATAATTTTATTGTTTAATATTTTTATTATTTAATTATTTCCCTTCTATGCGACTTCACCGAAAGAACCATGAATATAGAGTAATCTCGATCATCTTCTGATTACTCGAGTAATCGGTAGAGTAATCCGATTACTCAAGCAATTTGTTGAGTAATCGTATCACTTGAGCAATCGGAAGCGTAATCTGATTACCACAGTAATCGGATTAACAGAGTGATGGCATTCCAGGCCGGCTCTGTCGTCAATGGCTCAGCTGTAGCGGTCAGCGAGGAGCCGGTCACCTTGACAAGAGGATATTGCTTGGACCGTCCCGAACAGAACAGCACACAAAGACAAAGAGTCCCTGTGTAGCCTTAACAAGATTGCTGGGTCAAGTGCTGTTAGTAGCGAGTAGCACCTACCAAGTCCGGCACTGTGGCACACGAGGGGGGGGGGGGGGTTGGGTGGCCAGCACCACGGCCGCAGCGGCGACGTTTTATAACATCACTCCAGGTATTCATTTGAGGCCGAGTCGACCTAGGGGAGGCCCAGGACCAGTTCAGACAATCGCCACTGGTATTGGTGCCCGTGAGCGGGAATTGATCTCGGGTCGGCTGGTTCGTGGAGCAGCGCCCTAACCGCTGTGCCACCGCTCCCCAACAACACTCGGTGTGACACACTCGTGCAGCAGCAGCAGCAGCAACATCTCACACTCACACAGAGACACAATTAAATATTTATCCGCATCATTATCGCCGTCACAGTTGGGACCCGTCGATGCTCTATAGATAATAAAGTGATGGGGGGTTAAATGTTTTTTCCCCTAATTTTCGTTCACCACGTTAATCTTACGAATCGGGCGGGAAGTGTCACATCACACTCAGAGCAGGAGACAGGCACGGGGCGCAGCCCCTGCAACTTGCGTCGCTGGCGACCGCCGCTGGCGGAGGCGACCCCCCCCCCCCTCTCCGCTCGAGATCCGCGCTTTGGGGGAAGCCCCTGCCACGGGATACACGGTGGCCCCGCTTCTTCCGTCAGACGGGCTCGTTCGTGTTCTCAGAATGGACCAAGGACCGTATACCAAACATTGCCCCGAAGGTGGACACCACCGGGCAAAAGGAAACTCCGGGAGACCCGAGACCACCTGGCACAAGACCGTGAAGGAGGAGCTGGCATCGGCGATCGGCTCTCTTTGGGCGAGGCTCAACATGTTGCCAAGGGCAGGACTCATGTCTCATAGGGGATGAAGGAGATTAACTAAGTAAGCGATACCCACGCTGTATCCCACCGCCACGCGCGGCTCGCTGATCACAGACTGACTGCGGTTGGAAGCCGTTGACGCCGCCGGGTGGACAAAGGCGGCGGCTGGGGTGGTGGGCTTCAGAAACTTGTCGAGATGGACTCGAACCGGATGGCAAGTCAAACACACTGGCACCACCACCGTGGCGAGGAGATGTTAACTTCCTCGCCTGGTGTACAGGAGGTTGCAAGTTTGATCCCGACCCTGACGCCTGCTGCTGTATATTTGGAGTTTGCACGTTCTCCCCGCAATCGCGTGGATTATTCTCCGGGTCCTCCGGTGTTTAACCTCCACATTTAGCATCAGCATCACGCGTGTAGACTCTTTGGCTGCTGCGATAAATGTCCACGTGATGATGATGATAATCCACTTCGTTGAGTTATCATTTGTGATAGCCATGTTCACTTCTTAAAAAGAGCTACATCGCTCAGTGGGCATTACACCTGGTACATTTAAAATAGTTTAAAGTTTAAACCGCTGTGGCAGCGTCCATGTCCTAATTTCTCTCTCTGTCTAAATCAGTTCAAGCCTCCCGTACACCACGTGACTTCTGTGCGTGCCCCCCCACCACTCTGAACCCCTCCCCTCAACCCCAACCACAACCCCGCCCACTGTGACAACAGACGCTGCTCCTCCGTGAAGCTCGCTGCTGCTGCTCGCTCCTTCCTCCCTCCCCTCTCATCATCATCACCATCTCGTCATCACCATTATCACCATCACTCTCTCATCATCACCATCATCACCATCACTCTCTCATCATCACCCTCTCATCATCACCTTATCATCATCATCACCCTCTCATCATCACCATCTCATCATCATCACCACCATCACACTCTCATAATCATCATCACCCTATAATCACCACTACCACCACTACCACCACCCTCTCATCATCATCATCTCATCACCATCACTCTCTCATCATCAACACCACCAGCACCATCACACTCTCATAATCATCATCACCCTATAATCACCACCACCACCACTACCACCACCATCACCCTCTCATCATCATCTCATCACCATCACTCTCTCATCACCATCACCCTCTCATCATCATTATCACCTTCTCATCATCACCATCTCATCACCATCACGACCACCACCACACTCTCATAATCATCATTACCCTATAATCACCCTCTCATCAGCATCATCACCCTCTCATCAGCATCATCATCACCATCTCATCATCACCACCCTCTCATCATCACCATCTCATCACCATCATCACCATCACCCTCTCATCATCACCATCACCCTCTCATCATCACCATCACCCTCTCATCATCACCTATCACCCTCTCATCATCACCATCACCCTCTCATCATCATCACCATCACACTCTCATCATCATCATCATCACCCTCTCATCATCACCATCACCCTCTCATCATCACTATCTCATCATCATCACTCTCTCATCACCACCACCACTACCACCACCATCACACTCTCATAATCATCATCACCCTACAATCACCCTCTCATCAGCATCATCACCATCTCATCATCATCACCACCATCCTTTCATCATCATCACCACTCACTCATCATCCCTAAGATCTTAGCCCGGTCACCCCCCTCCCCTCCTCCCCCCACCTCCTCCACCTCTTCCCCCTTCCTGCACCGCCACTCCTCCTCTACGTTTTTACCCTCCTTCCCGGTCTTGTACCAGAGCAGGTTAAATGTTGAATTGTAGTAATAATAATGATGCATTATCATTGCCAATCCACTGCTGGATTCATGCCCCCCCCCCCCCCCCCCCCCATGACGTGTCGGGGATCAGGGTTGTTTTGAGCGTACTTCACCACACTGGTCAGCACCCTTGAGGTGATGGCCGGGGCAGTTTCAGCTGAGATCACTCACGACTGGCGTTGGCCGTGGACCTGGGAATCAAACCCTGCGTAGGCCGGCCTCGTAGCGCAAAGCCCTTAACCGCTGCGCCACCGCTCCCTGCCCGCCACCACCTCTGTGCATAATCACAACGACAGTTGCCGTGACGAACTTGCTATTGTTACGACGCCCCTACGGAAACAAAAGGACTCTCATCCTATCCACCTGTCGCCATCACCTGCGGGCCTTGCCTCTTTGTTCGGCACGAGAGGCGACGGACGCGTTAATAAGTTATGACACCCCCCGAAGCCACGTGATGATGCCCCGCGGCAGTTTTGTCTCGGAAGAAGAAGCGCCGGTCGGCAAATGGGCAGGACATGAACAGCCATCACCACCGCCGCTGCCACCATCACCAGCAGTAGCAGCAGCAGCACCACCACCAACAGCAGCAGCAGCCGCCGTGCGGCAAGCCGGCACCATCAGCCATTCCCCCAAGCTCTGCAGTCCTCTGTATATATCCCATCAAGGTCCTTCAGATCTTCCGGTCTCCGACTGCTCGGCACTCCCAGGTCGCGCTCTCTTGGTGACCGGGCTTTTGTTGGCGTGGCGCCGAAACCTCGGATCGCCTCGCCACTTGAAATCAGGGCAATCGGAGTCGGTAGATTCAAGTCCGCTTTGAAACCCCATCTCTTTAAAGTGGCCTTGCCTCTCGAGTTCGGCCGGTTGCCCCCTGGTTCTGTCATTGTCTCCTGCTCTTCATGCGTTGCGCACTGCTGGCTATGAGAATGGTTGTTGTTGTATATTACGATGTGCGGGAGGAAACCGTGGCGGCCGCAGAAAACCCACCGCGTGCAACGAGGAAATCGTCGCTCAAGAGTCTATCCCACGCAGAAGGGACAGGAGATTTTAGTCCGCACTGCGCCGAGCCGCCTCTCCTCCCGGCGAGCGAGGGAGCGGACGGACCACGCAGGGTGGACACGCACACGGACACCCGGACGGACACACGGGCGGGCAGGCGGACAGACAAACGGACAGACGTAAAGACACACAGACACACGGACAGACACACACGGCCCAAAACTAAAATCGCAAGCAAGCGGAAGCGTGAGACAAAGAGACGGACCACATCGTTCTAATCACCTAATAGGGCCACATTGGTGCTTGCCAGCTCGCTGAACGCTGTTTTTGCGAGAGAGAGAGTGAGAATGGAGTGAGTGTCAGAGTGAAAGAGTGAAACGGTGAGAGAGCGACTGAGTCAGCCGAACCTCGACGGGCGATGAAGCGAATTGCGGCCTCCATTGTCTCATGCTCACGCGACGCAGATCGCCTCCCCCCCCCGCACCCCACCACAATCCCCCTACCACCTCCCCACAACGCCCCCACCACCACCCCACCACCTACCAAGGATGTCCCCACGTGTAGCCCGCACGCGCAGATGGCAGAGGCAGTGCTGCTGCTGCTGCTGTGAGTCATTCATCGTCGAGACCATCGCCAACTCACTCCGCTAGAGAGGACCCCGTTTAATGACAACTCGGTCTCTGTGCGAGTCTGTGGGTCTCTGTGCGAGTCTGTGGGTCTCTGTGCGAGTCTGTGGGTCTCTGTGCGAGTCTGTGGGTCTCTGTGCGAGTCTGTGGGTCTCTGTGCGAGTCTGTGGGTCTCTGTGCGAGTCTGTGGGTCTCTGTGCGAGTCTGTGGGTCTCTTTGCGAGTCTGTTGGTCTCTTTGCGAGTCTGTTGGTCTCTTTGCGAGTCTGTGGGTCTCTGTGCGAGTCTGTGAGTCTCTTTGCGAGTCTGTGGGTCTCTGTGCGAGTCTGTGAGTCTCTTTGCGAGTCTGTGGGCCTCTGTGCGAGTCTGTGGGCCTCTGTGTGAGTCTGTGGGTCTTTATGCGCATCTGTGGGTTTCTGTTTGAGTCAATGTGTAATCAAAATTACCCACAGACTCACAGCCTCGGTGTAAATCAACTGCTGGATGACGGCTTCTCCCACAGCTTCTCAGTCACATGGAGGAAGGGTGGGAGTTGTTTATCACCATACTTCACCACGCCGGCGTGCTAACAGATGCACCGCGGCGGAGTCCCACGTGACCGCTGAGAGCTGAGCGCGCGTGCTCGGATTCATCATCGGGGCGGCCAACTATTCTGGGAAATATTTTTCATTACTTTTTCAAATCTATCCGATTATTAAAATCTCGACGACTGCTTTCAATTGTCACCGGGGGGTCACCGGGGGGAGGAGGGGTGCAGAGGGGTGGGGGGGGAGATTGATGCCAATTCCCGCAGAGGTCTCCCGGCAAAGTCCAGGACAGTTGGCAACCCTCCATCGACTGCAGCTCCAGCGGTGAGCCGCCCCCCTTCTCTCTCTCCGGGTGAGAGGAGACGAAATCCCACGACCTCGGCGGCCCGGCAAGGTCACTGCCACACTGTACGTGACCCCTGACCCCTCTCGCGCGCGGCACCGGGAGATGCTTAGCGCTACCGGACATCTGTGCCAAAACAGAGTGCTTCACGGCTCATCGGATTCTTCCAGCGCAAACAAACATATTCAGATTCAAATGTCAAATGTGTACTGCGATGCCCGCGGCACGCGACGGCAGAACTCAACGAGGATGCCCACGGGATGCTGAGATCGCGTGGCGGAGTCGCAACCCAAACCCCCCCCCCCCCCCCGAGTGGCAACCCAAACCCCCCCCCCCTCCTTCTAGATTTGAAGCTTTCGTGACTGCAAGGATTCATATTCTTAGGTTTTTTCGGTAAAGTCACGGCAGCTGTCCCTGCGTGGCTAAGCCGATGTGCACAGCACACGACCCGAGTTCATACTTGGGCTGCCACGACAAGGTACATGTACGCTGATCACCCTACGAATAATCCAACCGGTAATGGATATCCATTGTAATTTATATGCATACATTACCCCCCCCCCCAACACACAACCGGTAGGTGCTGAACTAGTCACGTTTTGTTCACGTGACAAACCCTCACTTAATCGGCTGTATCTGACAGTGGCGGGTTTAACGACACATTTATATTTAAGCGATCAAACCCAAGAAAAATCTACTGTGGATAATATATATATACACTTCACGATTCATAATGAGTTTCGGTTTGGGTGAGATCGACGTGTGGGTATAATGTCATCACTATTTTGTTGTTGTTGGCACGAAAAGCCCTCTACCACCCAGCGGCAGAGATCATTAACATCGAGTTGGAACGCCGTGGGCGAATATGCCGATTGATTTTGGCTCATCAGCAAACAACCTGGAGGAGGAGTCATGTCTAAAAATCCAAGCAACATTTTGGACTCTAGTAAATAAAACGACGTTTCGTTGGACTGAATACGACACCACCATCAGCTGTTTAACAAAGGTTCAGCTCTCCTTGCGTGCATGCACGTACTACATTGAACGTCTTTCGCACCGTACATAGACAATCGAGCTCATCGGAGATGCAGTGTTGAGGGGGTGGCCACAACGCAGGATCCACCTCGACCCATTCCAACATCAAACACATTCACAACCAGGACTTCATGTCAACTCCAGTAGGATTACCAACCCCAACACAGACCCCCACCACAACACAGACCCCCAACCCCACCACAGACCCCCAGCACAACACAGACCCCCACCACAACACAGACCCCCACCACAACACAGACCCCCACCACAACACAGACCCTCACCACAACACAGACCCCCACCACAACACAGACCCCCACCACAACACAGACCCCCACCACAACACAGACGCCCACCACAACACAGACCCCCACCACAACACAGACCCCCGCCACAACACAGACCCCCGCCACAACACAGATCCCCAACCCCACCACAGACCCCCGCCACAACACAGACCCCCGCCACAACACAGACCCCCGCCACAACACAGACCCCCGCCACAACACAGACCCCCGCCACAACACAGACCCCCGCCACAACACAGACCCCCACCACAACACAGACCCCCGCCACAACACAGACCCCCGCCACAACACAGACCCCCGCCACAACACAGACCCCCGCCACAACACAGACCCCCGCCACAACACAGACCCCCGCCACAACACAGACCCCCACCACAACACAGACCCCCGCCACAACACAGACCCCCGCCACAACACAGACCCCCGCCACAACACAGACCCCCACCACAACACAGACCCCCACCACAACACAGACCCCCACCACAACACAGACGCCCACCACAACACAGACCCCCGCCACAACACAGACCCCCGCCACAACACAGACCCCCGCCACAACACAGACCCTCACCACAACACAGACCCCCACCACAACACAGACCCCCACCACAACACAGACCCCCACCACAACACAGACCCCCACCACAACACAGACCCCACCATAACACAGACCCCCACCACAACACAGACCCTCACCATAACACAGACCCCCACCACAACACAGACCCCCACCACAACACAGACCCCCACCACAACACAGACCCCCACCACAACACAGACCCCCACCACAACACAGACCCCCGCCACAACAGCCAGGTTGCCGTGGGAACACTGCCGGGTTGTTAGTCTTTTTTTCTTTCCCTGGCCCCAACGCATCCCCTACCCGGTAACGACGACCACGAAGTCCATCACGTTCCATCCGTTGCGCAGGTAAGAGCCCTTGTGCAGTAGGAAGCCCAGCGCCAGGATCTTGATGCCCGCCTCGAAGCAGAAGATGGCGATGAAGTATGGCTCTGTCTCCTCCTGCAGACGCCGTGGGAGATGGAGGGAGGGGGAGGGGGAAGGATAGACAGAGCGAGAGAAAGTCAGTCACATCACCATCGTTGTCATCGTCATCATTGTCGCTGTGCTAATTGCACCTCCGATTAGCACGGTTGGCTACGTACGGTGCGAAAGAAGTTCAACATACGTATAAATACTTACTGCCCACAGACTAACACTGCCCATCGACTCAACACTGCCCATCGACTCAACACTGCCCATCGACTCAACACTGCCCATCGACTCAACACAGCCCATCGACTCAACACTACCCATAGACTCAACACTGCCCATAGACTCAACACTGCCCATCGACTCAACACTGCCCATCGACTCAACACTGCCCATCGACTCAACACTGCCCATCGACTCAACACTGCCCATCGACTCAACACTGCCCATAGACTCAACACTGCCCATAGACTCAACACTGCCCATCGACTCAACACTGCCCATAGACTCAACACTGCCCATAGACTCAACACTGCCCATCGACTCAACACTGCCCATCGACTCAACACTGCCCATCGACTCAACACTGCCCATAGACTCAACACTGCCCATCGACTCAACACTGCCCATAGACTCAACACTGCCCATCGACTCAACACTGCCCATCGACTCAACACTACCCATAGACTCAACACTGAGCATAGACTCAACACTGCCCATAGACTCAACACTGCCCATCGACTCAACACTGCCCATCGACTCAACACTGCCCATAGACTCAACACTGCCCATAGACTCAACACTGCCCATAGACTCAACACTGCCCATCGACTCAACACTGCACCTCCGATTAGCACGGTTGGCTACGTGCGATGCGAAAGAAGATCAACTTACACACAAACATACGGAGAGAGCGAGAGAGTGAAAGTCACATCACCATCGTTGCCATTATATTTGCCATCATCATCGTAGACATCATCATCGTAGTCATCATCATTGCCACCCTCATCATCGTGATCCTCAAGGGTGGTAGTATCTAAGTCTAAAACTAAACTACTTTTACTTCACCAGATGTAAGGCCCCACTGAGCTACGTTGCCCTCTTTCTGAAGTGACTTGGCCAACTTTAATGGTAACATCGAAAAACTGCTGTCACAGCGCCTGGTACAAAATGCACACCAACTACCCCGCCGCCGACAGACCTTCAGGCCATGCTACCAGACCCCGTGTGCAAGATGCCGTGTCACAAGATTATGCACGACCCCTGCCAAGCCTTGCCCCCCCCCCCCCCCCTCAGTTGCCAGAATATTTCTCCCTGGCCAGGAGCTCCCTGGGACAGGAGCTCCCTGGGAGAGGAGCTCTATGGACAGGAGCTCCCTGGGACAGGAGCTCCCTGGACAGGAGCTCCCTGGACAGGAGCTCCTTGGGAGAGGAGCTCTATGGACAGGATCTCGCTTCTTATTCTTCTTCTTCACTCTCCAGTCCGGATATGAAAACCGCCTCCCTGATGTCAGAAAAATCACCGATTCTGGTCTTCAGGCCTTCGAATGCCCAGCGCACGCACACACGGGGTATCTCCCAATGTCACCACACGCCTTGTAGTGTCTTTGAGCTGCAGTGAACCCAATTATTATGCTGATCAGATGTACGAATGTTGTTCACAATTGCACCCAATACAAAACAAACGGTTGTACCTGTGAGCTGTCTAGATGCAGACAGAGATGCGAGGGGAGGGATTCACAGTGGGGGTGGCCACGCAGACACCACGTGGCGTACGGGAGGCTCGATCCGATTCAGATAGTCTCGAGATTCTGTGTTATTGATAAATAATGTACTTACAACGTGTTCATTAAGGCAGTGGTTCAGCATAACCTGGGGTGCACGCACTCCCTGGGGGTGCGAGATGCCCTTTCTACGGGGAGCGAGCCATGGCCAGATTTGTTTAGAAGGTAAAAAATCGAAAACACCAATGAAGTACGGGCACGTTAAATTACAGCTGACTTTGTTTCATCAAACCCTGTGTATTTATTAACATTATAGTGCACGCCTGCAGTAAAGGTCAACAACTGCATTAAAGGTGTATTTTTGTTAAATTCATAATTTGTACTGAAAATATTTATTAGCTAATTAGTACAATTTGTACTCGCTATTTTATTAATTTCACTCGTCATTTATTCAAAGATGAAAATCGATTATACGAGTCGGCCTGTTGCCTTGTCTGTAGCACGAAACCTCTGATGCTGCTGCTTGTGTTGCTTCAACTCAACAGCAGGAAGTTGAACCTGCTTAGGCCCCACCACTTCCTCTTTAGGCCCCACTACTTCCTGTTTAGGCCCCGCCCCTTCCTGTTTAGGCCTCGCCCCTTCCTCTTTAGGCCCCACCACTTCCTGTTTAGGCCCCGCCCCCTTGCTCCTTAGACCCCTTCCCGATAAGGCCCCACCACTTCCTAACCACTGTGCCCCCCCCCCCCCGTGACACGAGGCTGGGTTGGTTTGGGCAGCGGGGAGCGTTGTTTTGGCTATGGGGGTGGGCAGGGTCAGCGGCGGAGGGGGGAGGTCAGTGGGGGAGGGAGTGGTGGATTCGTGGGAGCACTTTGCGGCGACAGGCCGCGTCACCTCCGACAGTCACGAGAGACAAGCGGTCGCCAGCCTCTTGCCGCGCGTGTTGCATCGCTGACGATTGCGCAACAGCCAACGCTGACGATTGCACAACAGCCGTGCTTGCACGGACGGACAGACAGGAGGGCAACGAACACAAAAAAGAAGCAATGAAAATTCGCGGTTTCTGGCGGTGGCTGTTAAATGGAGCGTGCCGGTGGCTGCGTGCGGATTGTTTCGTTAATTTTTTTGGGTGGCCAGCGGGCGGGGGGGTGGGATGCGGGGGGGGGGGAAGGATCTATGAGTGACAGAACCGCGCGGAGGGGAGGCAGAGAGGGCAGCGGGCGGTGAAACCGGCCTCCGCACGAATCATGCAAATTTTCAATTGCCGAGGCCGAGTCGCCGCTCACGCTCGCTCCGAGATCGCTCCGAGATCGCGGGGTCCGGAGCGGTAGAGCGAGAACGGCGCGCAACCCCGTTCCAGCGGCGACGACACGAGCGCGCGCGTGTGTGTGTCCGCGTGTGTGTGTGCGTGCCTGTGTGTGTGCGCGTGCCTGTGGGTACATGTGCATGTGTGTGTGTGCGTGCCTGTGTGTAGCCAGCGGGCATTCGACACTTCACGTAGCCTCAAGGTGCACATGGCCTGGCACAAGCGTCGTGGTGACGTCACCGCCACTTAGTGGCGAATGGCGGTTGTTGTTGTACGTGTGTGTACGTGTGTGTGTCCGCGTGTGTGTGTGTGTCCGCGTGTGTATTCACGTGTGTGTGTGCGTGCCTGTGTGTACGTGTGTGTACGTGTCCGCGTGTGTGTGTGCCTGTGTGTACGTGTCCGCGTGTGTGTTCATGTGTGTGGCCGTGTGTGCATGTGTGTGTGTGCATGTGTGTGTGCATGTGTGTGTTCACGTGCGTGTCCGTGTGTGTTCACGTGCGTGTCACTGCGCTACGTACCCGGCGACCGAAGTTCGATTCCCGCTCACAGCCAACACCGGTGACGATTACGTGAACCGGTCCTGGGCCTCCCTCAGGTCGACTCCGCCTCAAACGAGTACCGGGCGCGATGTGTAAACGTCGCCAGACAAAGGCGGCCGGGTATGGCGCTGGCCAACCACCACCTTCTTCATAAGTGCTGCTCGCTCAATGGCACTTGCTTCTAACAGTCGCTTACAGGCTACAACAGGCGACCTTTGTCGTTGCGTGCCTTTGGGTCCCGTGTCCGCGCACGCACGGCGTGCGGTGTGCCGACGTGTGGGCCCACGCGAGGTCCCTTACCAGCTTCTTGGACAGCGGCGTCTTGTCCTCGTCGGGAAGATGCTGCTCCAGCGCCAGCACGATGCAGTTGGCGATAATCGTCGTCAGGATCATCCACTCGAAGGGCGTGATCCCCGGAACGACGGACGAGTCAAGGGCAGAGAATGAGAGGACGTATCCACCAACCAATCGGAGGACCCAGAGAGAACATACAAAACTCGAAATATCCAGGTGTCAGGGTCGAGATCGAATCCGTGACATGAATACCAGGCGAGGTAGTTAACACCCCCTTGTTGGTTGAGGGTGTCTGGCTGGCAGGGTTGGTGACAGACAGACAGTCACCGCATCATCCAGACAGACACTCTGAGACTTAGACAGAGACCAGAAGGCAGAAGAATATTTAAATCGACGGACATACGTTTATCTGTGGGACCCTTTCGCCAGTATAAAGATATTGAATTATGGATTTTAAAAATAGGCTTTATCCTTTCTGGCATGAACACAGGACGTGTTAAGATGTTCAAATTCCAAATAGACACCTCATTCGTGGCTGTGTCTCGCCGGCGCCAGACGCTAAAGGCGAACAGTACAAGGACAATGCAAACACCGAAGCATTAATAGCTCGGGCTAGATAGACACACAGACAGACAGACACACAGAGGGACAACCCCGTACACATCAGGCAGGCAGACAGACCAGCAGGGAGACAGACACAAACAGTTACTCTGACAGACACACAAATAGATAGACTGCCATATATTTACATAGACCTACTTACAGACAAAGACAAAGATCCCCATATAGCCTAAATGGACTTTTGAGGCAGGTGCTGTTCGCGAGTAGCACTTATGAAGGCCGGCACGGCTACACCAAGTACTCCATTTAAGGCTGAGCCGACCTAGTGGGAACCCTAGGACCGGTTCAGATAATCGTCACTGCTGTGAACGGGAATCTAACTCGGGTCGTCGTAGCTCAGCGCGCTAACCGCCACGCCACCGCTCCTCCCGACAGGTACCACCAGACAGACAAATACTTGCTCAGACACAGACAGACAGACAAATACTTGCTCAGACACAGACAGACAGACAAATGCGTGCTCAATGCGTGCTCAGACACAGACAGAGACAGACAGACAAATGCGTGCTCAGACACAGACAGACAAATACTTGCTCAGACACAGACAGACAAATACTTGCTCAGACACAGAGAGACAGACAAATGCTTGCTCAGCCACAGACAGAGACGGACGGGCATAGACAGGATGCTGATACTCAGCAATTATATTGGGGCACACGACGCCCTCCAGCCGCTTCCCTCGTGGGGTCAAGAGGTCGCCGATCGATCACCGTGGGGCAGGCGGGGGGGGGGTTAGAGGAGGAGCCGTACCCCTTGGCTCTGCCAGGCAGCAGGCGGTAGAGAGCAGAGTGTGGAGTCTTGCTGTTCTCTCTGTACGGGATTGAGTGTTCGCTGCCACTGTTATTGGTTCTGAGCGCGAATCAAACCCGGGGTTCGAGATGTGGCGCGCTAATCGCTTGCACGCCTTTAACAACCACGTAATCACGCAGATGTCTTCACTCGCACGCACAGATCTTTATAAACTGAATGTAATTCGCACCCTTGTCTCATCCAGGTAATTATCACCGTTACTTTGACACTATTAATTTTTTTGTAAGCAATCAAAAACGGATGCGTTAATGTAAATGCTCTCATCAGAGTGGAAAGGCAACTATTGGCGTTATCCTTAAAGTATTACTTTGCTGATAGCACGAGTAAGGATATGGCCACTCGGTGATGCGCTTGGCGAGTTTCCTGAACGGGTTGTCTTCTCCCAGAATGAAGAGCGATCGGTTGGGATCGAGGCACCCTCTCCTAGCTGGCATCGGATTGTAGAGGGCCATCGAGCGGGCCCTCTGGGCCATTGTCTGCTTGTAGGCCCTCTGCCCAGGCCCACCCGGCCCTCCCGCTCCCCCTCCACCACCTCCGCCACCTCCTCCTCGGGTGCCAGCGCCACCGCCACCGGCGCCACCGCCTATCCCGCCCATCCCACCACCGCCAGCAGCAGCCGGACCCGACCCCACCATTGTTTGCTGCTGCTGGATGCCGGCCCCGCCGCGGTTGGCCAAGTCGGAGGAGAGTGGCGATGCCTCGTCACCTAGCCGGGACATCCTGCGTGTCACAGACAGAGAAGGCGATCGTGGTGGTGATGGTGATGGGTGGAGCATCGGCCAGTCATCTCAGTCAGTCAACCCATGGCACCACCTTGGTCTGCCCAGTGACCTGCTGCCAGCGGACGTTCGACACTTCACGTGGCCTTAAAGTGCACCTAGCCTGGCACAAGCGCCGTGGTGACGTCACCGCCACTCGGTGGCGAAAGGCGGTTGTTGTTGATAGTGATAATAGTGGTGATGGTGAGTGGGTGGATGCGTGTTCGTCACGTGACAAATTAAAACCGATGCGTCCAATTCTCACAAAGTGGAATGCAGTTCCACTTTGTGGTTTAAGTTAAATATGATTTAATATTACGGGCATTTTTACTTGTATCATTCATTCATTCACAAACGTTCTCAGCCGCGAGTTCATATCCTCGCATCCGCTCATTCATCCGGGTAGTTTCATGAAAAACTCTCACTGGAGAAGCCACGGTGAATGGATTTGTGTTATCCATGTTCCGGGGCTGGCATTTACCCCCCTCCCCTCGGCCCCCCACAACCTCACTACCCCCCCCCCCCCCCCCCACTAAACTATAAGGAGCAGAACGCAGATGAGCGATAACAATGTCAGGGAAAGAGCGCGGGAGAGGGGGGGGGGGCTCACTGTGAAGAGAGGCGGACGGGGGGAGAGATGAGAGAGGGATGGAGGGAGAGGGGGGGAGGGAGAGGGGGAGGGAGATGGGAGAGGGATGGATCGATGTGAGGGGACAGCAAGAGAGTGTGGAGAAAGAGAGAGGGGGGGGGGAAAGAGGGGGTAGAGCGAGGGGAGATAGAGATGGAGAGAGGAGGGAGAGAGAGGGCCCGAGGGGGAGAGTGAGGCGAGGGAAGAGAGATGGAGCGAGGCTACAGAGAGAACAGGAGGAAGATGCAGAAAGGAGAGAGATGGGGGAGATGGTCGGGAGAGATTCTGTGAGAGACCTAGCGGGGTGGAGAGTGGGAAGGGGGAGAGAGACTTGAGAGAGGAAAGCGAGGAGAGGGGATGGAGGGGAGGGAGAGACAGTGGAACGTGGATGAGGTTGATGAAGGCCACGGAGAACGGGAAGAATTATCATAATTATCATAATATTACAAATATTACATACAAAACATAGGGGGAACATAGACATGGAGTCGGGAGAGAGGGGGTAGAGAGTGGAGGGGGTAGAGAGAGGGGGAAGGGGTAAGGAGAGCAGAGCGTGACATCTATTGTGAAATCTTTCATTTTAAAAGGGAGGGGGGGGGGTTACATAAAGCAAAGCATAAAAAACGAAATGATGAACGAAGCCAAGTGCCGACTACACCGAGCGTCTTCTTGTTTCCTCTGGTCGTAAACAGAGAGAGAGAGAGGGCACAGAGAAGGCACCCTCCGTGCTGATGAGGCGATGGCAGAGTTCACCGCGATGTGAGACGAGGTGGAGGGGGTGTCAAGAGAGAGAGTCAACACTGTAAAGCGACAGAGCAGAGAGAGAGAGAGACACGGGGAAGAAGGGAGAGAGATGAAGGGTCAGGGGTCGGAATCAGGGATGGAGAGAAGACCGTGAGAGTCGGAGAGAGAGAAGGGGGAGAGGCTGGGGGATAGAGATGGCCAGAAGGTGGAGGAAGGGGAATGGGAGAGACAAGAGAGGGATGAGGGGAGGATGTGTGGACGCGTGAGAAGGAATCAGATGATAGTGAGGTGGGGGGGGGGGTACAGGGAGAGAGAGAGAGGCAGGGAGAAGGGAGAGGGGGAGAGGGAAGAGAGAGGGGGGCAGAGAGGGGGGGGGGGGCGAGGTGTGAACGTGCGAGTTCCCGTGGGGTTAACAAAGACGGCTCCTCGCCTCGCTTCACTGACACCGCCGCTTCTGCTGCTGCAGCTTCATCATCATCAGCACATTCACCATGGTCATCATCATCGTCATCAGCAGATTCACCATGGTCATCATGGTCATCATCAGCACATTCACCATGGTTATCATCATCAGCACATTCACCATGGTCATCATGGTCATCATCAGCACATTCACCATGGTCATCATCATCATCGTCATCAGCACATTCACCATGGTCATCATCATCGTCATCAGCACATTCACCATGGTCATCATGGTCATCATCAGCACATTCACCATGGTCATCATCATCATCGTCATCAGCACATTTACCATGGTTATCATCATCGTCATCAGCACATTCACCATGGTCATCATCATCATTGTCATCAGCACATTCGGCATGGTCATCATCATCATCAGCACACATATCATCGCTATCGTTATCATCATCATCATCAGCAGCAGCAGTGATACCGTTTATAACCATCATCACCATCTCTAAACTGTTTCTGTTTATTTGACCAGCTAAGGCCCCACTGGGCTAAACAGCTCAGTTGGGGCCTGACCTGTGGGTTATCATGTAAAGCAGCCAAACACTCTGGGAACACCCAGAGGACTCGGAGAAGAATCCAAACGACCACGCCCAGCCGCCTTTGCCTCCCCAGTGCTGATGTGTTACGACTCGGCACAACGAATGTCGAATCCAGTCCTCTGGCCTAGACACATCTGGGCAGTTCACCGGCGTCGACTCAAGCCAGGCCTGGCTCTGCTGACGAGGCAATGAATGTCGAAACAAGCTACTCATTTAAGGTCGAGTCTACCTAGGGGAGGGCCCCCAAACCGGTTCGGGGTAACCGTCGCTCGGTGTTGGTCGTGAATCGAACGGGGCGGGGGGGGGGGTCTCCCCGGGTTGGTAGCGCAGCGCTCGCTAAACCGACGACCCCAGCTCGACTCGGCCGGTGCGTCAACCTCAGCAATGGAGAGACAAAGGCGGCCGGGAGAGACAAAGGCGGCCGGGCGCGCCGTTCTCCACACCGCCGCCTCGCGTGCCGTGCCGGCCTTCACCGGCGCTGCTCGCTGACGGCGCTAGCCCCGAGGGATGCGTCAGAGCTGCTGCTGCAGTTGCAGCAGCAGCAGCAGCTGCAGCAGCTGCTGCTGCTGCTGCTGCTGCTGCACGGGGCTGCTGCAGCTGCTGCTGCTGCTGCTGCACGGGGCTGTGCTGCTGCGCACTCGGCGTCTGCGCCGGGAGCGGTGGCGGCGCAGTCGCTGGGCGCACGGAGCCGCCGTCGGGAGACGACCGAGTTGGACTCCCGGCCACGGCGAACCACCGTGGCCGGGAGCGAAGAGAAAATCGAACCGGTCTCCTTGGGCCCCCCCCCTCCCTTCGCCGACCCCCCACGTTGAGCGGCGTGGTGAAGTACGGCCAAGCTACTGTGACGGCTGACTCCCCGAATTGTCTTGGAGGAGATGGGAGCTACCCACGCTTCGCCCCACCGATCGGATTCCTCCTCCGGAGTCGACGAATCCGCTGTGAAGCGGTCGACAGTGAGAGGCGAATTCATGCGAAAAGCACGAATTTACGCGGGGGGAACAAAGACAAAGATACCCCGTGTAGCCTTAACACGCTCTTGGGGCAAGTGCTGTTAGCGAGCGCCTATGAAGGTCGGAACGACACGCGAGGGGACGATGTGGACAACAGCGCGCCCGGCCGCCTTTGTCTCTCCATTGCTGATGTTTATACAGAGCACCAGGTCATCACATTTAAGGCTGAGTCGACCGAGGGGAAGGCCCAGAACCCAATGTTCGCAGGGCAGCGCGTTAACCGCTGCGCCACCGCTCCCCATACAGAACTGAACACACGCGCGTGAACACGTACACGCGTGCGTATGTATACACACACACACACGTGTACACAGACATGTCTACAAAGATCCCCCGTATAGCCTTAACAGAGTGTAGGGGCAAGTGCTGTTAGCGAGCACCTATCCACACACATGTACACACACACACACACGTGTACACACACACACACACGTGTACACACACACACACACGTGTACACACACACACACACGTGTACACACACACACACGTGTACACACACACACGTGTAGACACACACACACACGTGTACACACACGTGTACACACACACACACGTGTAGACACACACACACACGTGTAGACACACACACACACGTGTACACACACACACGTGTACACACACACGTGTACACACACACGTGTACACACACACGTGTACACACACACACACGTGTACACACACAAACCTCTGCCTGCCGCCTTGAATATCCGGAAGCGAGCCCAGTCCGCTACCTTCTCTTTACCCACGTCCGGAGCAGAGCAGCCATCGTGCTGATGATGCTGCTGCTGCTGATGATGATGCTGCTGCTGATGATGATGCTGCTGCTGCTGCTGATGATGATGATGATGCTGCTGCTGCTGCTGCTGATGATGCTGCTGCTGCTGATGATGATGCTGATGATGATGCTGCTGATGATGCTGCTGCTGCTGATGATGATGCTGATGATGATGCTGCTGATGATGATGCTGCTGCTGCTGATGATGCTGCTGTTGATGATGCTGCTGCTGGTGATGCTGCTGATGATGCTGCTGCTGATGATGCTGCTGCTGATGATAATGAGCTAATGCCCGCTGAGTCTCAGCTGACCACAGTCAAATAATAAAATTATATTTCACACTGACGACGCTGCTGATGATGATGCTGGTGGTCCACTGTGCTGCTGCTAGTGGAGATGCTGCTCTTGTTACTGCTGCTGATGATGAATGCTGTCGCTCCTGCTGCTGATGCTGGTGGAGATGACGCTGCTGGTGACACTGCTGCTGATGATGACGCTCCTGCTGCTGAAGACGCTCCTGCTGCTGCTGGCGGAGACGTGACTACTGCTGATGATGATGTCGTTGCTGCTGCTGATGGTTACACACCGTCGCTCATTACGTTCCACCCGCGTCCCTCACGCCTGGTCGAAATTGTACCTTCTACCCGTGCACACGCAGGCGTGTACACACACACGTGTACACACACACACACGTGTACACACACGTGTACACACACACGTGTATGTACACACACGTGTAGGTACGCGGTCAGCTGCAGCAGCTATCGGCAATGCGGGACTGAGAGAGAGGGAGAGAGGGGGGGGGTAGAGGGAGAGGGGGGAGAGGGGGAGAGAGACAAAGGAGGGGGGGGTGCGGGGGGGAGGTGATGGAGGGAGGTGGGGGTTGGAGGAAGACTAAATAAATAAATAAATGCGTCTCATTCAAGAGGCAGAGGGAGAGCGACTGGGAGAGAGAAGGGGGAGATGGATGGGAGAGCTGAGGGATATGTAGGACAGTGGGTGTCACCCACATTTCATCCCTCCATCTCCCCCCGTATCCCCCTCCCCACCCGTGTCCCCCTCCCCCCGTGACCCCTCTCTCTCCCCCCGTGTCCCTCTCCCCCCGTGTCCCCACCCCGTGTCCCCACCCCGTGTCCCTCTCCCCCCGTGTCCCCCTCTCTCCCCCCCCCCCCGTGTCCCCCTCTCTCCCCCCGTGTCCCCCCTCTCTCCCCCCGTGTCCCCCCTCTCTCCCCCCGTGTCCCCCTCTCTCCCCCCGTGTCCCCCTCTCTCCCTGTGTCCCCCCTCTCTCCCCCCCCCCGTGTCCCCCTCTCTCCCACCCCCCGTGTCCCCCTCTCTCCCCCCCCCGTGTCCCCCTCCCCCCGTGTCCCCCTCCCCCCGTGTCCCCCTCTCCCCCCCGTGTCCCCCCTCCCCCGCGTCCCCCTCTTTCTCCCCCCGCGTCCCCCTCTCTCTCCCCCCGTGTCCCCCTCTCTCTCCCCCCGTGTACCCCTCTCTCTCCCCCCGTATCCCCCTCTCTCTCCCCCCGTGTCCCCCTCTCTCTCCCCCCGTGTCCCCCTCTCTCTCCCCCCGTGTCCCCCTCCCTCTCCCCCCGTGTCCCCCTCCCCCCGTGTCCCCCTCTCTCTCCCCCCGTGTCCCCCTCCCCCCGTGTCCCCCTCTCCCCGTGTCCCCCTCTCTCTCCCCCCGTGTACCCCTCTCTCTCCCCCCGTGTCCCCCTCTCTCTCCCCCCGTGTCCCCCTCTCTCTCCCCCCGTGTCCCCCTCCCTCTCCCCCCGTGTCCCCCTCCCCCCGTGTCCCCCTCTCTCTCCCCCCGTGTCCCCCTCCCCCCGTGTCCCCCTCTCCCCGTGACCCCTCTCTCTCCCCCCGTGTCCCCCTCCCCCCGTGTCCCCCTCCCCTCGTGTCCCTCTCGATCTCTTCTTTCTCAGCCCCACACTGACATGAAGAAGAGAGCACGCGGTGGTGGTCTTGATAGGAGTCTTATATTCGTGTTTGAGAGAGAGGCACTGAAGAGAGATGCAAGGGGAGGGAGTGAGCTGTATATGAAATAGATATTTATGCATTTGTGCATGTAGACTCATGTGTACGTTATGCACATACATGATACAATATCAATACATGTGTGCGCACCTACACATGCTGATATTTTGTATAGATAACACGAACACACACAGGCCTGTGTGTGTTCGTGTTGTGTTCGAGCTGTTAGCGAGCTAACAGCTCGGCACACCACACCAGGATACTCATTTTAAAGGCTGAGTCGACCTAGATGAGGCCCAGGGACCGATTCAGATAATCGTCACTGGTGTTGGTGGCCGCGAGCGGGAATCGAACTCGGGTCGCCGGGGTCGTTGTGCACACACACACGCGCACACACGCGCGCACACGCGCGCACACACGCGCACACACACACGCGCACACACACGCGCACTCACATGCACACACACACGCGCACTCACATGCACACACGCGCGCACACGCGCGCACACACGCGCACACACGCACACGCACTCACATGCACACACGCGCATACACACGTGCACGCACACGCGCACGCACAGACGTGCGCACACACGCGCACACACACGCGCACACACACATGCACACACACACGCGCACTCACATGCACACACACACGCGCGCACACGCGCGCACACACGCACACACACACGCACTCACACACGCACACACGCGCACACACACGCGCACACACACGCGCACACACACGCGCACGCACAGACGCGCGCACACACGCGCACACACACGCACGCACTCACACGCAAACACACGCGTACCACACAATGTCTGCTCGACGGAGAGATGATGACACAGCTCTATACGCACACACACACAGCTGCACGCACACACGCACATCAACCGTATTAACCCTGTCGGGAGGATGCATTTCATAATAGACGCGCATCTCAACTCTACACACAGACATCACAGATCAAGAACATATAACATGTGAAATAATAACGAATAATAATTAATAATTGAGTACATTTGGTATTGGAAGGCACTGCTGTGTTGCACAGACAAAGCCTGCGACTCATCACAATAGCTGACGCTGCTGCTGTGGTCTAGACTAGGGGGTACCGACCAGTGGCAGCTGCCCCTGTGTGACTCGGGTGTTGCCACTGTTACATCATGCCGAGTGAGTGACTTGCTGTGGGTACCATTCTTTGTAAACAATGAATGGCGAGGCTGTTGGGATCTTTAGCGTCCACTGTGACTGAAGTAGCCGGTTAATCGCCTTAGCAGAGTGTTGGGGCAAGCGCTGTTAGCGAGCATCACCTAAGAAGGCCGGAACGGCACACGAGGGGGTGGGTGGCCAGCACTACCCCCGGGCGCCTTTGTCTCCCAAGTGGCGATGTTTACACACCGCGCCAGCTACTCGTTTGAGGCCGAGTCGAATGTCAGCCGTGAGCGGGAACCGAACTCGGGTAGCCGGGGTCGTGGCGCAGTGCGCGAACCGCGACACGATCGCTCCCCACACACACAAACCACACGCGATATGCACACACGCACACACCACATGCACACACGTACACCACATGCACACACGCACACAACACATGCACACACGCACACACCACATGCACACACACCACACCACATGCACACACACGCACACACCACATGCACACACACCACATGCACACACGCACACACCACATGCACACACGCACACACCACATGCACACACACCACACCACATGCACACACACCACACCACATGCACACACTGCACACACACACACACCACATGCACACACACGTACACCACACACACACCACATGCACACACACGTACACCACATGCACATACACCAATTACAAGTAGATACCAGCATCCATAAATCACACGTACAGACACGCACACACACCATGATGTGTAACATCACACACACACACACCACACACACGCACACAGCCATAACACACACGCACACACAACACACGAACGACACGAGCATAAATCACGCATCCCAGGCACACAAATACAAAGCTCCCCCGGATGGCCTTTCCCGATTTGGTGGCAAGTGCTGTTAGCGAGCAGTACCGATTGAAAGCCAGCACGGCGCATGAATGGGTGGGTGGTCAGAACCACGCCTGGCCGCCTTTGTCTCCCCAAAACAAACACACACAACGCACACACACACACAGTATTGCCAAACACATACCGTAACACACACATCCACACCAATGACCCACAAGCGAATTACAAACACACGCGCACACAAAACAAAGATAGACAAATATCCCCGTATAGTCTTCACAGATTGTTGGGGCAAGTGCTGTTTGCGAGCACATAAGGACGGCACGGCACACAGGGGGGGTGGGGGTGGTCAGCACCACGCCTGCCCGCCTTTGTCTCCCTTGTGGCGATGTTTACACACTGGACCGGTTCAGATAATCGTCACCGCTGTTGGTCGTGTGGCGTTTAGCGCTACGCGCAGCGTAGCGCTAAACGCCACACACGACCGCCAGCACCACACACACACGCGCACACACAGAGACACACACACACGCACACAGAGACAAAGACAAAGAGACACACTTCACAGACGACTGTTACTGGGGTCGTTAAGATAACAACAGAGCACACACACGCACGCACCCACCCACCCACACTCACCCACACGCACCCACACGCACCCACACGCACCCACACGCACACAAAGATAAAGATCCCCCGTATAGTCTTAACAGACTGTAGGGGCAAGTGCTGTTAGCGAGCACCTATGAAGGCCGGAACGGCACACGAGGGGGTGGGTGGCAAGCACCACGCCCGACCGCCTTTGTCTCCCCAGTGGCGATGTCTAAACACCGCACCAGGTACTTATTTGGTGTTGGCCGTGAGCGGGAATCGAACCCGGGTCGCCGGGTTCATAGCGCAGCACGCTAACCGCTACACTACCACACGCACGCATACACACACGCACGCACACGCGTTCAAACATTCACACGCACACACGAATTCTACACACACCAATATATGCATACATATGCATATATACGGTATATATACACATAAACAAAAGACAAAGATCCCCCGTATAGCCTTCGCAAACTGTAGGGGCAAGTGCTGTTAGCGAGCAGTAGCTATGAATGGCGGCAACGGCACACGAGCGGTTGGGTGGCCAGAACCACGCCCGGCCGCCTTTGTCTCCCAAGTACTGATGTTTGCACACCACGCTCGGTTTAAATTTGTTTAGGCTGAGTCGACTTCATGTGAGGCCCAGGATCGTTTTAAATATTCACCACTGTTGTTGTATTGGTCGTGGGTGGGAAATTAACTTTGGTCGCCGGGTTGATTTTCAGCACGCTCGCTATAACCACGGGGAAATTCCACATTCCCACGGCAGAAACACGACCAGAGGAAACCCACGTTCAGAGTACTATTGCAACTAATTTAGGCCTCGTTTTTTGGATACGTTTTCAAAAAAGTGTGACGCTGAAGTCGATAGAATGCGGGAAGGGAGGCAATTCATCATCATTCTGATTTTCGGAATTTTTATAACAATTTGGGACTTGTTATCAGGATTGTTAGGACAATTTAGGATCTGTTATTGGGATTTTTAGGACATATCGGATCTGTTATCGGGATTTTTAGGACAATTTGCGATCTGTTCTCGGAATTTTTCGGACAATGCTAGATCTGTTTTTGGAATTTTTAGGACAATTTCGAATCTATTTTAGGATTTTTAGGACGATTTCGAATCCGTTTTTTGGATGGTTAGGACAATTTTAGATTTGTATTGAGGATTTTTTTGAACTTCAAATCTGTTCTTTGGATTTTTAGGACAATTTCAGATCTATCATCTGCATTTTTAGGACAATTTTGGATCTGTTTTGGTAATTTTCGGACAATTTCTCACTTGTTTTTGGGAATTTTAAGGACAATTTCAGATCTCTTTTGGAAATTTTTCGGACAATTTCTCACTTGTTTTGGGGAATTTTAAGGACAATTTCAGATCTTTTTTGGTAATTTTTCGGACAATTTCTCACTTTTTTTGGGGAATTTATTTTAAGGACAATTTCGGATCTATTATTCGGATTTTTAGGAGAATTTCGGATCTATTATTGGGATTTTTAGGCCTATTTTTGATCTGTTTTGGGGATTTTTTGGACAATTTCAGGTCTGTTTTTGGAATTTTTTGGAGAATTAATGTCACCACTTTTTTGCGCCCACAAAAGTGACGTCGACCCGACGCCACGTGGAACAATGCAGTTGACGTCATAAATCTGGATGAATTCGGTGTTTAATTTCTCTCACCTTATGAAAAAAAAAACGATTGACATTGACATGACTCTGCTTCTTTGTAAAAACACTGTGCCCATCCTTGCTATATATAAATATATTTATCTGAGAAGATATCTTGGCTGCATTTTATTCATTGTTTTTTTATCTTTTGTTTTCATCATCAGGCCCTAGGCACAGTGCCTACTGTGGTCTATTGGATAATAAGACCCTGTGGTGGATGGGTGCATGAGTGGGTGGGTGAGTGGGTGGGTGAGAGGGTGGGTGGGTGAGTGGGTGAGTGGGTGGGTGGGTGAGTGGGTGGCTGGGTGAGTGAGTGGATGAGTGAGTGGGTGGCTGGGTGAGTGGGTGAGTGAGTGGCTGGGTGAGTGAGTGGGTGGCTGGGTAAGTGAGTGGGTGAGTGAGTGGGTGGCTGGGTGAGTGGATGAGTGAGTGAGTGGGTGGCTGTGTGAGTGAGTGGGTGAGTGAGTGGGTGGCTGGGTAAGTGAGTGGGTGAGTGAGTGGGTGGCTGGGTGAGTGGGTGAGTGAGTGGGTGGCTGGGTGAGTGGGTGGGCGAGTAAGCCCTAGGCACACTGCCTATTGTGGCTTATTGGATAATACTGCGCTGGCACGACCTCCACATTGGGCATCGTCGAGCTCCTGCACATCTTCGCTGATGCCCTTGAGGAGTTCGATGCCAATGTGGAATAGCAGAGGTCGTGCACGAAGTGTTCACGTCCGTGGAACCATGTCGCCCTCTACTGGTGAGGTGAGTGTAGTGTGTGTGGTGGGGAGCGGGAGTGCAGCCGTTCGCGCGCTGGGCTACGAACCTGGCGACCCGATTTCAATTCCCGCTCGCGGCCAACACCAATGGCGATTATCTTAACCGGTCCTGGGCCTCAAATGAGTACCTGGTGAGGTGTATAACATCGCCACTAGGGAGACAAAGGCGGCCAGGCGTGGTGTTGGCCACCATCCCGCTTGTGTGCCGTACCAGCCTTCATAGGTGCTCGCTAACAGCACTTGCCCCCAAACCATGTTAAGGCTACACGGGTAATCTTTGTCTCTGTGCGTGTGTATATTTTGTTTACACCTCCGTGTACGGTGGTCACGAAACATAATTTTCAACACATTCATAAATAACACCGTGGCCGGTGTCCGACGTTTTGGACAATGCACCTTCTGCACAGCACTATGGCCTCTCTCTGCGTGACACAAGTCACTCGTCATCGTGACGAGTCACTCGTCATCGTGACGAGTCACTCGTCATCGTGACGAGTCACTCGTCATCGTGACGAGTTATATGGATGGTCACTACAGGCACGCCGAATGGTTACGTCAGTTGCAGTCGTCACAAGTGACGTTATTAGCCACGCCCACTCGTCACGAGTCATGGTCACCAGCCATGGGGTTGCCAACCCTCCTGGATTGTCCGGAACTCTCTGCAGGGATTGGTATCGATCTCCCGGTGAATATTGAAATAAATCCTGCACATTTGAATAATTTGGTAATTTAAATAAAAACAACTAATTCATACAAAACATTTTTATCCCCGGAAAAGTCTCAAGGTTGGCAACCCCACATGGACACTTTCCATAGACATACACACACGTGTGTCGCCACTAGGGAGACAAAGACGTGTGTGTGTGTGTGACTATGTGTGTGTGGTGCAGCGGCCACTCACTCCCACTCCTTGCGGCGCGCCTTGGGGGTGCTGCGCGCTTTGTGCGCCTCGTGCGCCCGGATGATGTCGTGCGGGTCCAGCACCGCGCAGCGCCGTCGGGGGGCTGCGGGCGCCGTGCCCGGGCCCCCGCCCGCCCCCCCCCTCCTCCTCCCCCTCCGCCGGTGGGGGGGGGCTCTCCTCCCCGCCCGCAACCTCCCCCGAGCCCGAGCCGGAGCCGGATCCCGCCGAGCCGTTCCCGAATCCGCGCGGACGAAGGGCGCCGCCGCCGGCGCCGGCCGCCGAGCCGTGGCTGGGCACGAGGAAGTGACCCGCGACGAAGCCGCCGCCGCTGCCGCCGTGCTGAGCCGGCGGGAGGCCCGCCGCTCCGCCCAACCCCTGGCAGGGCCCCAGTCCGTGCCACGGCCGCCGACTCGGAGCCTCGGGTTCGCATTCCCACACGGTCACCTCGACGCACGCCACGGCGGTTCCGTTGCCCGGCGTCGTCATGGTCCTCCTCGTCCTCGCGCCTCGTGGTGGTGATGGTGGTGGTGATTGTGTGTGTAGGGTAGGTGTGTGCACGTGTCTGATGCGTGTGCCTGTGAGACTGCGAGTTCGATTCTCGCCCACCCGTCACGATTATCTCAACCGGTGCTCGGCCTCTCCTAGGTCGACTCAGCCTCAAATGAGTACCTACTGCGCTGTGTAAACATCGCCACTAGGGAGACAAAGATGGCCGGGCGTGGTGCTGGTCACCCCTTGTGCCCCGTGCCGGCCTTCATAGGTGATATTCGCTAACGGCCATTGCCACAACAAGCTGTTAAGGCTACCTGGGGGATCTTTGTCTTCTGTGTAACAGTGGGAGAGTGGTGGCGCAGTGGTTAGCGCCCTCCACTTTCAACCTGGGCTACCTGAAGCTAGCACCAGTGGCCAGCGCGGTGAAGTATGGTCAACAACCCCCTTGATAGACAAACAAGGAGTGGGGAGGCCCTCATCGAGCAGTGGATTGGCAAAGGGTCTGTAAATATATAACTATGTGTATAACTTGATGATTTTTCTGTTAGAACTATAACCTCATGGGTTTGCTACTGACTTCCCCCGTTAATCGACAGGTGGTATTACCGCACCACCACCACTACTAAAACCACAACCACAGTGGTTGATGTATCTTAAACTTCTTTCGCACCGTACGTAGCCAACCGTGCTAATCGGAGGTGCAGGGGAAGGACAACAAACTGATGCTAGCCCACTATGGGCCTTCGTCAGAAATTATTATTCTTGTTTAGCAGGCAGAGGGGAGTGCGCGAAAGGACTGCCCCCCTCAATATTCTAAAATCCTAGTGAGGAGTTGTACAGCACCAGAGATGTGAACAAGAGAGAGAGAGATGTAGACAAAGATAGCGAGCAAGAGAAAGAGAGGGGAGGAGATCATTTTATGATAATGATTTAGTTTATGATAATTATTATGTGAATTCGAGTTGGGTTTTTTATGTATTCAGCCCTAATTTCCCCCCTAAGCTTTTGCTTCGTTTGATGTTTACCTGGCAACCACCACCACCATCACCACCACCACTGCCACCACCAACACCAGCAGCAGCAGAAATCAGCCTTCGTCTACCGCCTCCCTCTCCAGTCCTGCGTCTGGGAGAGATCAAGTTTGACAGTCCGCAAGATACAAGCTCCCAAGTTCGATCCCGGGTAGGTGGTCTCAGCCGACATCCGCCCTTCACGTTCATGCCACCACCACGCCGCCAGTGGTCAGTCGAAGAATCGGCCCGGACCCTGCGAACGTTGCTGACGCTGATGCGAGCGAATGGCGAGCGAACGTCCGAAAGATTATAAATCCAGCATGTCTCGTTGTCGGTGGTGGTTGTGGTGGTGGCGGTGGATCTGTAGCGAGCCCTCCACACTTCACCTGCCTGCTTCAGAGTGCACCTAGCCTGGCACAAGCGGCTGTTGTTGTTGGTGACCGGGGTGCTCTTGGTGGTCGTGTTGCGGAGAAGGAACGGTGGAGCAGTCGTCAGCGCACTGCGCTACAAACCCGGTGACCCGAGTTAGATTTCCGCTCACGAACAAATAACGAGTGGCGAATATTTGAATCGATCCTCGGCCCTCCCCTAGGTCGACTCAGCCTTTAAGATCAGTACCTGGTCCAGTTGTCCATAAACATCATCGACGGGGAAACAAAGGGGGCCGGGCGTGGTGTGATGCTGGCCGCCCGTCGTCCCCTCTTGTGCCCTCCTGGCCTAAAGAGGCAGGTGCTTGCGAACAGCACTTGCCCCAATAGTCCTTTCGAGGCTATACGGGGGATCTTTGACTTGTTGTTGTTGTTGTTGTGACAGCACTGTAAGTAGGGCGGCCTTGTCTATGTATATTCTCGAGTTTGTCTGCTTTTGTGTCCTTGTGCTTCTGAACGCGTGCGTCTTCAATTCCGGAGCTCATCAGTGTTGGGGGTTATTTATTTCTGTTGCTAAATTGTCGTTGACAATGTTGCTGCTGTTGTTGGTGGTTGTTGTTGTGCTGCTGCTGTGGTGGTTGTTGTGCTGCCGCTGTTGCTGTGGTGGTTGAGATAACGCAGCGAGTAGGACACGCACAGCAGATTCTTCCCCTCGCGGTGACCATTCAGTCTTGCGCGCACGTGCTCCCCGATTGTGACGCAATCCGTGCGTCACGTGGGCTAGTTGGTGTGGTGGGGGGAGTGGATTGCCTCTTGCGCGGATAATCAACCGTGGCTGGACTCGTGATGAGGAACTGGGTCCCGTGATGATGTTCGCAATTTGTAACAAAGCTGCAACGAGAGAAGAAGAGAAGACACGGCGATGAGACTTCGTCCATCAGCCACAAAGACAAAGATTCCCTCCCCCACACCCCCCCTCCGTATAGCTTCTAACAGACTGTTCGGGCAAGTGCTGTTAGCGAGTAGCAGCAGCACCACCTATTAAGACCGGCCAGCATCATCATCAGTGCCACCACCACAACCACCGCCCTATCAACCTCAACAGTGATCACAACCTCAATCATTCGCGTCACCAGATAGACGAGTGCGTGTTTATTAAACACACAATGGTGACTTGTGCGTATTATGTTCAACACCCTCCCATAGACCTGCTTCGGCGCTGGGTGTCTCATCAGCACTGTCAAGCTTGCTCAGTCGACCAATGCTGGCCAACCACCAGCAGATTGTCATTATCGTCATCGTCATCATCATCGTCATCGTAATCATCATCGTCATCATCATGGTCATCGTAATCATCATCGTCAGATGATAAGTATCGCGCCGAAATGCCAATCATCAATGTGTTGAAATAATGATGACAATAATTATCCATCATCATAATCGCCCTTGTCATGTAACCGTCAAAATCAACACAATTGGGTGGTAGCGCATTGGTGACGCGAGTGCATCACCGCAAGAACTCCGTGGGTTTGATTCCAGACACGGGGGCGCCAGCTGTGCGCGTGGAGTTCTCTCTCCCCCGGTCCTGCGCGGGTTTCCTCCGGGGGGTCTCCAGATTTCCTCCCAAAACCTCTCACGGCGCGTAGATGTTAACTCCCTCGCCTGGTACGCAGGAGGTCGTGGGTTCTATCCCGACCCTGACGCCTGCTGTACATTTGGAGTTTGCGTGTCTCAATCTCTCTCCCGTGTCCTCCGGGTGTACCCTCCACATTGAGAATCAACGTCACGCGTTTAGAGTCTTTGGCTGCCGCACATTTCTACACGATGATGAGAAGCCACTTCGTTGAGCTATCATTTGTGACCATGTCGCTTTTGGAAAAAAATGGAGCTATAGAGCTCAGTGGGCCTGACCTGGTCAAATAGAAATCGTTCCGTTTAGTTTACAAGGTCACCGGTATTGAACCAAAACATCTCAACAAGCAAAATCATTCAATTGCGATCACACAGCAGCAGCAACATCGCCCCTCCCCCCCACCAGTGCGAAAAGTTGGCAGGACCCTCCTGAAAATTAGTCCTGAGACTCAGCGAGGCTTGGTGAACGAGCAGAATAATCATCATCCTCAGTAACAGCAGCAACAGTCAAGTTATCAGCAGCGGAAGCTACAATACAATCATCATCATGATCATCATCAGCAGTAGCAATAGACGCATCATCAGCAACAATAGAATCAGCGGTAATACAACACCATCGTGTCATCAGCAGCGGCGACTGGAGTAAAATGATCAGCCAACATCGTCAACAGCAGCAGCATGCAGAGTCGTCGTCATCGTCGTCATCAGGAGCAGCAGCAACAGGATGACGATCAACAGCTGTGGCATCCACGGCATATCCATCGTTATCAACACCACAGAGACGCCCGGTCATGAGTTGGCCGGCGTGATCAGCGAGTGTGAAGTGAATTTGGGTCTTGTCTCTTCACAAACGAAAATCGGAGGGTGGGAGGGGAGGGGGAATGTAATTACCAATTAACTTGGGTACCGCCAAAATTCCCTCTGATCCAGACCTCGCCACGGTCGCGCTCAATTTAGTTCTAAAATTGTCCGGCTAAATGAGCGACGTGGCACGTTCCTGCGGCGAGGGTGGAGGTGGTGGTGGTGGTGGCACCGCGAGCTGCCCACAACACCTCGGGGTCGGCACCCCCCCCCCCTCCCAGAGGGTCGCTGCTTCGGTTCAATCCTCCGGGGGTGCAGCGGTGGAACCGATGATGATCGGGTCGGTCATCACGTGTGCGTGGGGATAAGTTAAACTAAACTATAAACTTAATTTGAAGCCTCCTGCATACCAGGCGAGGTAGTTAACATCTCCTAGCCACCGCAACATCCATTAGGTAGATCAAATGCCACTCTCCGGAGCTCCACTTTACCGTGGAGGCCTCCACCCTTCCTCCAGCAGTGACGTGAGCGAGCAGTTGCAGGGGCCGCGCCGTTACCCATCGCGTGTGTGTGCCACCTACAGGCGAATGATCCCAATTCTCCCCGAGGGGGAGGGGGGGGGGGGTGCGGCCTGTCCGACGTTTCGCTCCACGTGGCCCGGGAGCTTTTGTTCATTATTTCAACTGCCGCGGACGGGAGATTGAGTCCAACTGGCGACTTCTGGCGGTGGCGGCAGCGGCGGCGGCGCTATTCGTCCATAAACACCGTGGCACCAACCCCGTGGTGTATACCCAGGACAGGCCGTGGTATGGAGAGGAGAATCCAACGCCGCCTTCTAAGGACTCTGGGGACAAGGCTTTGTTCCTGAAGGGGGTGATCGCGATCTTGCCGCTGTGCAGCTACCAGAATTGTGAAACAACGCTTTGACTTTCGTAATGAGAGCACACAGCAGATCTGAAACACGGCAGGACTAATACCTCCGCCGTGGCTGACCATTGCTATAACGCTGTGGGCTCTCATGATATTGTTTTTTCCGAGACCAAGGTGCTCTGCAAATCTTTGGGCTACTATCAAAGGTTTGTTCATGAAGCCATCCAGATATATAAACATAGACATAACTTCAACCGAGAAGATGAAGACAAATTAAGCAATCATTGGAAGGATGTTATTAACCAGGTAAAGCCTTAACTGCTTTTTAAGTTTGCCTTCATATCCGCATCTCCAGTTGCCTACCCCCCAGCTCCGCTCACTTCCCAGCCCCCGCATGGTGTTGCACTCGGTGTTGGAGCTTGCACTTCTCCACTCCCCCTACCCCACACCCCCACCCTCTCTATCTCTCCTCCCTGGCTCATCCCCCCCCTCTCTTACCTATATAGCCTCTTGTTACAAGCAGCCCCCTTTTGTCCACTTCAGCAACGTGTTTCTTGCTTCTACATTTGAAGCTTTTGTGACTGCAAGGATTCATACTCTTAGGTTTTTTCTGTAAAGTCACGTAGGTAAAAAATAAACTCTGATCAAAACTATCACGTTGCCATACATAGCAGGCATGACCAAACAGATCTCCAAAATTCTAAACAAACATAAGATCCAAATCCGATTCAGTACAGTACATAAAATCCGTGATCTAATTCCATCTGTGAAGGATGTCATTCCTGACTTGCAATACCCTGGAGTATATAAACTGAGTTGCAGCTGTGGTGATTGTTACATTGGGGAAACGAAACGTCATATCTCTGATCGTATCCGCGAGCACAAGTCAGATCTGAAACACGGCAAAATTAAGTATTCCGCCGTTGCCGATCATTGCTACAACGCTGTGGGTTCTCATGAGATTGTCTTTTCCGAGACCAAGGTGCTCTGCAAACTTTCTGGCTACCATCAGAGGTTTGTGCACGAAGCCAACCAGATATACAAAACACAGACATAATTTCAACCGTGATGATGAGTATGTTTATTCTGGACACTGACGCCAGCGACACGGGCATAGGCGCTGTGTTGTCACAGAAAATTGAGGGGGTAGAAATAGTCATTGCATAAGTCAGCCGTGTGCTGTCCCCGGCGGAGCAGAGATATTGTGTAACGCGCAGGGAATTGTTGGCGATTGTACACTTCGTGCAGTTGTATAGGCCGTATTTGTACGGAAGGGAATTCTTGGTCCGCACTGACCACGCGGCGCTGCAGTACTCCTTGCGAATCGATCAACCCTCAGGTCAAATGGCCCGGTAGCTTGAAGTCCTGCAGGGATACTCCTTTACGGTCCAGCACAGGAAAGGGACGCGTCATGTCAACGCAGACGCTCTGTCCCGATTGCCTCAGCCGTCAGGCTCGTGTAGATGTACTGAGGGATCGCTGCACTGCGGTCCACCGCTGCAGGGCATTCCGGTCATGGCCGCTGCAGCCGATTCAGGCCCAGTTGACGGGGCCCCTGCTAAACAGCCCGGGTTGCTTGGATTGTCACGGGATTGTTGGGCGTGCTTACAGGCAAACGATTCTTCGCTTACCAGAATGAGGCTTCGGGCCTCCCGTTCCAAAGAGTCGGAGGATTGAGCCTTCCTTCGGCTCATAGATAACCTCCTAGTGAGGTGGGATGTCGTGTTTCAGAAATTTTGTATTGTTGTGCCACTGTGCTTGAGGGGAAAACTTATTCGCGGCGCGCACGAGCGGTTGATGCACTTGGGTGAGAAGAAAACCACGTTGACTTTGAGTAACGATTTTTACTGGCCGGGGTTGCAGAACGATGTCCATTTGTACATTAAGGCCTGTCACGAGTGCGCACGGCGGAAGGCGCCGGCGCAACCATGTTGAGTACCGTTGCAGTCGATACGGGCTTCACGGGTAAACAAAATTGTCGCCCTGGATATTTTGGGACCGTTCCCCGTTACCCCGCGGGGTCACAAATATTTGCTGGTGGGGGTTGAGTACCTCACTCGGTGGCCTATGGCATGACCGCTAGTGGACCAATCGGCAGGATTGATCGCAGAGGCCTTTCTGCAGGGTTATGTTTTTGATAAGGGTGCTCTGGAGCACCTGCTTACTGATCAGGGAAAAACATTTTATTCCCGCCTGTTGAAGGAAGTGTGTGACGCATTGGGTATGAGGAAAATTCAGACGTCCCCGTACCACCCGCAAACCGACGGGATGGTTGAGCGTCTTCATAGGACGTTGACGTCTATATTGTGCCAGCAGGTTAATTTGGCTCAAACAGATTGGGATCTGTATGTTCCGGCGGCCCTGGCCGCTTATAGATTAGCCCCGCACGCCTCAATGGGGTATTCACCCTTCTTTTTGATGTATGGTCGTGAACCGGAGGCCCCGGCCCTGGTCAAGCCGGGGGTAAAAACTAAAGGAAAGTCGTCAGCGGTGCCTGTCCCCATGAAAGAGGCATTGGACCGTCACTGGGAAATACGGAGCGGAGGCAGGTGGCTAATGAGCGCTTGCACGGTACACAGCCTCCACGGGAGCCATGGCAAGTGGGAGACAGGGCTTGGTTGCATTGTCCTATGGTGCCAGTGGGCACATCACCGAAATTCCATCGGCCCTGGCAGGGTCCCGTTGATATTGTGGAGGTTCGAAGGGACCAGAGCGTACGGATTCGGTGCGGTCGCCGATTGTGGCATGTTCACCTGTCGCGGTTGAAGAAATATGTGTTGCCTTATGATGCGTCATCTCCCATCCCGGAATGGCCTGTATTGGATGTGTCTGACGAGCATACTGTGTGGCGACGGGAGAACGCACCTCAGCAGTTTACCCCCCGTGTGTCTGCAGGAACACCATTTTTGAGTCAGGGGCCGCCCCGGGACGCACGCGAACGGAATGCGGTCTCGCCGGGGAGCGGCCGGTGCGACGAGGAGAGGCGCACGTTTCGGGCAGGACACTGCCCCGCGCCCACGGAGAGATGCCTCCCGCCCTTGTCCCCTGTTCACCTGGGTCGGGGTGATGGGCCGGCTGCGGGAACCCGCTCCCGAAGAGTGACTTTTTCATGACATTGTGTAGTGTAGAAATTGTGTTGCCTTGTCAAGGGGAGGATTGTGTAAGGGTTGTTGTGTGTTGTCGCGTGACGCGTTATGCTTAGCCGGGACGGCTAATTCTTTAAACATGGGGGGGGGGGTTGATGTAGTGCTTGAGATATGCGTCACGCGCTGGGTCGCTGTGCGCGCACGCGGCGGACAGTGAGGGCAAGTGAGGACACAGGGCGCTGATTGGCTGGTCGTTGTTGTTGTCCAAATTAAGGTGGCGTGATGGTTAAGGGTGGTGGCAGGGGGTAATTAAGGGTGCAGGGCGCTGATTGGACGAGAGGGGTTGTTGTCGGAGATTGGCGCCGGTGTGTCTGGAAAAACAACGCCACGTGGCAGCATGGGCTGGGGGCGAGTGGCGTCACGGGGGATGGCCTGATTAATTAGGGGTTAATTGGTTTGGGGATAAAGTCAGGGGTTGTGGAGTGAGATGGGAGTTCGTGCCTGGGAGGAGAGACAGATGGAGAGACGGAGCAACAGAGTGAGCATAGCGTAGGTAGCAGTGGAGAAGTGTAGGGTAGCAGTGGAGTAGCGTAGAGCAACAGAGAGACGACGGAGAGTAGGAAGCGGCTGGAGCGTGGAAGGATAACTGGTGTAGTTACGACGGAGTGGGACGGTGAAGCTGATAAAGAGCAGCCGAGCTGGAGAGAGCGAGAGCGGAGAGGAGAGTCGACAGAGGAGTAGAGGGGAGGGAGCGAGGCCAGCGGAGCGCGGCGAGCGAACGGGGAGAAGAGTTGTGGGTCGGTGTTAGCGGAGGAACATTGAGCGGTGTTGACGGGAGAGATGTGGAACAATATATGCGGGATAAAGTAACGAGGAAAGCCAAGAAGCTGTCGTGTCGGTTCGAGCACTACACTAGTAACGAACTGGCACGTGTCGCTTGCGTGACAACCCATACTAAATTGGCTGTGTCGGGTGGTTTAACGACACATTCATATCTCCTCGCTCTCACCCAACAAAACCTCTTACGGACCGCTTCTGTTTATTTCTCGCTCTCTATAGACGGTGGCGACATCGGTGTGAATCTAATGACATACTGTCGATGTAGATTACAAGTGCCAATTGTTGTTGCTGTTCTTGATGACGAGACGATGGAACTGGGGAGAAGAGCGTGGGAGGGCGGCAGGCGAGGGAGGGAGGGAGGGGGGCAATGAGCGGGAGAGGGAAGGGGGAGGCCGGGCTGGAAGTCTCCGAGAGGGACAAGGAGGAGGAGGGCTCGAGACGACGAGAGCAGCAGGGAGAGAGACGAGGAGGAGGAGCGGCGGTGCGAGGAGGAGAGGAGGCGGGGGAGGGGGAGAGGGAATGGCCGGGGCCAGGCGTCGGGGATAGTGAGAGGATGATGATGATGATGATGAGAGTGATGGTGATGATGATGAGAGTGATGGTGATGATGATGAGAGGGTGATGGTGATGAGAGAGTGATGGTGATGATGCTGGGTGATGGTGATGAGAGAGTGATGGTGATGATGTTGATGATGGTGATGACAGGGTGGTGATGGTGATGACAGGGTGATGGCGATGATGAGAGAGTGATGGTGATGATGAGAGAGTGATGGTGATGATGAGAGAGTAATGGTGATGATGAGAGGGTGATGGTGATGAGAGAGTGATGGTGATGATGAGAGAGTGATCATGATGATGTTGGGTGATGATGATGAGAGTGATGGTGATGAGAGGAGCGGAGGGACGAGGGGCAGAAGAGAGGAGGAAGGAGCGAGCAGCAGCTGTGAGCTTCACGGAGGAGCAGCGTCTGTTGTCACAGTGGGCGGGGTTGGGGTTGAGGGGAGGGGTTCAAAGTGGGGGGGGGGGGGCACGCACAGGAGTCACGTGATGTAGGGGAGTCACGTGGTATCCGCAAGGCACGAGCTGATTTAGAGAGAGCGTGGTGGGTGGGCGAGCGACCGAAGGCGAGACGGGGAGGGCAGGAGGAGGAGACCAAGGGTGGCACCGTCGGGTTTTTATACAATCGGGTTTAATTGTCTTTTAATATTAAACCCGATCATCTGAGATTGGGAGAAATCCGGTGTAATTGGTTCTAATTTCAGAACCGTACTTCGCCAACTTCTCACCGATGGGCTTCATCCATTCCAAGCTAAGGAACTCACTGGCGCCCACGATTGTGGAGGAGAAGCTCGTGTTCATCAAGACCAACCTGCCCGCCGCATTCTACGACTACCCTGTGCCCGACGGACCCCCCGAGTACGATAGCAGCACCGACGAGGAAGCAGCCTAAGCCTTGGATCAGAGTTTCGCATTCATTAAAGCAGGTTTTAATTCCACGAAATTGGGTTTAATTGTATTAAAGAAAAAACCCGATGCCTGCCGCTAGATAAATCGGGTTTTTTCCACCCATGGAGGAGACTGCTCCCAGTGCACACACCAAAGACAAAGTCCCTTCCGTTTAGCCTTAACAGACTGTTGGGGAAAGTGCTGTTAGCGAGCACCGATGAAAGCCGTAAAGGCACACGAGAAGGCGGGTGGCCAGCACCATGCCGGGCCGCCTTTGCCTCCCCAGTGTCGATGTTTACACACCTCACTGGGTACTCATTTGAGACTGAGTCGACCTAGGGGAGGCCCAGGACCGGTACCGATAATCGTCCCTGGTGTTGGTGGTCGTGAGCGGGAACTCGGGTCATAGCCGGGCTCATCGCGCAGCGTAGCGCAGCGGAGCGCTAACCGCTGCGCCACCGCTCCCCACAATGCACACAACACCGCCACCACCACCTGCTGCTGCTGATCCTATTTCACGGTGCTTCGAGGCAATTGTCTTTATTAAATCGTCAATCTACTTGCGGGTGTCACTCCAATGCTGTATGAAGGTCTCCCCTTCCCAAGGGAATGGCGAGGTGATATGGGGGGGGGGGGGTCCGGCAATCTAAAGCTTCATAATAATAGGACCCCTGTATAATAACAATGGGACCCCCTATATAACAATAATAGGAGCACCTACACAATAACAATGGGAGTCTCTACACAATAACAATGGGAACACCTATACAATAACAATGGGAGTCTCTACACAATAACAATGGGAGTCTCTACACAATAACAATGGGAGTCTCTACACAATAACAATAGGGACACCTACACAATAACAATGGGAGTCTCTACACAATAACAATAGGAGCATCTGCACAATAACAATAGAAGTCTCTACATAATAACAATAGGAGCACCTACATAATAACAATGGGAGCCTCTACATAATAACAATGGGAGTCTTTACACAATAACGACAACAGTGTGGCAGTCCTCAAACACCATCGTCACACCCTCTCCAGTACCGAACTAGGTACTCATTTACGGCTGAGTCGACCTAGGGGAGGCTCAGAGCCGGTTCAGGGATGGAACTCGGGTTAGCCGGGTTCGTAGCGCAGTGCGCTGACCGCTGCACCACCGCTCACCACAACCGCAAGTGCTCTGCCAATGCCCATACTTCAAACACAGTCAACCGACACTAAGGCTCAAACACACAGCACACATCATTAAACACACATAATTAGATACAAAATACATCATCACACAGACACACACGCAAGACAAAGATCCCCCATGTAACCTTAACAGACTGTCGGGGCAAGTGTTGTTAGCGAGCACCTATGAAGGTCCGTACAGTACACGAGAGGGTGGGTGGCCAACACCACGCCCGGCCGCCTTTGTCTTCCCAGCGGTGATTACACACCACACCAGGTACTCATTTGATGCCGAGTCGACTTAGAGGAGGCCCAGGAACGGTTTAGAGAATCGTTACTGGTGTTGGGTCGCCGGGTTCTTAGCACTCGAACACAACCACAACAACAACAACCACACACAACCACACTCACAACCACACACTCACAACCACACACTCACAACCACAACAACAACAACCACCACACACTCACAACAACAACACACTCACAACCACACACTCACATCCACACTCACACACCCACACTCACACACCCACACACTCACACACCCACACACTCACAACCAAACAATCACAACCTCACACAACCACACACATCCACACTCACATTCACACACACTCACACACCCACACACCCACACACTCACATCCACACACCCACACACTCACACACCCACACACTCACACCCCACATCCACACACTCACACACTCCCACACACTCACACAACAACAACAACCGCCATTCGCCACTAAGTGGCGGTGACGTCACCACGACGCTTGTGCCAGGCCATGTGCACCTTGAGGCCACGTGAAGTGTCGAACGCCCGCTGGCAGGAGGTCAGGGCAGACCCAGGTGCCACGGGTCGACTGACCGAGATGACCGAGATGACTGGCTGATGCACCACCTGTGCCCCCTACTGTACCAACTTGCTGTGCTTTAGCCACCCGGCGCTCCGCTCGTTGTTGTGAGCGTCGCTCCTCCGCCCTCCGTTGTTGTTGGAGGGCGACTGCCTCCAACTGCCCAGTAGCGTCCTTCACGAGCCTCCTCCACTGAGGACGATCTTGACACCGCTGGTACCAGTCATCGGCAAGTCCACTCAGCTCCACGTCCTCCTGTACCACATCACTCCATCTCTTCTCTAGCCCGTGCCGCGCCCGTTTAGCCCCCTCGATCCGGCCGAACAAAAGCTGTTTAGGCATGCGGTGGCTGGGCATGCGGGCTACATGACCCAGCCAACGCAGCCTTGCCTGCCAGAGGAGCTCACTGATGGGACTTTGCCCAGATCTTTGCCCACACACTCACACACCCATACACTCACAACCACACTCACAACCACACACTCATACACTCACAACCACACACTCACACAATCACACTCGCACACTCACAACTACGCACTCACACTCCCGCGACCATACACTCGCAACATCTACACCCACACACTCACACACTCACAACCACACTCACAACCACACACAACCACACACACTCACAACCACACTCACAACCACACACACTCACAACCACACACACTCACACACTCACAACCACACTCACAACCACACACAACCACACACACTCACACAACCACACACACTCACACTCCCGCGACCATACACTCGCAACATCCACAACCACACACACTCACAACCACACACTCACAACCACACACACTCACAACCACACACACACAACCACACACACTCACAACCACACACTCACAACCACACACACTCACAACCACACACTCACAACCACACACACTCACAACCACACACACTCACAACCACACACACTCACAACCACACACACTCACAACCACACACACTCACAACCACACACACTCACAACCACACACTCACAACCACACACACTCACAACCACACACACTCACAACCACACACACTCACAACCACACACAACCACACACACTCACAACCACACACTCACAACCACACACACTCACAACCACACACACTCACAACCACACAATCACAACCACACACTCACAACTACGCACTCACACTCGCGCGGCTATACACTCGCAACATCCACACACACACACGCTGGCACACTCGGACTGCTCGCATCACCGTCACCTCGTCACGGCTCCACCTGTCTTCCCGTCCTCCAGCCGCTCGTCTCAAACAGCCCGGTTCGATTCCCGCCAGTGACTCGGCAACTCCTCCATCCTCGCGTCTCATCGACGACGACGACGACCCATCACCTCCTCCCTCTCTGCTGCAGGGCGAGTGGAGGGGGGTGGGAGAGGGGGGAGGGTATTGGTTAGAATTTGGGGATGGAGGGGGGGGGACTTTAGAGCACTCTTTGTATGAGTGGGGGGGGGCTCTTCTGCCTCAGGGAGAGATCGCCGCTGGGCTCCGAGTCTCTGCGCTCCGTTGTAGCGCGCAGAGAAGACGCGCCCCGCCTGACCGCGTGTGGCACCACCCATCCCACACGTGGGGCTGTGGGTATGAGATGGGGAGAGGGGGGAGGTGCGTGTGAGGGAGTGGACGGGTAGTGAGCTGAGTGGGTGGGTAAGTGAGGGGGTGGGTGAGTGGATGGGTGGGTGAGTGGATGGGAAGGTGAGTGGATGGGAGGGTGGGTGAGTGGGTGGGTGAGTGAATGGAAGGGTAAGGGGGTGGGTGGGTCAGCTGAGTGGGTGGGTGAGTGAGCGGGTGATTTTGTAGATGGGCGAGTGGGTTGGTGGTTGAGTGTGGCACTGATTGTAGTGGTGGTTGTGGCAATGGGACTACTGCTCGCGGTGGTGGTGGTGGTGGTGGTATTTGGTGGTGCTGTCGATTGTTGTGTTGAAGGTTACGTGGTGGTTGTTTTGAAGGGTATGTGGTGGTGAAGGGTATGTGGTGGTGGTGAAGGGTATGTGGTGGTGGTGGTGGTGTTGAAGGGTATGTGGTGGTGGTGGTGGTGGTGGTGAAGGGTATGTGGTGGTGGTGAAGGGTATGTGGTGGTGGTGGTGGTGGTGGTGAAGGGTATGTGGTGATGGTGGTGGTGAAGGGTATGTGGTGGTGGTGGTGGTGAAGGGTATGTGGTGGTGGTGGTGTTGAAGGGTATGTGGTGGTGGTGGTGGTGAAGGGTATGTGGTGGTGGTGGTGGTGAAGGGTATGTGGTGGTGGTGGTGAAGGGTATGTGGTGGTGGTGGTGGTGAAGGGTATGTGGTGGTGGTGGTGGTGAAGGGTATGTGGTGGTGGTGAAGGGTATGTGGTGGTGGTGGTGGTGGTGAAGGGTATGTGGTGGTGGTGGTGAAGGGTATGTGGTGGTGGTGGTGGTGGTGAAGGGTATGTGGTGGTGGTGGTGTTGAAGGGTATGTGGTGGTGGTGGTGGTGGTGAAGGGTATGTGGTGGTGGTGGTGGTGAAGGGTATGTGGTGGTGGTGGTGGTGGTGAAGGGTATGTGGTGGTGGTGGTGAAGGGTATGTGGTGGTGGTGGTGGTGAAGGGTATGTGGTGGTGGTGGTGGTGAAGGGTATGTGGTGGTGGTGGTGGTGAAGGGTATGTGGTGGTGGTGGTGGTGGTGTTGAAGGGTATGTGGTGGTGGTGGTGGTGTTGAAGGGTATGTGGTGGTGGTGGTGGTGGTGTTGAAGGGTATGTGGTGGTGGTGGTGGTGAAGGGTATGTGGTGGTGGTGGTGTTGAAGGGTATGTGGTGGTGGTGGTGGTGTTGAAGGGTATGTGGTGGTGGTGAAGGGTATGTGGTGGTGGTGGTGGTGGTGGTGGTGAAGGGTATGTGGTGGTGGTGGTGGTGGTGGTGGTGAAGGGTATGTGGTGGTGGTGAAGGGTATGTGGTGGTGGTGGTGTTGAAGGGTATGTGGTGGTGGTGGTGGTGAAAGGTATGTGGTGGTGGTGGTGAAGGGTATGTGGTGGTGGTGAAGGGTATGTGGTGGTGGTGAAGGGTATGTGGTGGTGGTGGTGGTGGTGGTGAAGGGTATGTGGTGGTGGTGGTGTTGAAGGGTATGTGGTGGTGGTGGTGGTGGTGGTGTTGAAGGGTATGTGGTGGTGGTGGTGAAGGGTATGTGGTGGTGGTGGTGTTGAAGGGTATGTGGTGGTGGTGGTGGTGTTGAAGGGTATGTGGTGGTGGTGAAGGGTATGTGGTGGTGGTCGTGGTGGTGGTGGTGGTGGTGAAGGGTATGTGGTGGTGGTGGTGGTGTTGAAGGGTATGTGGTGGTGGTGGTGGTGAAGGGTATGTGGTGGTGGTGGTGGTGAAGGGTATGTGGTGGTGGTGGTGGTGAAGGGTATGTGGTGGTGGTGGTGGTGAAGGGTATGTGGTGGTGGTGGTGGTGAAGGGTATGTGGTGGTGGTGGTGGTGAAGGGTATGTGGTGGTGGTGGTGTTGAAGGGTATGTGGTGGTGGTGGTGGTGTTGAAGGGTATGTGGTGGTGGTGAAGGGTATGTGGTGGTGGTGGTGGTGGTGGTGGTGGTGAAGGGTATGTGGTGGTGGTGGTGTTGAAGGGTATGTGGTGGTGGTGGTGGTGGTGTTGAAGGGTATGTGGTGGTGGTGGTGGTGAAGGGTATGTGGTGGTGGTGGTGGTGGTGAAGGGTATGTGGTGGTGGTGGTGGTGAAGGGTATGTGGTGGTGGTGGTGTTGAAGGGTATGTGGTGGTGGTGGTGGTGAAGGGTATGTGGTGGTGGTGGTGAAGGGTATGTGGTGGTGGTGGTGGTGGTGGTGAAGGGTATGTGGTGGTGGTGGTGGTGAAGGGTATGTGGTGGTGGTGGTGAAGGGTATGTGGTGGTGGTGGTGGTGTTGAAGGGTATGTGGTGGTGGTGGTGGTGAAGGGTATGTGGTGGTGGTGGTGTTGAAGGGTATGTGGTGGTGGTGGTGGTGTTGAAGGGTATGTGGTGGTGGTGAAGGGTATGTGGTGGTGGTGGTGGTGGTGAAGGGTATGTGGTGGTGGTGGTGGTGGTGGTGAAGGGTATGTGGTGGTGTTGAAGGGTATGTGGTGGTGGTGGTGGTGAAGGGTATGTGGTGGTGGTGGTGGTGAAGGGTATGTGGTGGTGGTGGTGGTGTTGAAGGGTATGTGGTGGTGGTGGTGGTGAAGGGTATGTGGTGGTGGTGGTGGTGGTGGTGAAGGGTATGTGGTGGTGGTGGTGTTGAAGGGTATGTGGTGGTGGTGAAGGGTATGTGGTGGTGGTGGTGGTGGTGGTGGTGGTGGTGGTGGTGAAGGGTATGTGGTGGTGGTGGTGGTGTTGAAGGGTATGTGGTGGTGGTGGTGTTGAAGGGTATGTGGGGGTGGTGGTGGTGGTGGTGAAGGGTATGTGGTGGTGGTGGTGGTGAAGGGTATGTGGTGGTGGTGGTGGTGTTGAAGGGTATGTGGTGGTGGTGGTGGTGTTGAAGGGTATGTGGTGGTGGTGGTGGTGAAGGGTATGTGGTGGTGGTGGTGGTGGTGGTGTTGAAGGGTATGTGGTGGTGGTGGTGGTGGTGTTGAAGGGTATGTGGTGGTGGTGGTGGTGGTGGTGGTGGTGGTGAAGGGTATGTGGTGGTGGTGGTGGTGGTGAAGGGTATGTGGTGGTGGTGTTGAAGGGTATGTGGTGGTGGTGGTGTTGAAGGGTATGTGGTGGTGGTGGTGGTGAAGGGTATGTGGTGGTGGTGGTGGTGGTGTTGAAGGGTATGTGGTGGTGGTGGTGTTGAAGGGTATGTGGTGGTGGTGGTGGTGAAGGGTATGTGGTGGTGGTGGTGGTGGTGTTGAAGGGTATGTGGTGGTGGTGTTGAAGGGTATGTGGTGGTGGTGAAGGGTATGTGGTGGTGGTGGTGGTGGTGGTGGTGAAGGGTATGTGGTGGTGGTGGTGGTGGTGGTGTTGAAGGGTATGTGGTGGTGGTGGTGTTGAAGGGTATGTGGTGGTGGTGGTGGTGGTGAAGGGTATGTGGTGGTGGTGAAGGGTATGTGGTGGTGGTGAAGGGTATGTGGTGGTGGTGGTGGTGTTGAAGGGTATGTGGTGGTGGTGAAGGGTATGTGGTGGTGGTGGTGGTGAAGGGTATGTGGTGGTGGTGAAGGGTATGTGGTGGTGGTGGTGGTGAAGGGTATGTGGTGGTGGTGGTGTTGAAGGGTATGTGGTGGTGGTGGTGTTGAAGGGTATGTGGTGGTGGTGGTGGTGGTGAAGGGTATGTGGTGGTGGTGGTGGTGGTGGTGGTGGTGAAGGATATGTGGTGGTGGTGAAGGGTATGTGGTGGTGGTGGTGGTGGTGAAGGGTATGTGATGGTGGTGGTGGTGAAGGGTATGTGGTGGTGGTGGTGTTGGTGAAGGGTATGTGGTGGTGGTGGTGTTGAAGGGTATGTGGTGGTGGTGGTGAAGGGTATGTGGTGGTGGTGGTGGTGAAGGGTATGTGGTGGTGGTGGTGGTGGTGAAGGGTATGTGGTGGTGGTGGTGGTGGTGAAGGGTATGTGGTGGTGGTGGTGGTGGTGAAGGGTATGTGGTGGTGGTGAAGGGTATGTGGTGGTGGTGGTGGTGGTGAAGGGTATGTGGTGGTGGGGTGGTGGTGGTGGTGTTGAAGGGTATGTGGTGGTGGTGGTGTGTGAAGGGTATGTGGTGGTGGTGGTGGTGAAGGGTATGTGGTGGTGGTGGTGAAGGGTATGTGGTGGTGGTGGTGGTGTTGAAGGGTATGTGGTGGTGGTGAAGGGTATGTGGTGGTGGTGGTGGTGAAGGGTATGTGGTGGTGGTGAAGGGTATGTGGTGGTGTGGTGGTGGTGGTGAAGGGTATGTGGTGGTGTGGTGGTGGTGAAGGGTATGTGGTGGTGGTGGTGGTGAAGGGTATGTGGTGGTGGTGGTGGTGGTGAAGGGTATGTGGTGGTGGTGGTGGTGGTGGTGAAGGGTATGTGGTGGTGGTGGTGTTGAAGGGTATGTGGTGGTGGTGGTGAAGGGTATGTGGTGGTGGTGAAGGGTATGTGGTGGTGGTGGTGGTGAAGGGTATGTGGTGGTGGTGGTGATGGTAGTGGTGAAGGGTATGTGGTGGTGGTGGTGGTGGTGGTGGTGGTGAAGGGTATGTGGTGGTGGTGGTGTTGAAGGGTATGTGGTGGTGGTGAAGGGTATGTGGTGGTGGTGGTGAAGGGTATGTGGTGGTGGTGGTGGTGGTGAAGGGTATGTGGTGGTGGTGGTGAAGGGTATGTGGTGGTGGTGGTGGTGAAGGGTATGTGGTGGTGGTGAAGGGTATGTGGTGGTGGTGGTGAAGGGTATGTGGTGGTGGTGGTGGTGGTGAAGGGTATGTGGTGGTGGTGGTGGTGAAGGGTATGTGGTGGTGGTGGTGAAGGGTATGTGGTGGTGGTGGTGGTGAAGGGTATGTGGTGGTGGTGGTGGTGGTGGTGAAGGGTATGTGGTGGTGGTGGTGGTGAAGGGTATGTGGTGGTGGTGGTGGTGGTGGTAGTGAAGGGTTTGTGGTGGTGGTGGTGTTGAAGGGTATGTGGTGGTGGTGAAGGGTATGTGGTGGTGGTGGTGAAGGGTATGTGGTGGTGGTGAAGGGTATGTGGTGGTGGTGGTGGTGGTGAAGGGTATGTGGTGGTGGTGGTGGTGTTGAAGGGTATGTGGTGGTGGTGGTGGTGGTGTTGAAGGGTATGTGGTGGTGGTGGTGGTGAAGGGTATGTGGTGGTGGTGGTGTTGAAGGGTATGTGGTGGTGGTGGTGAAGGGTATGTGGTGGTGGTGGTGGTGAAGGGTATGTGGTGGTGGTGGTGGTGAAGGGTATGTGGTGGTGGTGGTGGTGAAGGGTATGTGGTGGTGGTGGTGGTGGTGGTGAAGGGTATGTGGTGGTGGTGGTGGTGTTGAAGGGTATGTGGTGGTGGTGGTGTTGAAGGGTATGTGGTGGTGGTGGTGGTGGTGAAGGGTATGTGGTGGTGGTGGTGGTGGTGGTGGTGAAGGATATGTGGTGGTGGTGAAGGGTATGTGGTGGTGGTGGTGGTGGTGAAGGGTATGTGATGGTGGTGGTGGTGAAGGGTATGTGGTGGTGGTGGTGTTGGTGAAGGGTATGTGGTGGTGGTGGTGTTGAAGGGTATGTGGTGGTGGTGGTGAAGGGTATGTGGTGGTGGTGGTGGTGAAGGGTATGTGGTGGTGGTGGTGGTGGTGAAGGGTATGTGGTGGTGGTGGTGGTGAAGGGTATGTGGTGGTGGTGGTGGTGGTGGTGGTGAAGGGTATGTGGTGGTGGTGGTGGTGAAGGGTATGTGGTGGTGATGGTGGGGCTAGCCGTGGGTACTGACACGGATGTGATGCGCTGATGCTATATTTAGAGTGAGCATCATGCACAGGGTGGTGGAGTTACTCGGATCGACCCAAGTTGGGACCCGTCAGGCCTCATTCGTTCCCCATTCGTGCATCCATTCAGTCACCCACTCCTGCCCCCTAAGTCTACTCAGCCTTAACACGATTAGAACCTGGATGCGCCGTGTGTAAACATCAACACTGGGAAGACAAAGGCGGCCGGCCGGGCGTGGCTGCCCGTCACACTCTCCCTCCTCCGTGCGCCGTGCGGGCGGCCTTGATAGGTGCTCGCTGACAGCACTTGCCCCAACCCTCTGTGGAGGCTACCCGGGGAATCTTGTTGTGTGTGTGAGTGTGACGGGCAGGGCGACGTGAACGGTTATTATAATGTTGGACGTCATCATCAATTACGCTTGCTGCTGATGGTGATGCTGATGGAGTTAATGAGTGATGCTTGCTGATGATGACCATCGTAATCATGGTGTGCATTAGTCATGCTTGTTGCTGCTGCTGATGATGGTGTTCAATAGCGAGGATGTAGCTGATTGTTATCTGTAAGGATGGTGCTGCTGCTGCTGCTGATGAGTATCAGTATGGAAGGTGCTGAAGACACCAGTTGCCGCAGAGAATCGGATTGTCTGGAGGGAGGAGATGGAGGGGGAGACTAAGAGAGAGAGAGTGGAGAGAGGGGGAGGGGGCGAAGAGAGCGAGAGGGGGGAGAGCGGAGAGAGAGGGGAGAGAGAGAGGGGGTAGAGAGAGGGGGGGGTAGAGAGAGGGGAGTCTTATCTGTCCAGGCTGTCTATTTTTAACAAAGGAACTTTAAAGGCTGAATTCTAGGCGGTAGGATATCAGGAAGAGACATTGGATGTGATTTGTTGATAGTCGCCACCGCCGCCGCTTTCGTCATCAGCCATGGCCAATCCACTGCTGGATGAAAGGCACCGCCACTTTTCACAATTCTGCGATGCAACTCTTCCCGGGCAGCATCACGCGGTTGACTGCATCGCTCCATCTCCCCGCTGTGCGATCTCTCCCCGTGAATTATGGACGATTGATTGATGACTTGTAATCGAATAATAAGAACTGCAATGTACGTCTGTCGAACTTCTTTCGCACCGTACAATCCTCGGTATCATCATCATGATCATCATCATCCATCCTAGAAACGAACCTTATCTTAAGAATGGGGCAAGCGCTGTTTGCGAGTAGCACCTACGAAGGCCGGAACGGCACAAGAGAAGGTCAACACCACGCCCGGCCGCATTTGTCTCCCGAGTAGCAATGTTTCTACACATCGCACCAGGTACTCATTTGAGGCTGAGTCGACATAGGAGTAGGCCTAGCACCCGGTTCAAATAATCGTCACGGTTGTCGGTGGTGGCCGTGAGCGGGAATCGAACTTGGGTTGCGCCGGGCTGGTAGTGCAGCACAGCGCGCTGACCGCTGCGCCACCGCTCCCCGGGAAACATCTGGTCACGCGCACGCACGCGCGCACCCACCCGATTATAAGACGCATCGCCAACTTTGCTTTAATATGCAGGGGAACACAATATAAGACAATAACAACGACAAAGTCGACTTGTAACGGAGCACCGCCACCACCGCACGGTATCCGCTCATCGGTCTCGCAGAGAGAGTGAGTGAGCCAGGACGACTGGGAGAGAGAGAGGGGTCGAAACAGAGAGGTGACGACGCAGAGAGAAAGAGAGGGGACGACTCAGGGAGAGAGAGAGGACGACTCGGAGAGGGAACGACGCAGAGAGAGAGAAAGAGAGGGGGGGGTGACTCAGGGAGAGAAAGAGAGGGGGGTGACTCGGAGGAGGCGCTGCCGACGATTGCCCCAAGCTCCGCGCTGCTCTGCATATTGAGGCGTCATCGCTCTAAGAGTGAAAGTTTGTGTGTGGGAGGAAACCGGAGCGGCCGGGCAAGGCCCCCATGAGTGCGAGGGGGAAACACTCTATTCCCCATGGAGATGGAACAGGTGGAGTCCACGTTGTGACTGTGCCGTCTCCTACCTGACGAGCCGGGGGGTAAGGCTCATCCAGCTTGACGCTCACGGTATGGAGTGCCACGCAACATCTGTACGTGGTCCACCAACCCTCGCTGCTGCTGCTGCCTCCACAGCGCTGAGCTGACAGGCACCAACCACCACCGCCGCTGTGCGTCTGTCTGGGGCGCCCCGATGGCTATGAGATGTTAACTACCTCGCCTGGTAGACAGGAGGTCGTGGGTTCGATCCTGACGCCTGCTGTAGATGTGGTGTTTGCGCCTCGCTTTCTCTCCCCGTGGTCACGTGGGTTTCTCTCCGGGTCCTCCGGTGTTCCCCCCTCAAACACAACACAAGCACGCGTAGAGATGATTTGATTGCTCTACATTTGCTCGTGATGATGGCGACAAGCTACTTTGTTGAGCTCTCATTTGTGATCGCCAGGTCGCCCCTGTAGCTCAGTGGGGCCTTACCTGGCCAATGCTTTAATTCATTTATAGTTTGTTTATATATGTTGACATTATTGCGCACCGTATGTAGCCAACCGCGCGGAAGGGAAGGACAACAAACTAAACACAAACAGCAGTTTTGTGTTTGTTCCCGAGGGGATGGTTTATAGTTGATTATGAGCAGCAGCTGTCAATAAAATGTCGTGTCCGGCGGCTTGCTCCTCTGTCAGAATCACCTGTCAGAAGAAGAAGATGAAGAAACAATGCGCCTTTAATTATTAATCATAACGCCTCACGCGGGACCTGGCCACCATGAACCTGCGCCAGGGCACTCATTAGTGTGAGTGCATTTGCCTGGGAGAGAGAACGGCGCAGAGATGGAGCGCTCAATATTTGGATTGGATATTTAAGTGCGAGGATTACATTACCCAGATATTGATCAATTATTTGTGTTGCCCCCCCTCCACCGCGCACCTCAAATTAGCACGATTGGCTACGTACGGTGCAAAAGAAGTTCAACATACATACATACAGTATATGCGGACTACCCATAGACTCAACACTGCCCATAGACTAACACTGCCCATAGACTCAACACTACCCATAGAGTCAACACTACCTATAGACTCAACACTACCCATAGAGTCAACACTACCCATAGAGTCAACACTACCCATAGACTCAACGCTACCCATAGACTCAACACTGCCCACAGACTCAACACTGCCCATAGACTCAACGCTACCCATAGACTCAACGCTAACCCATAGACTCAACACTGCCCATAGACTCTACACTACTCATAGACTCAACGCTACCCATAGACTAAACAAATGGAACTAAATAATGTTTGTTATGTTACTAGGTAAGGCACCACGATATCCAACACCTGGACAAAACTATTTCACTCCAAGGCTTCTGCAAATGTGCGCGGAATGTGAACGATGCCGAGAGCTTGGGTCTCCTCCACGGAGGAGATGGAGCGATGGAATTCGGCTCCGGTGCACGGGAGCCGAGTGGCCGGATCTTTTGCACCGTGCGACTCTGGGAGGTGGGAGGCTGTCTCGCAGCTGGTGCAGGGCCTTCGTCCAGCAGTGGACAGATCGTGGCCAATGATGTCACGCGTTTGCGAGTAAAATGTGCGCTCTGAAAAAAATCGGATTTGATCCGAAAGTTACGACGTCACGGCAAATTACGTCACTCACGCGACATGCCGTCACTCACTTTTCTGGCACGTCGCGCCCGGTGAGATCGCTGTGACTTTACCGATAAAACCTAAGAATATGAGATCGCTGCTGTTGGCAGCGAGAAGCACGATACTGACGATCCGCCGTATGATCCTCAATCCCACAAAGTTATCCGAAACGAGCCTTAAAATCCACGCATTTGCACAAATCCACAAATGAACCCTCATACCCACATATCTCACTCCCTACTCCCCCTCGCCCCCTCTCTTGTCCCGCCCTCTCCAGCTCGTCTCTGTCTCTCTCTTCCCAGGCTCATCTTCCATCACGTGGCACGGCACCAACGGAGGGGGGCGGAATGTTTTTAGTCGGCCGGATTAAGCGCTCAGGGCCGGGTAAGAAGGGATTTGAATCTTCTAAGGGTAGCAACAAAAAAACCCGGGACTCTGGCTCATCACGCTTTGACTCATCCACAAAGAGTCCCATCCGCAGTCGTCTGCCCATTACGCTCAATCCCGACGTCAACGGCGCCTTTATATTAACACTCGGAACGCGGCCCCGCCAATAACGCCACCGTGTGTGTGTCACTGTGTGTGTGCGTCACTGTGTGTCACTGTGTGTGTGCGTCACTGTGTGTGTGTCACTGTGTGTGTGCGTCACTGTGTGTCACTGTGTGTGTGCGTCACTGTGTGTGTGTGTGTGTCACTGTGTGTGTGCGTCACTGTGTGTGTGTGTGTCACTGTGTGTGTGCGTCACTGTGTGTCACTGTGTGTGTACGTCACTGTGTGTGTGTCACTGTGTGTGTGCGTCACTGTGTGTGTGTCACTGTGTATCATTCCCTCCCTTCTCTAAGCTTGCGAAACGTGGACCCCACTAATGGAGCATCTTCGCCGGTTAAAAACATTTAGGTTGGCCTGCTACGATCCATCCTGGTGTAGGGGTGTCAGGGGAAGGATTCCCACCAATAGGTGGGTTAGTGGGAGGGGTGATCGAGGAGATATAAGGAGAGAACGGGCGGGAAGAAGGGGGCTTTGGCGGGAACGAGATTGGGACGGCTGGGGACAGGTGTGAATGGAAGAAAAGGAATAAAGGACGAGACCCCTGCAATCTTGTGTCGGCTCCCCTTTACATTTGGTGGCAGCGGTGGGATTTCAATGGCTACAAAGAAGAATCCCCGCGGGAAAGAGCCACGGGAAGAGGAAGCAGGGGCCGGGGATCCTTCCCATCCCGGGCAACAAGGGGGCCTGCTATCAGAAGCAGCAGCAGGGGGCCCGGATCGCCTGGAGGCCCCCATGGAGGACCGCATGGCCCGCGTGGAGAGGGCACTCCAGGAGCTATTGCAGAGGCTCCCTATGGGGGACCCGCCAGCACCGGGACCCCCACCCCCACGCATACTACGGGAGGAGAGGCCACGGGACCCGGAGGCCGACCAGACGGCCGGGCGGGAGCCGCAACCAACCTCGTCACGCCAGCCGCCGCCGCTCCCGCCAAAACCCCCAGGGCTAAACACCCAACACGGAGAGCAGGTGGCCGGACGGCCGCGTCGGCTGGGGCCCGTCGACAAGTTCGTGGCTGAGGAAGAAGATTGGGAGGGGTTTGTCTGCCGATTCGAGGCTGCCTTCCACGCTCTCGAGTGGACAGACGAAGGGGCACTACGAGCGCTGCCATCCGTTCTGGGCAAAGAAGCACTCTCCTCTTACACCTCCCTTCCCTCGCACAGCAAGTCCACGCTACAGGCGGCCTACGAGGCTTTGGGGGAGATCTATTGCCCGGCGGAAGGAGCCTTTGAACGGTTCCAGGATCGCCAGCGAGGGGCTAAAGAATCCCCTTTAGCCTACAGGGGTGCGCTGCTCGTGTTGGCGAGGAGAGCTTTCCCTCGCCTGGCTGAAGAAGCGCTCGAGAACCTCGTGGTCGAGCACCTCATCGCCTACGCTTGCCGCGCCGGCGTTGTAATGCCCGTGGTGACGCCGGGGGAACGCACCTCGCTGTGGGCTGCCCGGACCATCCAAGCCCACGAGCAGGTCATGGGCCGGGCGCCACCCGTGGGCTCGGTGGCTGGCGCGGCGGGGGGGAACAGCCGAGCCGTTGCCGCGGCGCTACTGGGTCCAGCGACACCAACCGCCGAACCTGCACCGTCGCTACAGGCTGCCTGTGGGGCAGCTGGGAACGGACCCCCGACGTCTGAGCCGGAGCCATCGCTGCGGGAGGTGTATGCAGCGATCCGGGGACTGGCGGAGCAGAGGGACCAGGGGCGCGACCAGCCGCCGCGTCGCTGGCAGCCGCCTCTACAACATCACGCCGAGCCCCCCCGACGGAACGCCCCGTGGGTCTGCCACCGTTGTGGTCGAGAGGGGCATGTGGCGAGGGGGTGCCGCACGGAGCCGGAGGCCGCCAACGTCACCTGGAACCCGCCGGGGCTGAACGCCGACAGGATCCAGGCGAGTGACGCCGTCCTGCCCGGCCTCTCGGTCGGGCCGAGCAATTACAATTCCGACGCCGCGAACTTACCGGGAGTCTCCTCGGGGTGGGCGCCGTCGGTGTCGTTCCCCGGTCCCCATTGTCCGGGTCGGGGGAAGGGGATCGCGCCGGGGATAGCGCCGGGGCCGGTGATCGCGTCGCGACCAGAAGTGGCGTCGCGACCCGGAGTGGTGTCGCGAACGGACGTGACGTTGCATCCGGAAGTGACGTCGCGGCCGAAAGTGGTGTCGCGGACCGCGCCGGAAATTGCGCCGGGGCCGTGGACCGCGCCGGGGATCGCGCCGAGGCCGGGGACCGCGCCAGGAATCGCGCCGAGGCCGGGAGGGACGTCGCGGGCGGAAGTGACGTCGCGGGCGGAGGTGACGTCGCGGGCGGAAGTGACGTCGCGGGCGGAAGTGACGTCGCGGCCGGGGGTGACGTCGCGGCCGGCAGTGACGTCGCGGCCGGGCGTGGCGTCGCGGGCAGGCGTGGCGTCGCGGGCGGGCGTGGCGTCGCGGGCGGGCGTGACTTCGCGGGCGGGCGTGGCGTCGCGGACGGGCGTGACTTCGCGGGCGGGCGTGGCGTCGCGGACGGGCGTGGCGTCGCGGGCGGGCGTGACGTCGCGGGCGGGCGTGGTTTCGCGGGCGGGCGTGACGTCACCAGTTACCTGCGACGCCGGCGAGTTGCCAGGGGCAACGGCCCGGGGGCGGAGGCAGCCCACAAGATTGACATTGCGCCCTGGAGCAGTTCCACGGCCCGCCTCACCACCGCTTTGCGGCAGAGCGAGACGGAACCAGGGGGACCACGCCCCCGTGACAAAGGAAAGGGAGGGGAGAAGGGAGGGGCTCACGGGAAGGCCCACCCCCCAGTCCCCACCGCCCCCTACAATGGGCCCCCCCCCCCACACCACAAGGGGGGCCCATCCTACGTCACCAAGGGGGGGCAATTTGCACCACATAGAGAGCCCAGCCCGCAACCCAGGGGTAAGCCCACACTATGTAACAAGGGCACGTTCACCCTGCTGCGACGCACTCCAAAGGGAGGAACCCCATCTTCGGTCCATTCACATCCATCCCCCATCATTTCACCATGCACCACAGGATAACGAGACGCCGCCTGGTCAGTGGCCGGACTCAGCCACACAATGGAGGAAGCTGGCAAGGCGGGTGGTAGCGGCCACGTCAGGAACCTCGGTCTTGGTCGGTGAAATCGCGGGAGTGTCGGCACGTATCTTGGTGGATACGGGGGCATCAGCCACGATCATCTCGAGCACCATGCACGAGATGCTGCCGGATAAAATCCGACCTTTAGTCCCCGTCAAGACAACGTTCATTGCAGCAAATGGAGGCAGCATGGGCTTCCTGGGCCAGGTTGAAGCCCCGATACAGATTGGGCAGCTTTCGGTAGCAGGACCCATCCTTGTCTCCGCAACGTTGCCCGTACCCTGCCTGTTGGGGACGGACTTTCTGAGGCGGATGCCAATGAAAATCGATCTGGCCAAGGGGCGGGTGGAAGTCCAGGGAACGCATCTCCATTTCCTAAAGGCGGAGGGGGCCAGCTGGGGTTTACCCTACGTACAGGCTCTGGTCAGTAAGTCTGTCTCCATTCCCCCGGCAACCCAGATGCTAATTCCGCTGCAATATCGGTCCCCTCTCGTGACAGCCCGACCAGACTCACCCATCCTGGTGTCTTCGGCGTCAGCTGCCATGGATCGCCATGCGCTGGTGGGAGCCGAAACTATTGTACAGAGGAACCAGCATCTGTTCATTCAGGTGCTGAACACCTCCGATAGAACAGCGACGGTGCAGGAGGGAACAGTTCTGGCCCACGTTAGTCCCTTGTCACTAGGAGCCCCAGGGACAGAGCCCGAGCTTGTAGGCAGCATCAGCCAGTCCGAGGACAGAGGGTCCGAATCGTGGATGGACCAGCTGGCGGGGCCTGAGCCGGGATTGCCGCCCGACCAGAAACAGCAGCTGCACTCGTTATTGCAGGAGTTCTCGGACGTGTTCAGCAGGGGACTGTTCGACCTAGGGCGCACAAATCTGTCGCAGCACCACATCAACACGGGAGATGCCGCACCCCTGCGCCAAAACACATATAGAATGAGCCCAATGGAAAAAGGGCACATTCAACAAGCGGTGCAGGAGATGCTGCGGGCCGACATAATTTCTCCATCCTCGAGTCCCTGGGGGGCACCGATGGTCCTAGTCAAGAAGTCAGATGGGTCACTGAGATTCTGTGTGGACTTCCAACGCCTCAATGCCGTCACGCTGGCCGACGCATATCCCCTACCACGTATCGACGACTCATTGGATGCACTGGAGGGAGCAAAATTTTTTAGTACGCTGGATTTATTGTCCGGGTTCTGGCAGGTCCCACTAGACGCAGACTCCCAGCCTAAAACAGCGTTCCGGACACCACAGGGCCTGTTCGAGTTCAACTGCCTGCCTATGGGCCTCCAGACTGCGCCGGCGACGTTCCAACGCATAATGGAGTTGGCCTTAGCAGGCCTCCAATGGGAAACGTGCCTCATCTACCTGGATGACGTCATTGTTTTCAGCCGATCATTCGAGGAACACATTGACCGATTACGTCAGGTATTCCTGCGGTTCCGGAACGCGAACTTGAAGCTCAAGCCATCGAAGTGCCACCTTATGCAGTCGTCGGTACGCTACTTGGGCCACGTCGTCAGTGAGTCTGGAGTGGCTACAGACCCGGAAAAGACGGCCTGCGTGAGGGCCTGGGCTGTTCCCACAACGGTTCCAGAGGTACGCCGGTTTGTGGGTTTCGTTTCTTACTACCGCCGGTTTGTGCCCAACTTCGCAACCATTGCCAAGCCCTTGCACGTATTGACGGCGAAGAACCAGAGGTTTTATTGGGGCCCTCTGGAGGAAGAGGCATTCCAGCAGCTGCGCTCACGTCTGACAGATGCACCACCATTGGCCTTTCCGGATTTTGGCCTCCCCTTTATCCTGGACACGGACGCCAGCGATGTGGGCATCGGCAGTGTTTTGTCGCAAGTCCAGCAGGGTCGGGAGGTGGTTATCGCCTATGGTAGTCGCGTGCTTTCATCAGCGGAGCAGCGCTACTGCGTCACACGTAGGGAACTCCTGGCAGTCGTTCACTTCGTGCAGCAATTCTGACCCTACCTGTATGGTCGCAAATTTACGGTCCGCACTGACCACGCGGCCTTGCAGAATTCGCTCCGGATCGACCAGCCTTCGGGCCAGCTGGCCAGATGGATAGAGCGCCTGCAGGAGTACAGGTACCAAGTAGTGCATCGCAAAGGGACCAGACATGCCAACGCAGACGCATTGTCCCGACTGGCGCCCCAGGGCCCTTGTGCATGCACCACAGGCGGGGCACGCTGCAAGGAGGCGAGGCCGGAGGGGACGGTCATCGCTCCCGTACGCACGGCGGAGGGCGCACAGGGTGAGGTCCATGCTGACCGACCACGACCTGGGGCTGACCTTGGACGATTGGAGACGGCTACAGCTGGAGGAAGCCCCACTGCGAACGCTACGCGCCTCAGCAGAGGCAGGGGGGGAGGAGTACATCGTATGAGAGGACCTCCTCATGCGATGGGACCCGACAGGGCGCCGGCGATGCCTGGTAGTTCCGGAGTCGCTGCGTCAACAATTGGTTATGGACGTACACGGCCACCAGCTGCTGCACCTGGCGGGACGGAAGACACTGTACACATTACAGGGTCGGTACTTTTGGCCAGGTATGACCGCTGACGTGCATCGATGGGTCGCTACCTGCGTCGAATGTGCGCGGCGAAAGCCGCCACCCCGGGTAAGCCGGGCGCCCCTACAGCCCATCACGGTGACCAGGGTCAACGAATTGGTTGCGTTGGACATCCTGGGACCACTGCCGGTCACGCCACGGGGAAATAAATACCTGTTGGTCGGAGTCGAGTACTGCACGAGGTGGCCGATGGCGTGGGCCCTCCCGGACCAAACGGCACAGACCATAAGGGGGCACCGGAGCGGTTGCTCACGGATCAGGGCAGGAATTTCTCCTCACAGCTATTGAAGGATGTCTGCTCTATCCTGGGCACTAAAAAGGTCCGAACATCTCAGTATCATCCCCAGACCGATGGGATGGTAGAGCGGCATAACCGCACCATAGCGGCCATGCTGTCCCAAGTGGTGGACGAAAACCATTCCGACTGGGACCTCCACATTCCATCGGTCTTAGCGGCGTACAGGGTGGCCCCACACGCGGCGACGGGGTTCTCGCCGTTTTTCCTGATGTACGGACGGGATCCCGTTCCGCCTATTGAGGTGCAGCTGACGGACATTCCCGCAAGAGCCAACGCATGGCCGAAGGCACTAAAGACCTCCCTCATTTATTTGAGAGAGGCCCGCCAAGCAGCCGAGGCCGCATCGGCCACGAGCCAAGAGAGTAATGTACGGATACGGGAGAGAACAGTGACAGCCAAGCCCTTTAAAGTCGGGGACCAGGCATGGCTATACGGGAGAGAACAGTGACAGCCAAGCCCTTTAAAGTCGGGGACCAGGCATGGCTACACTGTCCTCAGGTGCCGGTTGGCCTCTCACCAAAGCTGCACCGACCCTGGAAAGGGCCGGTCGAGGTCATTAAAGCACTCCGACCGCAGTGCGTCCAGGTCCAACTGGGTAAGCGGCGATGGTTTGTACACCCCACCCGCCTTAAGCCATACATCTCTCCACCGTCATCTTCACCAACATCACCACCAACATCACTGCCAACATCATCATCATCATCCCTACCCAGGCCAAGGTCGCCGACCACCACATGCCGACTGGCAGGGGGTTCGGTGCCGTGTTCCCTTGTCACCTACAGCACACCATGTGAGGCCTGACAGAGCGGCGGCACGAGCGGGGGCCGGAGAGACAGCGGCGCCAGGCAAGGCGACACCGGCACCACCGAACCAGGGACCGCGATGAGAGGGCCTTCGAAGGAGGGGGCCGCCACGGTCATCTGCTGCCTGTGGATGTCAGGGCTGTTACGGGATGCTGGCTGGGGACCTGGGCAGGCCGCGCAATTGATTTCGTTGTGTTATATTGCATTGTATGGTTGTGGGGGGGGGTAAGGGCTGTCGTCACTGTCAGTGGTGGAAGCATGGGGAGACTTAAATGGTCCATGGGGGAGGCAGAACCGAGGACGGTTATTTTTTCTCCGGGGGGGGGGGTGATGTAGGGGTGTCAGGGGAAGGATTCCCACCAATAGGTGGGTTAGTGGGAGGGGTGATCGAGGAGATATAAGAAGAGAACGGGCGGGAAGAAGGGTCCTTTGGCGGGAACGAGATTGGGACGGCTGGGGACAGGTGTGAATGGAAGAAAAGGAATAAAGGACGAGACCCCTGCAATCTTGTGTCGGCTCCCCTTTACATTTGGTGGCAGCGGTGGGATTTCAATGGCTACAAAGAAGAATCCCCGCGGGAAAGAGCCACGGGAAGAGGAAGCAGGGGCCGGGGATCCTTCCCATCCCGGGCAACAAGGGGGCCTGCTATCAGAAGCAGCAGCAGGGGGCCCGGATCGCCTGGAGGCCCCCATGGAGGACCGCATGGCCCGCGTGGAGAGGGCACTCCAGGAGCTATTGCAGAGGCTCCCTATGGGGGACCCGCCAGCACCGGGACCCCCACCCCCACGCATACTACGGGAGGAGAGGCCACGGGACCCGGAGGCCGACCAGACGGCCGGGCGGGAGCCGCAACCAACCTCGTCACGCCAGCCGCCGCCGCTCCCGCCAAAACCCCCAGGGCTAAACACCCAACACGGAGAGCAGGTGGCCGGACGGCCGCGTCGGCTGGGGCCCGTCGACAAGTTCGTGGCTGAGGAAGAAGATTGGGAGGGGTTTGTCTGCCGATTCGAGGCTGCCTTCCACGCTCTCGAGTGGACAGACGAAGGGGCACTACGAGCGCTGCCATCCGTTCTGGGCAAAGAAGCACTCTCCTCTTACACCTCCCTTCCCTCGCACAGCAAGTCCACGCTACAGGCGGCCTACGAGGCTTTGGGGGAGATCTATTGCCCGGCGGAAGGAGCCTTTGAACGGTTCCAGGATCGCCAGCGAGGGGCTAAAGAATCCCCTTTAGCCTACAGGGGTGCGCTGCTCGTGTTGGCGAGGAGAGCTTTCCCTCGCCTGGCTGAAGAAGCGCTCGAGAACCTCGTGGTCGAGCACCTCATCGCCTACGCTTGCCGCGCCGGCGTTGTAATGCCCGTGGTGACGCCGGGGGAACGCACCTCGCTGTGGGCTGCCCGGACCATCCAAGCCCACGAGCAGGTCATGGGCCGGGCGCCACCCGTGGGCTCGGTGGCTGGCGCGGCGGGGGGGAACAGCCGAGCCGTTGCCGCGGCGCTACTGGGTCCAGCGACACCAACCGCCGAACCTGCACCGTCGCTACAGGCTGCCTGTGGGGCAGCTGGGAACGGACCCCCGACGTCTGAGCCGGAGCCATCGCTGCGGGAGGTGTATGCAGCGATCCGGGGACTGGCGGAGCAGAGGGACCAGGGGCGCGACCAGCCGCCGCGTCGCTGGCAGCCGCCTCTACAACATCACGCCGAGCCCCCCCGACGGAACGCCCCGTGGGTCTGCCACCGTTGTGGTCGAGAGGGGCATGTGGCGAGGGGGTGCCGCACGGAGCCGGAGGCCGCCAACGTCACCTGGAACCCGCCGGGGCTGAACGCCGACAGGATCCAGGCGAGTGACGCCGTCCTGCCCGGCCTCTCGGTCGGGCCGAGCAATTACAATTCCGACGCCGCGAACTTACCGGGAGTCTCCTCGGGGTGGGCGCCGTCGGTGTCGTTCCCCGGTCCCCATTGTCCGGGTCGGGGGAAGGGGATCGCGCCGGGGATAGCGCCGGGGCCGGTGATCGCGTCGCGACCAGAAGTGGCGTCGCGACCCGGAGTGGTGTCGCGAACGGACGTGACGTTGCATCCGGAAGTGACGTCGCGGCCGAAAGTGGTGTCGCGGACCGCGCCGGAAATTGCGCCGGGGCCGTGGACCGCGCCGGGGATCGCGCCGAGGCCGGGGACCGCGCCAGGAATCGCGCCGAGGCCGGGAGGGACGTCGCGGGCGGAAGTGACGTCGCGGGCGGAGGTGACGTCGCGGGCGGAAGTGACGTCGCGGGCGGAAGTGACGTCGCGGCCGGGGGTGACGTCGCGGCCGGCAGTGACGTCGCGGCCGGGCGTGGCGTCGCGGGCAGGCGTGGCGTCGCGGGCGGGCGTGGCGTCGCGGGCGGGCGTGACTTCGCGGGCGGGCGTGGCGTCGCGGACGGGCGTGACTTCGCGGGCGGGCGTGGCGTCGTGGACGGGCGTGGCGTCGCGGGCGGGCGTGACGTCGCGGGCGGGCGTGGTTTCGCGGGCGGGCGTGACGTCACCAGTTACCTGCGACGCCGGCGAGTTGCCAGGGGCAACGGCCCGGGGGCGGAGGCAGCCCACAAGATTGACATTGCGCCCTGGAGCAGTTCCACGGCCCGCCTCACCACCGCTTTGCGGCAGAGCGAGACGGAACCAGGGGGACCACGCCCCCGTGACAAAGGAAAGGGAGGGGAGAAGGGAGGGGCTCACGGGAAGGCCCACCCCCCAGTCCCCACCGCCCCCTACAATGGGCCCCCCCCCCCACACCACAAGGGGGGCCCATCCTACGTCACCAAGGGGGGGCAATTTGCACCACATAGAGAGCCCAGCCCGCAACCCAGGGGTAAGCCCACACTATGTAACAAGGGCACGTTCACCCTGCTGCGACGCACTCCAAAGGGAGGAACCCCATCTTCGGTCCATTCACATCCATCCCCCATCATTTCACCATGCACCACAGGATAACGAGACGCCGCCTGGTCAGTGGCCGGACTCAGCCACACAATGGAGGAAGCTGGCAAGGCGGGTGGTAGCGGCCACGTCAGGAACCTCGGTCTTGGTCGGTGAAATCGCGGGAGTGTCGGCACGTATCTTGGTGGATACGGGGGCATCAGCCACGATCATCTCGAGCACCATGCACGAGATGCTGCCGGATAAAATCCGACCTTTAGTCCCCGTCAAGACAACGTTCATTGCAGCAAATGGAGGCAGCATGGGCTTCCTGGGCCAGGTTGAAGCCCCGATACAGATTGGGCAGCTTTCGGTAGCAGGACCCATCCTTGTCTCCGCAACGTTGCCCGTACCCTGCCTGTTGGGGACGGACTTTCTGAGGCGGATGCCAATGAAAATCGATCTGGCCAAGGGGCGGGTGGAAGTCCAGGGAACGCATCTCCATTTCCTAAAGGCGGAGGGGGCCAGCTGGGGTTTACCCTACGTACAGGCTCTGGTCAGTAAGTCTGTCTCCATTCCCCCGGCAACCCAGATGCTAATTCCGCTGCAATATCGGTCCCCTCTCGTGACAGCCCGACCAGACTCACCCATCCTGGTGTCTTCGGCGTCAGCTGCCATGGATCGCCATGCGCTGGTGGGAGCCGAAACTATTGTACAGAGGAACCAGCATCTGTTCATTCAGGTGCTGAACACCTCCGATAGAACAGCGACGGTGCAGGAGGGAACAGTTCTGGCCCACGTTAGTCCCTTGTCACTAGGAGCCCCAGGGACAGAGCCCGAGCTTGTAGGCAGCATCAGCCAGTCCGAGGACAGAGGGTCCGAATCGTGGATGGACCAGCTGGCGGGGCCTGAGCCGGGATTGCCGCCCGACCAGAAACAGCAGCTGCACTCGTTATTGCAGGAGTTCTCGGACGTGTTCAGCAGGGGACTGTTCGACCTAGGGCGCACAAATCTGTCGCAGCACCACATCAACACGGGAGATGCCGCACCCCTGCGCCAAAACACATATAGAATGAGCCCAATGGAAAAAGGGCACATTCAACAAGCGGTGCAGGAGATGCTGCGGGCCGACATAATTTCTCCATCCTCGAGTCCCTGGGGGGCACCGATGGTCCTAGTCAAGAAGTCAGATGGGTCACTGAGATTCTGTGTGGACTTCCAACGCCTCAATGCCGTCACGCTGGCCGACGCATATCCCCTACCACGTATCGACGACTCATTGGATGCACTGGAGGGAGCAAAATTTTTTAGTACGCTGGATTTATTGTCCGGGTTCTGGCAGGTCCCACTAGACGCAGACTCCCAGCCTAAAACAGCGTTCCGGACACCACAGGGCCTGTTCGAGTTCAACTGCCTGCCTATGGGCCTCCAGACTGCGCCGGCGACGTTCCAACGCATAATGGAGTTGGCCTTAGCAGGCCTCCAATGGGAAACGTGCCTCATCTACCTGGATGACGTCATTGTTTTCAGCCGATCATTCGAGGAACACATTGACCGATTACGTCAGGTATTCCTGCGGTTCCGGAACGCGAACTTGAAGCTCAAGCCATCGAAGTGCCACCTTATGCAGTCGTCGGTACGCTACTTGGGCCACGTCGTCAGTGAGTCTGGAGTGGCTACAGACCCGGAAAAGACGGCCTGCGTGAGGGCCTGGGCTGTTCCCACAACGGTTCCAGAGGTACGCCGGTTTGTGGGTTTCGTTTCTTACTACCGCCGGTTTGTGCCCAACTTCGCAACCATTGCCAAGCCCTTGCACGTATTGACGGCGAAGAACCAGAGGTTTTATTGGGGCCCTCTGGAGGAAGAGGCATTCCAGCAGCTGCGCTCACGTCTGACAGATGCACCACCATTGGCCTTTCCGGATTTTGGCCTCCCCTTTATCCTGGACACGGACGCCAGCGATGTGGGCATCGGCAGTGTTTTGTCGCAAGTCCAGCAGGGTCGGGAGGTGGTTATCGCCTATGGTAGTCGCGTGCTTTCATCAGCGGAGCAGCGCTACTGCGTCACACGTAGGGAACTCCTGGCAGTCGTTCACTTCGTGCAGCAATTCTGACCCTACCTGTATGGTCGCAAATTTACGGTCCGCACTGACCACGCGGCCTTGCAGAATTCGCTCCGGATCGACCAGCCTTCGGGCCAGCTGGCCAGATGGATAGAGCGCCTGCAGGAGTACAGGTACCAAGTAGTGCATCGCAAAGGGACCAGACATGCCAACGCAGACGCATTGTCCCGACTGGCGCCCCAGGGCCCTTGTGCATGCACCACAGGCGGGGCACGCTGCAAGGAGGCGAGGCCGGAGGGGACGGTCATCGCTCCCGTACGCACGGCGGAGGGCGCACAGGGTGAGGTCCATGCTGACCGACCACGACCTGGGGCTGACCTTGGACGATTGGAGACGGCTACAGCTGGAGGAAGCCCCACTGCGAACGCTACGCGCCTCAGCAGAGGCAGGGGGGGAGGAGTACATCGTATGAGAGGACCTCCTCATGCGATGGGACCCGACAGGGCGCCGGCGATGCCTGGTAGTTCCGGAGTCGCTGCGTCAACAATTGGTTATGGACGTACACGGCCACCAGCTGCTGCACCTGGCGGGACGGAAGACACTGTACACATTACAGGGTCGGTACTTTTGGCCAGGTATGACCGCTGACGTGCATCGATGGGTCGCTACCTGCGTCGAATGTGCGCGGCGAAAGCCGCCACCCCGGGTAAGCCGGGCGCCCCTACAGCCCATCACGGTGACCAGGGTCAACGAATTGGTTGCGTTGGACATCCTGGGACCACTGCCGGTCACGCCACGGGGAAATAAATACCTGTTGGTCGGAGTCGAGTACTGCACGAGGTGGCCGATGGCGTGGGCCCTCCCGGACCAAACGGCACAGACCATAAGGGGGCACCGGAGCGGTTGCTCACGGATCAGGGCAGGAATTTCTCCTCACAGCTATTGAAGGATGTCTGCTCTATCCTGGGCACTAAAAAGGTCCGAACATCTCAGTATCATCCCCAGACCGATGGGATGGTAGAGCGGCATAACCGCACCATAGCGGCCATGCTGTCCCAAGTGGTGGACGAAAACCATTCCGACTGGGACCTCCACATTCCATCGGTCTTAGCGGCGTACAGGGTGGCCCCACACGCGGCGACGGGGTTCTCGCCGTTTTTCCTGATGTACGGACGGGATCCCGTTCCGCCTATTGAGGTGCAGCTGACGGACATTCCCGCAAGAGCCAACGCATGGCCGAAGGCACTAAAGACCTCCCTCATTTATTTGAGAGAGGCCCGCCAAGCAGCCGAGGCCGCATCGGCCACGAGCCAAGAGAGTAATGTACGGATACGGGAGAGAACAGTGACAGCCAAGCCCTTTAAAGTCGGGGACCAGGCATGGCTATACGGGAGAGAACAGTGACAGCCAAGCCCTTTAAAGTCGGGGACCAGGCATGGCTACACTGTCCTCAGGTGCCGGTTGGCCTCTCACCAAAGCTGCACCGACCCTGGAAAGGGCCGGTCGAGGTCATTAAAGCACTCCGACCGCAGTGCGTCCAGGTCCAACTGGGTAAGCGGCGATGGTTTGTACACCCCACCCGCCTTAAGCCATACATCTCTCCACCGTCATCTTCACCAACATCACCACCAACATCACTGCCAACATCATCATCATCATCCCTACCCAGGCCAAGGTCGCCGACCACCACATGCCGACTGGCAGGGGGTTCGGTGCCGTGTTCCCTTGTCACCTACAGCACACCATGTGAGGCCTGACAGAGCGGCGGCACGAGCGGGGGCCGGAGAGACAGCGGCGCCAGGCAAGGCGACACCGGCACCACCGAACCAGGGACCGCGATGAGAGGGCCTTCGAAGGAGGGGGCCGCCACGGTCATCTGCTGCCTGTGGATGTCAGGGCTGTTACGGGATGCTGGCTGGGGACCTGGGCAGGCCGCGCAATTGATTTCGTTGTGTTATATTGCATTGTATGGTTGTGGGGGGGGGTAAGGGCTGTCGTCACTGTCAGTGGTGGAAGCATGGGGAGACTTAAATGGTCCATGGGGGAGGCAGAACCGAGGACGGTTATTTTTTCTCCGGGGGGGGGGGGTGATGTAGGGGTGTCAGGGGAAGGATTCCCACCAATAGGTGGGTTAGTGGGAGGGGTGATCGAGGAGATATAAGAAGAGAACGGGCGGGAAGAAGGGTCCTTTGGCGGGAACGAGATTGGGACGGCTGGGGACAGGTGTGAATGGAAGAAAAGGAATAAAGGACGAGACCCCTGCAATCTTGTGTCGGCTCCCCTTTACACTGGGTTTCACCAGGCTGGATTGTGTGAGGAGCTCACAGATCTGGGCAAAGTCCCATCGGTGAGCTCCTCCGGCAGGCAAGGCTGCGTTGGCTGGGTCATGTAGCCCGCATGCCCAGCCATCGCATGCCCAGCCATCGCATGCCTAAACAGCTTTTGTTCGGCCGCTAAACGGGCGCGGCACGGGCTAGAGGAGAGATGGAGTGATGTGGTACAGGAGGACGTGGAGCTGAGTGGTCTTGTCGATGACTGGTACCAGCGGTGTCAAGATCGGCCTCTGTGAAGGAGGCTCGTGAAGGACGCTAGTGGGCAGTTGGAGGCAGTCGCCCTCCAACAACAACAGAGGGCGGAGGAGCGACACTCACAACAACGAGCGGAGCGCCGGGTGGCTAAAGCACAGCAAGTTGGCACAGTAGGGGGTACAGCTGGTGGTGCCTCTATCGGTCATCTCAGTCGGCCAACCCGTGGCACCTGCTGGGTCTGCCCCGTGACCTCCTGCAGGCGAGCGTTCGACACTTCACGTGGCCTCAAGGTGCACATAGCCTGGCACAAGCGTCGTGGTGACGTCACCACCACTTAGTGGCGAATGGTGGTTGTTGTTGTTGTACGTCACTCTGTGTGTTACTGTGTGTGTGTGTCACTGTGTGTGTGCGTCACTGTGGGGAGCGGTAGTGTAGCGGATAGCGTGCTGCGCTACGAACCCGGCGACCCGAGTTCTATTCCTGCTCACGGCTACTAACACAGGTGACGATTATCTGAATCGGTCCTGGGCCTCCCTTAGGTCGACTCAGCCTCAAATGAGAACTTGGTGCGGTGTGTAAACATCGCCACGAGGGAGACAAAGGCGGCCGAAGGTGGTGTTGTTGGCAAAAGAAGCGGCGAGCGGGACTTGCCGCATCACCGCCCAACGATGTGTGTGGTGAAGACTTCAGCACCGGGGAGACAAAGGCGGACGGGCGGAGGTGGCTCCGGCCACAGTAAACCCCCGTTTTGCGCGTCGAGTCGGCCTTCATATGTCTTGTCCCCCCCACCCCACCCAAACCGCCGTCAACCACCAGCGTGGTGAAGTATGGTCAAACAAGACTCATCACTGACACAGCATTGGGGAGGCTCGCACCCAGCAGTGCGCTGCCACCCAACCCAATTGGTATGCCACGAGGTCAAATCTAAAAGACTATTTACACTATAAACATGTTTCATTTTTATTTTACCACGTGTAAGGGAGATAAAGGCGGTCGGTCGTGGTGCTGGCCAATAACCCCCTCGTGCACCGTTCGGGCCTTCATAGGTGCTCGCTAACAGCACTTGTCCCTTACAGTATGTTACTGCTATATGGGGTATCTTTGTCTTTGTCTTGCGAATGAAACTCGAGACGAGGTCTCTGCGACCTCTCACCCTGGATACAGAAAATCGACTTCAACTCGCTAGAATGTCTCGCTCATTAACCCTCAATCTCAATGATCCGTCATCCATCCCACTCAATCATTCACCCACTCACTCACTCGCCCATCAGCTCACTCGCCCACTGGCGGAACCACTCCTTCACCCACTTAATCATTCAATCACCCACCCACCAACTCACTCACCGAACTCACACATCCACTCACTCACCCACCCTACCAACTCACAAATAACTCATTCATTCCCTCTCGCAGATGTGACTCTCTTCTGGTCTCTCACCTGGCTAAACAAAATCAACTCGAAACTCCTCCAGTTATTTGCTTTTAGGTCACCCGCAACCGGCGCTTTACCTGGCCCCAGGTTCCGGATTGCTCTTCGCACATCCTCGGCAGATGGCACATCAGGCATCCACTCACAGGGGGTGGGCACTGCAACCTTTGAGGCTCTACCAGGATTACCCCCCTCCTCCTCTGCCCCCCCCTTCCCAACAGCCCCCTCCACCCCCATCTTTGACTTGTGACTGAGATTTTTTAGGTCTCTACTCCACCAGCAGACATTTCCCAGCATTTCCCAGCCGTTCTGCATATCTGGATACCAGAGATTGGAGACGATGCCGTCATTATTCCCCTCAAGGGCAGTAGGCTACGTCTCGACGGGATCGAGTGTTTCCCCCTCGCACGCGTAGGTTTTCTCCGGGTGCCTCCGGTTTCCTCCCACATCTAAACACTCATCAAATGGCCCAGAACACCTTCATATATAGAGGACGACAGAGATTGGGGGGGAGAGGCATTTGGTGACAGCTCCTCACCACCGCGTGCCTGCTGCTGCCTTCTCGCTCCTCGGCTGTGGTTCCTCCTCCTGGTGCCTGTTCTGAGTCGTCGTCCGTCTCTCTTTCTCTCCGAGTCGTCCCACCACCACGTCTCTCTCTCTCTGAGTCGTCCTCTCTCTCGAAGGGAGCGAGGAGCGGATACCGCGCGTCAGCGGCGCAGTGTTACGAATTTTAATTATGAACATGGATATGCATTCTAATAGGAGACGGCATTGCAAGTTATTTTGTGGAATAAAAGAGCGACTTGTGATTGGCGGCCTACTGAGACAAACTTCATCTCCCCAGCAACATGTGACCAGCACCCATCTTCAGAATAGCAAACCGCTCTCCGTGCCTCCGAGCGAATGCTGTGCGATGAGCCTCCTCATCTTCCGACGTGGGATGTTGGAGACCCTGGGAGTGAGCCTGCCGCTTTAAATCTCAGTTCCCCCGGTCAGCCGAGCTTCCTGTGGGAGATCTGGGCCTGGATGTTCAATGCACGAGCCGCAGTCGGTTCTGAACCTCACCCATTGGCCCCATCGGCATCAGCAGATTGTGTTGAGTTTGTTGTCCTTCACCGCTGCACCTCGGATGAGCACGATTGGCTCGTACGGTGTGAAAGACGTTCAATATACGTGTAGTGGTGATACGCGCTGGGGTAGGGATCGTGTGCCAGCGCGTAGTGATTGGCTGTGTGTGTTGGTAACGCGCGCTGACGGTGAAGGATCAGGGGTCAGCGCGGGGTCGGGGGTTATGAGGCAGTGATTGGTTGGGTATGAGTGACGCGTGCTGACAGCGATGGGATCCTGGGGCAAGCACGCGGGGATTGGTCAACTAAGGGGGATGCTCACGTCGAGGTCCGCATACGCTCCGTCTCCAGTGATCGGGGGCTATATAAGGTGGTGCGCACAGGCGCACGGGGAGCGAGTGACCAGCGAAGACTGAAGACGGAGGAGGAAGAGATAGGCCCCTGGGGTACCTAGTCCCGCTGTCCTGTAGGGGCCGGGACTCTGTGTTACCCAGAGGCAGAACCCTGGGACCCGGGGCCGAGCGTCCGTGAGAGGGCCGGCCCTTGGGACTCAGAGGTTGTGGCCCACGCCCAAGCTGGGGTGGGCCTGTAAGCTCCACGGACGTTACGGGGCGGAATGCAGTGTGAGCCATAGTAACTACACGTGTCAAGTGAAGTGTGTGTAGTCAGAGGCATAGTAACTACACGTGTCAAGTGAAGTGTGTGTAGTCAGAGGCATAGTAACTACACGTGTCAAGTGAAGTGTGTGTAGTCAGAGGAATAGTGACCACACGTGTCAAGTGAAGTGTGTGTAGTCAGAGGAATAGTGACCACACGTTGTATCGTGACAAGTCAAGGTTTAATAAAAAGTGTGCTACCCGTCAAGTGGTTTCCTGCCGTCATTCCAATACTTCATACGTACTTGCACACACACACAGCAGAATGGAAATATTCCAATCCCCAGCTGCAAGCGATGCTCACATTGTCATTTGCGATTTTTGTTAGCGAGCCGAGACCGGTCTATTGTGGGTGTTAGGTGGATGCCCAAATCACGCAGTGGGAAACATGGCGCAGCGCATCTTGGAGATGAGAGGCCCCGGAGTTAGTGGGCAGATCAGCTCCACTGCAGGTCCTGGTGTCAAGGACATGGGACCGCATTCGCTGTTCCGTCACGAACGTCAGTCCAGGAGATGTTCCTGCTTGGACCCGGCGTGCATTGTTGTGTGGATGAGAGTGTTGATAATTGCAATCCCACGGAGATTGCACAGAAGTCGAGCCGCTGACTCCTCCTCCTCCTCCCGTTATTCCAAAGCTGACCTGACCCATGCCTCCCAGTCACCCCGGTGCACAAATTCAACCACAACTCATCCACAGCAACACAAGCACACAACAGCCGCCTATTAGCCACTGAGTGGTGGCGACGTCACCACAGCGCGTGTACCAGGCTAGGTGCACTTTTTGTGCTATCACGTGAAGTGTCGAAGACTCGCTGGCAGGAGGTCCCAGGTTGACTGCCTGAGATGACTGCCAGATGCACCATCTGTGCCAAAGACGCAGATCCCCGTATAGCCTTAGCAGACTGTTGAGGCAAGGGCTGTTAGCGAGCAGCACCTGTGAAGGCCGGCACGGCCACGAGGGGGTGGGTGACCAGAACCACGCGCGGCCCCCTTTGTCTCCCCAGCGGCGATGTTTACACCGCACCAGGTGCTCATTTGAGACTGCGTCGACCCAGAGGAGGCCCACGACCGGTTCGCCATATAATCCTCACTGCTATCGGCGAACTCTGTCCCCCGGCTTCCTGTAGCGCAGCACGCTGACCACTGCGTCGCCGCTCACCCCCCCCCACACACGCGCACAGACGGGGACAAACGCACGGGGACAAACGCACGGATTATGTGGCTCCTCTGAGCCCCCCTGTGCCTGCGTGGGTATCCGTAGGGGTAACTCTTTCACGGGCTCGGCATTAAATTTTCATGCTGTTTAATAGACGGCGGGCGGCTACACGCGCACACACACACGGGGCCTTCCTTCCCAAATGTCAACTCAACACCTCCGCCGCGATTCAGCCGCCAATTTTCGGTTCTCGGCATCCGAGGAGGATTGTTGTAGATGTCTTCTTCCCAAGAGCGAGCGAAGAAGAGGATGGCAGAAGCAGAGAAGAGAATCCGCTTCGTCGCACTGCGTCGTCGAACAACAACAACATCGTCAACAACAACAACATCGTCATCATTGTGTCGGCTCACGTCCAACCGATACTCGCGCGCCTGTGTGCGTCCTAACACTGTCGGGTCCCGTTCGTCATCACGATCGTCATGAACTGCATTAGAAGGTCATCAACGCGCTCACAAGACGACGCAGCCAGCTTGCCCGCGAAGTGTCTAGACAGAGCTGCCGGTGTGAAATAATTCATCAGTTGGGGCGATGGGCCGGCTGTGACATTCTCACAGCGACCGTCTCCAGAATAAACACAGATTACGATCGTTATTACGATAATTCCCACATCAGCCACTTCGGTGATGAGCCATCATCAACGTGTGGCCAGGCCGCCTCTGAGCACGAGCTCGTGGCTCAGTGGGGCTTCAGCTGGTAAATAATAAAGTAGTTCACTTGGAGATCGACGAGTGGCGGTGCCGGAGGAAGCGGCACGCGCGCGCGTCACCGTGCGGTTGGACGTGGCGATGGTGCTTCACCGACCCTGCTACTCGATACTAACTCGATTGTCGGAAATGGAATTCTGTTTATTTTTAAACACGAGCGTCTGGAAATAAGTTTTAGATTGCTATATAATAACTGTGTCTCCCCCACGTGAATGCGTTGGAAATTAACGACGAGGGGGCTTGACACACTGTACCGCGCATTGCGAGAACACATCTGCCTCCCACAGCACAACGCGGCAGCAGCATTGATGGATGTCACTTTCACCTCAATGAGTCTATTGTGGAGTCATACTTTGGGATTATCGAGGCATCTATAATTGAGGCTTTTTGGGTGAGATCGCGTAAATATATGTGTGTCGTTAAACCCGCTACCACCCGACACAGCCAACTAGTAAGGGTTGTCACGTAAACAGAACGTGACAATTCGTCACTATTACAGCACTAGAATGTAGTGTATAGTTTACTGTATAGTAGTATGTAGTGTATTGTGTATAGTAGTGTATAGTGTAGTGTATAGTGTAGTGTATAGTGTAGTAAACTAGTACAGCACTAACCGTTGTGTTGGAGAGCCAAGACTCAACATTTACAATCTGAGTACGACGTTTCGCCAGTAATTACAACTAGCTTCATCAGGCGACAGCCAGATTTGTGGAGAAGTCCACCTGTTTCGTTCCTTATTTAGAGTTGTAGATGTGGTGACCACCCTTCTGCGCTCTTGAGTCAACATACACGATGCATGCGCATTATGTGGGCCCATCGATCTTGTCCTTCCTGTCCACTGTGTGTATTAAAATAACCGTGCCAACGGTAACCCCGTCCGAGCAGAATATCCAGAAGTGGTCGAGTTATGTCAGCTTCCACTTCCACGTTGTCTGTTTACTCAATAATGGCTCCTGCTAGTTGTTCACATGTCAATAACAAAACTGGTCATCAGAGAGCATTGTTAGAATGTAATCACGTACTCTATAACATGCCCCATGATGTAAAAACGCGCAGCTTCCAACCCTCATCATCCACTCTGTCTACTGACCTCTATATCCACGCACCTCCGATTCGCGAAGGTTGGCTACGTACGTTGTGAAAGATTTTCAACAGGCATACGTAGTTCCCCGAAGAAGAGCCATTGCATGAAACGTCACCTATTATAAATATTTGTTTTCCTTTCTAGGCCACAGAGTGGTATTGACAAATGTGTTGAGTTGTTCACGTCTGCTTGTGCACCAACGCAGCAGCAACAGCGGCAGCGAGAGGCCACCACCACACTTTGCTGTGCCGCCTTCTCCCGGCGAGTCGCGGCACGGCTCCTCGGCGGCCACCCAGGGTAGAGGGGAGTTTCAAACACATTTGTGGAATTTGTATACAAACTACTTACGCGTTGCTGAAGTGTCATGGGAACACGAAGATTAATTTTGGTTTATATGGAGTGATCTTGCCAAGAACAGCATTTGTTGAACAAGGATAAATTCTGCTGATGAAAGCCAGACGGTCGAGACCAGTCCACAGTTTGCTTGCGTTGAACCAATGCTGCTCATTAAACACAGCAAGAAGGAATGCCGCGGGGCTAATGGGATGTGTAGGGAAGTAATCATAATTGTAATATGTTACATGCGAGGAGAGATAGATATGGGAATGATGCATCTTGTCCGCTTGTTTAAACAAATTTAAATAAATCAAAGTCGCCTCCCTGTCACTCTACTACACCGACTCCCATCGTCACTGTTCCTGTGAACTTCGTCCTCACCGAGTCACATCCGCCACAGTCAGTCGCTTCCTCGTCACTTTGCAATCGCTACTACCACGACTACCACGGTCACTGTTCGCGTGAAACTTCACTCACCTGTGCTGACCGTTCACCCACTACCACACTGCAGGTCACAATAACGCACACTCACCCACCCACTCGCTCGGCCACTCACCTGCTAATTGAACAATTCATTCGCTCACTCACCCACCCACTCTCCCACCAAACCCCTCCACCCACTTATCCGCTAATTTAACCACTCATTTGCTCACTGATTCTCCCACCCCCCACCCACCGACTCGCTCATTCACCCACTTATTTAACTACTCATTCGCTCGCTCACTCACCCACTCTCCCACCAACCCACTCACCCATACACTCACTCATCTACCCACTCACCCAGTCACACGCTCACCCACTCACCCATACACACACTCATCTACCCACTCACACGCTCACCCACTCACCCATACTCACACTCATCTACCCACTCACCCACTCACACGCTCACCCACTCACCCATACACTCACTCATCTACCCAGTCACACGCTCACCCACTCACCCACTCACCCACTCACCCACTCACCCATACACTCACTCATCTACCCACTCACCCAGTCACACGCTCACCCACTCACCCATACACACACTCATCTACCCACTCACCCAATCACACGCTCACCCACTCACCCATACACTCACTCATTTACCCTCTCACCCACTCACACGCTCACCCACTCACCCATACGCTCACTCATCTACCCACTCACACGCTCACCCATACACTCACTCATCTACCCACTCACCCACTCACACGCTCACCCACTCACCCATACTCACACTCATCTACCCACTCACCCACTCACACGCTCACCCACTCACCCATACACTCACTCATCTACCCAGTCACACGCTCACCCACTCACCCACTCACCCATACACTCACTCATCTACCCACTCACCCACTCACTCGCTCACCCACTCCCCCATACTCACACTCATCTACCCAGTCACACGCTCACCCACTCACCCATACACTCACTCATCTACCCACTCACCCACTCACACGCTCACCCACTCCACCATACGCACACTCATCTACCCAGTCACACGCTCACCCACTCACCCATACACTCACTCATCTACCCACTCACCCACTCACACGCTCACCCACTCACCCATATGCACACTCATCTACCCAGTCACACGCTCACCCACTCACCCATACACTCACTCATCTACCCACTCACCCAGTCACATGCTCACCCACTCCTCCATACTCACACTCATCTACCCACTCACCCACTCACCCATACACTCACTCATCTACCCACTTACCCACTCACTCGCTCACCCACTTGCTCTGTAAACAAAAACACATTTGTGTGAGACCTCGCTCTCAGCTTCCAACGTTGAGAGACAGCGGGGAGCTTGACATTTGAAAAATTACCCCCCCATCTGCCCCCCCCCCCATCCTTCTAGCCCACATGGCCCCCTGTCACTAATTGCGGACTAATTAGGGTACAACCGTGCACTCATGCCTAGCTGCAGCATCTGCATCAACAATTGCATGCGAATATACAACAAAAGCATACAAAGATCCCCCGTATAGTCTTTAGCAAGGCTGTTCGGGCAAGTGCTGTTAGAAGGGGGGCACCTATGAAAGCCCAAAACGGCATACGAAGGAGGTAGGTGGCCAGCACCATGCCAGGCCGCCTTTGTCTCCCTAGAGGCGATGTTTATACACAGCACCAGGTACTCACTTGAGGCTCAGTCGAACTAGGGGAGGCCCAGGACCGGTTCAGGTCATCGTCACCGGTGTTGGTAGCCGGGAAGCGGGAATTGAGGCCGGGTCACAGCCCGGGTTCGTAGCGGAGGGCGCAAGCCCGAAACACCTCGTGTGTCTGTATCGTGTGTCTGTATCACGTGCGCGTGCAATAGTCACCCGATAGAAATATGCGTAAACTTAAGCATGCCGAGGTGTGTTTTTGACGAATGCGTTTGGGTGTTTTTCCACATCGGCTATTGGGACGCTGTCAGTTATTCGACGTTTTCCTTGCACAATGACGGCTGCCTCGACACAGCAACCAAGACTTCAACAAAAGAACCAGAATGAGAAAGTTCCCCTCCGATGATGCCATTCCTTCTGGGAATCTCACCCAGATATCAGAAGCACGCTGCTGTGCGAACCGCGTGGAACAGTACCAACGTCCAGCATAATAATCACCTCATTCGAGACTCAAGCTTCATTGCACTACGTCCTGGATGTGGCACCCCTCCCTCCCGCCCTCCCGCTCCTCAAAGTCATTGGTGGTGGAACCAGCAACCACATCCTCAGAACATCAACAGCAGGCCGATTCGCGCATCTCCTTCATGAATGGAGACCTATAGAGATGCATAGAGACCCATACAGATACATAGAGACCCATAGAGATACATTGAAGACACGTCACAGGAATGCGATTGTGGCCATGCAACCCATACTATGGACCATATAGTGAACCCATAGAGAACTACAGAGATAGACACAGACTCGTAGAGATACATAGAGACTCATAGAGATACATAGAGACCCATAGAGATAGAATAAGGCAGCCAGAGCAGTGCGACTGTGGCCGTGCAACCCACAGCTACGGACCAGAATAAACTCAGAGACACGTCGAGATACACAGAGACTCATAGAGCCACCTAGAGACTCATACAGATGTGTTGTGACATCGCGGGATGTCACTGTGCTGTGCCGGCTCGAGAGGGTCCCGGCGTGCGGTGTCACGACACCGCGGACACCACGAGGGTGTGGGTGCAGTACCGGCCCTTGGGGGGCTCGGCAAGCGCCGAATGATCGTGCTGGGAGGCACCACGCTCGGCGTGCGGTGCCAGCCCTGCAGGATAGGGGGTGTGGGGGTGCCGGGGTCACTAGAGGACGTGGCACTCTGGTTGACCCGAGAGGACACGTGACCCCGGCTAAGTCTACAAAGGGGCCCCAAGTGGGAGCTAGGAGGATCACGTGGTCCGGGTCCAGATCCTGCTAAAAGGTTCTGGAAGGTGGTCGTGGCCGAGGGCGGAGCCAGCCACGCTGCAGAGAATAGAAGCCGGGTCCCCCCAGAGGGACCGGCGTTGTTGTTCATCTTGAAGAAGCCTTTGTCTACGTCCTACCGAGTCTACAACACGTGGACCCGGACCCGAGTTGTGGTCTGGTCCGTTGTAGAAGTTACATTGTAATTAGTGTAGTTAGCCTGGTGGTCACCACCATAGGTTGTTATTCTGTTGAGGGGCAGTTGCCCCGTGTGTTGGTGTTAAATAAATGTGTTGCCTCCAAGAGTACGTCTGGGACTCAGTTGAACTCACTACAGATGCACAGAGACCCATAGGGATACACTGAAGACAAGCCACAGTAGTAGTGCGACTTGGCCATGCAACACACACTACGGACCGCACAGTGAACCCAATATGGTAGTCTGCGCTCCTTCAACAGAGGAGGAGGAACAGCGGCACGACGCAAACTCTCTCTATGCTGAAGCCCTCTCGTCATGGCAGCAGCATTAGGAGCAAGAACTCTACATCGGCATCTCCTGTACCTGCAAGAACAGAACATTATAAACCATCAGGGAGAGAGACGCATTAAACTGCATCCCCCCAAGCCCACCACCCCACCCCCCGCCAGGATCCCTACGTTTCCCCCATCAAAGTGACTTTGAAGACTTCGCACTGTGAGTCTGTTGGCCGTCACCATTCACGCGCCGCGTGCTCTCTTGCAGCCTCATTTATTCATGACGGAGGCTATTTGTCTACGCCTATTGTGTAGGTCACGCGGCAGTGCGGCGAGGAGTTGCACCATGCGGTGGCGGCGGTTGGCAGTGGTGGCTGTGATGCAGCGCCATGTTGGGGGCAGCAGCGGGGGTTGGTGGATCACCACACACACATGTTGCCGTGTGAAACTCTCTCCTTTCCCGTTTCCATCTGTGATCTTGGTCTCATCAGAGCAAGCTGGCAGCATCCCTACCTTCCCTCTGCCATCCCTTACCTCCCCTACCTCTCCTTCTTTCTTCCCTTCTTCTTCCCGTCCTCCACCACTTTTATTTGTTTAATTTATTACTAGCAAAAAGTACCCGGCGTTGCCCGGGGATTAAAACTATTTCAAAACTACTCTTAAAAATGTAACAGCAGTGTGTACTGACTGTGGTGGTACCTGCTTTGACTGCAGCAGTGCATACTGTGGTGGTACCTGCTATGATTACAGCAGTGCATACCGACTGTGGTGGTACCTGCTATGATTACAGCAGTGCATAACGACTGTGGTGGTACCTGCTATCACTACAGTAGTACATGCTGACTCTATAGCAGTATTTATCGACTCTATAGCACAAAGTACTCACCTGACAGAGTGGCGTGGTGAGGTCTAGTCCCTTGCAGAGCCTCCGGCGTCGCCTAGATTGTCCAGCCGGCCAACACCCCCCCAGGAACGATGTTGCCGGCCGCTCTGCAGTAATATCTACGGCCTATAGTGGTAGCATCTACCGACTGTATAGTAGTAATACTGGTAGGAACGAAGTGGACCAGACCACCAATAGATTAATGTGTCCGTCTGTCCGTCCGTCTGTCCGACAAGATGGCCGCCGCTCCCCTTGCGATCTGTGAACTAAACAAGATGGCCGTCGCTTCCGGCGCCTCACGGCGAAACTTTAAACTTCGCTTCAAAATTACTTTACTGAAACGCAGCACGTTTTTTTTAAAAATTACTTTACTGAAACGCAGCACGTTTTTTAAACACAGAGACAAGAAATATTTATTAACACAGAGACGAGATACATTTAATCGCCTTATTTGTGCACGAAAAGCACGGCGCGAGGCCTAGTGCAGCAGGCTTCGCGAGGCCTAGTGCGGCAGGCTTATTAACACAGAGACGAGATACATTTAATCGCCTCATTTGTGCACGAAAAGCGCGGCTTCGCGAGGCCTACTGCAGAGGCTTCGCGAGGCGTAGTGCAGAAGGCTTCGCTAAGTCTACTGCAGAGAAGGCTTCGCGAGGCCTAGTGCAGTAGGCTTCGCGAGGCCTAGTGCGGCAGGCTTCGCGAGGCCTAGTGCGGGAGGCTTATTAACACAAAGACGAGATACATTTAATCGCCTTATTTGTGCACGAAAAGCGCGGCTTCGCGAGGCCTACTACAGAGGCTTCGCGAGGCCTAGTGCAGAAGGCTTCGCTAAGTCTACTGCAGAGAAGGCTTCGCAAGGCCTAGTGCAGCAGGCTTCGCGAGGCCTAGTGCGGCAGGCTTCGCGAGGCCTAGTGCGGCAGGCTTATTAACACAGAGACGAGATACATTTAATCGCCTTATTTGTGCACGAAAAGCGCGGCTTCGCGAGGCCTACTGCAGAGGCTTCGCGAGGCCTAGTGCAGAAGGCTTCGCTAAGTCTACTGCAGAGAAGGCTTCGCGAGGCCTAGTGCGACAGGCTTCGCGAGGCCTAGTGCGGGAGGCTTCGCGAGGCCTAGTGCAGAAGGTGGTGGTGGGGGGTGGTGGGGTGGTGGTGGTGGGGTTGGGTGGTGGTGGGGGGTGGTGGGGGGGTGGTGAGGGCTGGTGGGAGGGGTGGTGGGAGGGGTGGTGTTGAGGGTGGTGTTGGGGGGTCTTTAAATCTCACAGCGTTTCTTGTCAAAACAAACACTTTTAATTAACGTTACACTAGAATACAGTAATTTTTTCTTTAACTCCTCTATACCCGGTCGATATCCCTGTACCGGTACTAAGTATTATTCCTACCAGCCCACCCCGCAGGGTCCTGTTAACTGCACGCATTGTGGTGGAAGGGACATGAGACAGTGAAGAATTTAGTGTATTTTATAGGATTTTAAACCTGACCCTCACTCATACTGAAGGCGAGTGACTTGGCATGGGCCATCCTCCCCACCAAATGCGTGCGAGTTGGTATGGTCATGCACGCGTCATAAATAGGGGTTTTTTTAGGTATTTTTGGGGTTTTAGAAGGATTTGGGGGGTTTTTAGGGTTTTAAGGTTTTTTAGGGGTTTTTATGGTTTTTTTGGGGTCTTTTAGGGTTTTTTGGGGTTTTTAGAGGTGTTTTAGGGTCTTTTAGGGTCTTTTAGGGTTTTTAAAGGTTTTTTTCAGGGTTTTTGGGGTTTTAGGGTTTTTTAGGGTCTTTTTGGGTTTTTTGGGGTTTTACGGTTTTTAAGGGGGTTTGGGGTCTTTTAGGGTTTTTCAAGGTATATAGGGTTTTTTAAGGTTTTACAGGGTTTTATAGGTTTTTTGGGGGATTTTGGGGGTTTTTTTAGGGCTTTTTAGGGTTTTTTATGGTCTTTCAGGGTTTTTTGGGGGTTTTGGGTTTTTGGCGTTTTCGGGGTTTTTAGGGTCTTTTATGGTTTTAAGGGTTCTTTTAGGGTATTTTTGGGGTTTTATGGTTTTCAGGGGTTTTTATGTGTTTTTTGGGGTCTTTTAGGGTTTTTAGGGGTATTTTAGGGTTTTTTGGGGTCTTTTACGGTTTTTAGCGTTTTATAGGTTTTTTGTGGGTTTTTGGGGTTTTATGGTTTTTTGGGGTTTAAGGGTTTTTTAAGGTTTTTTTTGTGTGTTTTTTGGGGTTTAGGGTTTTTAAGGGTTATTTAGGTTTTTTCTTTTTAGGTTTTTTGGGTTTTTTAAGGTTTTGAGGTCTTTTAGGGTTTTTTGGGGTTTTTAGGGTTTTTGGAGTTTTAGGGTTTTTACGGTTTTTTGGGGTCTTTTATGGTTTTAAGGGTTTCTTAGGGTTTTTTTAGGTGTTTTGGGTTTTAGGGTTTTTTTGGCTGTTTAGGATCTTTTAGGGTTTTTTTAGGGTTTTTGGGGTTATAGGATTTTTTAGGTTTTTTGGGGGGGTTTTGGGCGTCTTTTAGGGCTTTTAGGGGTTTTATAGGGTTTTTAGGTGTTTTAAAGGGTTTTGGGTTTTTTTAGGGGTTTTGGGGTATTTTAGGTTTTTAGGGGTTTTAGGGGTTGTTAGGGTTTGTTGGTGTCTTTGAGTGTTTTTAGGGTTTTTTCTTTGGGGGTTTTTAACTTTTTGGGGTTTTTGGTTTTTCGGGGGTTTTTATGGTTTTTGGGGTTCTAGGATTTTTTAGGTTTTTGGGGGGGTTTTGGGGGTCTTTTAGGGGTTTATAGGGTTTATTAGGGTTTTTACGGTTTATTGGGGTCTTTTAGGGTTTTGTGAGGTTTTTAGGGGTTTTAAAGGGTTTTGGGGTTTTTAAGGGTTTTTGGGGTCTTTAGGGGTTTTAGGGTTTTATAGGATTTTCTTAGGGGTTTTTGTGGTCTTTTAAGGTTTTTTGGGTTTTATAAGGTTTTATAGGGTTATTGGGTTTTTAGGGGATTTTTGGGTTTTTTTCGGGTATTTATGGTTTTTGGGGATTTTTAGGGGTTTTTAGGGTTTTTTGGGGTCTTTTAGGGTTTTTTCTTTTTGGGGTTTTAAGTTTTTTAGGGTTTGTTATGGGTTTTTATGGTCTTTTAGGGTTTTTTAAGGGTTAAGGGTTTTAGGGTTTTTAGGGTTTTTAAAAGGGTTTTTGGGGTCTTTTAGGGTTTTTAGGGGTGTTTAGGGTTTTTAGTTTTTTAGTTTTTTGGGGATTTTAGGTTTTTTGGGTATTTTAGGGTTTTTGGGGGGTTTTAGGGTTTTTGAGGATTTAGGGGTTTTTAGGTTTGTTTATGGTGTTTTGGGGTCTTTTAAGGTTTTTAGGGTTTCATAGGGTTTTTAGGGTTTTTTAGGGTTTTTAGGGTTTTTTAAGGTTTTTTTCAGGGTTTTTGGGGTTTTAGGGTTTTTAGGGTCTTTTGGGTTTTTTGGGGGTTTACGGTTTTTTAAGGGGGTTTGGGGTCTTTTAGGGTTTTTCAAGGTTTATAGGGTTTTTTAAAGTTTTATATGGTTTTATAGGTTTTTATGGGGTTTTTGGGGTTTTTTTAGGGCTTTTTAGGGTTTTTTATGGTCTTTCAGGGTTTTTTGGGAGTTTTTGGGATTTTGGGGTTTTCGGGGTTTTTAGGGTCTTTTAGGGTTTTTAGGGTTCTTTTAGGGTATTTTTAGGTTTTTTGGGGTTTTATGGTTTTCAGGGGTTTCTATGTGTTTTTGGGGTCTGTTAGGGTTTTTAGGGGTATTTTAGGGTTTTTTGGGGTCTTTTACGGTTTTTAGCGTTTTATATGTTTTTGTGGGTTTTGGGGTTTTATGGTTTTTTGTTTTTTTGGGGTTTTAGGGTTTTTTAAGGTTTTTTTTTGTGTTTTTTGGGGTTTAGGGTTTTTAAGGGTTATTTAGGTTTTTTCTTTTTAGGTTTTTTGGATTTTTTTAAGGTTTTGAGGTCTTTTAGGGTTTTTTGGGGTTTTTAGGGTTTTTGGAGTTTTAGGGTTTTTAGGGTTTTTACGGTTTTTTGGGGTCTTTTATGGTTTTAAGGGTTTCTTAGGTTTTTTTTAGGTGTTTTGGGTTTTTTTGGGGTTTTTCGGGTCTTTTAGGGTTTTTTGGGGTTTAAGGGGTTTTTAGGGTTTGTTGGTGTCTTTGAGTGTTTTTAGGGTTTTTATGTTCTTTGGGCTTTTTTTTCTTTTTGGGGTTTTTGGTTTTTTTAGGGTTTGTTATGGGGTTTTATGGTCTTTTAGGGTTTTTTTAGGGTTTTTAGGGTCTTTTAGGGTTTTTCGGGGGTTTTTAGGGTTTTTAGGGTTCTAGGATTTTGTAGGTTTTTTGGGGGGTTTTGGGGGTCTTTTAGGGGTTTGTAGGGTTTTTTACGGTTTATTGGGTTTTTTTAGGGTTTTGTAAGGTTTTTAGGGGTTTTAAAGGGTTTTTGGGTTTTTAAAGGTTTTTTGGGGTCTTTTAGGGGTTTTAGGGTTTTATAGGATTTTCTTAGGGGTTTTTGTGGTCTTTTAGGGTTTTTTGGGTTTATAAGGTTTTATAGGGTTATTGGGTTTTTAGGAGATTTTTGGGGTTTTTTCGGGTATTTATGGTTTTTGGTGGTTTTTAGGGGTTTTTAGGGTTTTTTGGGGTCTTTTAGGGTTTTTTAGGGTTTTTCTTTTTGGGGTTTTAGGTTTTTTTAGGGTTTGTTATTGGTTTTTATGGTCTTTTAGGGTTTTTTAGGGGTTAAGGGTTTTAGGGTTTATAGGGTTTTTGAAAGGGTTTTTGGGGTCTTTTATGGTTTTTAGGGGTGTTTAGGGTTTTAGTTTTTTGTTTTTTTTGGGATATTAGGTTTTTTTAGGGTTTTTTGGGTATTTTAGGGTTTTTGGGGGGTTTTAGGGTTTTTGGGGATTTAGGGGTTTTTAGGTTTTTTTATGGTGTTTAGGGGTCTTTTAGGGTTTTTAGGGTTTTTAGGGTTTTTTAGGGATTGTTGGGGTCTTTTAGGGGTTTTGGGTTTTTAATGTTTTTTTGGGTTTTTGGGGTCTTTTAGGGTTTTTTGTGTTTTTTAGGGTTTTATAGGGGTTTTTGGAGTCTTTTAGGGTTTTAAAGGTTTTTAGGGTTTTATAGGGTTTTTTAGGGTTTTTTTGGGGTATTAGGGTTTTTTGTGTTTTTTTGGGTCTTTTAGGGTTTTTGAAGGGTTTTGGGGTCTTTTAGGGATTTTTTGGGGGTCTTTTAGGGGTTTTGGGGGTTTTAGAATTTTTGGGGGTTTTTATTTTTTTGGGGGGGGGTTTTAGGGTTTCTTATGGTTTTTTAGGGTTTTTTTTATCTTTTAGGGTTTTTTTGGGGTTTTGGGCGTTGTTGGGTTTTTATCGGTTTTTAAAAGGTGTTTTTGGGGTCTTTTAGGGTTTTTAGGGTTTTTAAGGTCTTTTTTTTTAGGTTTTTTGGGGTTTTTGGGGCTTTAGGGATGTGAGTGGTTTCTTATGGTTTTTTTAGGATTTTTAGGGGTTTAAGGGTTTTTAAAGGGTTTTATTTAAGTTTTAAGGGTTTTTTTGGGTTTTTGGGGTTTTTTGGGGTTTTTTAGGATTTTTAAGCTTATTTAGTTTTTTGGTTTTTTTGGGGCGTTTTACGGTTTTTATGGTCCTTTATGGTTTTTTAGCGTTTTTGGGTTTTTTTAGGTCTTTTATGGTTTTTAAGGTTAAATAGGGGGTTTAAATGGTTTTTCTGGGCTTTTAGGGATTTTTTAAGAGGTATTAGGGTTTTTAGGGTTTTATGGGGATTTATAGGGGTTTTAAATGATTTTTGGGGGTTTTAGGGTTTTATAGGGGGTTTTAAAGGGTGTTTTGTGATTTTAGGGTTTTTGAGGGCTTTTTATGGTTTTTATGGTCTTTTAAGGTTTTTTGGGGGGTTTTGGGGTTTTAGGGGTTTTTAGGTTTTTTTAGGGTTTTTTGGAGTCTTTTAGGGATTTTGTTAGGCTTTCTTAGGGTTTTTCTTGTGTTTTGGGTTTTTTTGGGTTTCTTGGGCTTTTAGTGGTTTTTAGGGTTCTGTATGTTTTTTTATGGTCTTTCATGGTGTTTTTTTAGGGTTTTTAGGGTTTCTTGGGGTCTTTTAGGGTTTTTAGGTTTTTTACGTATTTAGGGTTTTTTAGGTTTTTTGGGGTCTTTTATGGTTTTTAGGGTTTTTTACGTTTTTTTGTGGTTTTTAGAGTTTCTTAGGGTCTTTTAGGGTTTTTAAGGTTTTTTAGGCTTTTGTTTAGGGATTTTCTTTTGCGGCCGGGCGTGGTGCTGGCCACCCACCCCCTCGTGTGCCGCCCCCTCCTTAATAGGTGCTCGCTAACAGCACTTGCCCCTACAGTCTGTTGCCTCCCTATCGCCGGAACCACTCCAGTGGGGATCTGTCTGCAGATGTGGCTCATGTCAGGCAGAGATTGCAAGCAGGTGGTCCGTTGTCAACAGGTGCAATCACAAGAGCGGCGTCGGCCCAGCTGCAGAATCACGACTTGATGGATCTTGGGAGGGAAGATGAGCTGCTGGATTTTGGTGGCAGCAATGGAAGCCAGGACAGCAACCTTGACATTGCCGCAGGTAGCACAAGTTATACTGGTTGGAACCTCCTGGTTACACCAGCCCACAGGGGATTATTGTGTCCGTCCGTCCGTCCGTTGTGCAGGGAGGGGCTGGGTGGGGAGGTGCTGGGTGGGGAGGGTGGGGAAGGGCTGGGTGGGAAGGGGAGGGGCTGGGTGGGGAGGGGCTGGTCACGTGGGTGGGGGGGGGCTGGTCACGTGGGGGGGGAGAAGCTTTTTTACGTTTTTTGGGGGTTTTTAGAGTTTATTGGGGTCTTTTAGGGTTTTTAAGGTTTTTTAGGCTTTTGTTTAGGGATTTTCTTTTGTGTTTTGGGTTTTTTGGGGTTTTTAGGCTTTTAGGGGGTTTTAAGGGTTATGTTTTTTTATGGTCTTTTTGGGTTTTTGGGGTGTATTAGGGTGTTTTTTAAGGTTTTTTTTAGGGTTTAAGGGTTTTTAAGGTTTATTGGGGTCTTTTAGGGTTTTTAGGGTTTTTTTACGTGTTTAGGGGTTTATTGGGGTTTATAGGTTTTTTTGTGGTTTTAGGGTTTTATAGGGTTTTTAAGGTTTTTTGGGGGGTTTTGGGCTTTTATGGGTTTTTAGTTTTTTAGTTTCTTTGGAATTTTTTGGTTTTTAGTGGTTTTGGGGTAATTTTTTCAGTTGTTAGTGGTTTTGGGGTATTTACCCAATTTGTAATAGTTTAGCGGTATTTTTGTCAGTTTTTTATTTTTATTTATATATTTTTTCGTTTTATTTAGTTTTTTCGTGTTTTTGGTATTTTTCGGTTTTTAGTGGTTTTGGGGTAATTTTTTCAATTGTTAGTGGTTTTGGGGTATTTATCAAATTTTTAATGGTTTTGCGATATTTTTCAGTTTTTTATTTTTATGTATAGTTTTGTTTCGTTTAATTTAGTTTTTTCGTGTTTTTGGGTATTTTTCGATTTTTGTAGTTTTGGGGTCAGTTTTTCAGTTCTTAGTGGTTTTGGGGTATGTACCCATTTTTTAACGGTTTTGCGGTATTTTTTCAGTTTTTTACATATAGTTTTTTTTTCGTTTTATTTCGGTTCTTCGTGTTTTTTTAAAAGTGTTTTGGTATTTTTCGGTTTTTAGTGGTTTTGGGGTAATTTTTTCAGTTGTTAGTGGTTTTGGGGTAATTACCTAATTTTTTATGGTTTTGCGGTAATTTTTCAGTTTTAATTTTTATTTATAGTGTTTTTTTCGTTTTTTTTTTGGTATTTTTCGGTTTTAAGTGGTTTTTGGGTAAATTTTTCAGTTGTTAGTGCATTTGGGGTATTTACACAATTTTTTTATGGTTTTGCGGTATTTTTTCAGTTTTTTTTTATTTATAGTGTTTTTTTCGTTTTCTTTAGTTTTTTTGGTATTTTTCGGTTTTTAGTGCATTATAATTATTATACCATATTACAATTAGGGCCTTGTGTCAATGAGAGATTTTGAGGTTTGGTGACTGCAGTAGAGGACACAGAGAGAGACACTTAATCAAACAAAGTTCGCAACACAGAGTCGGTCAACACACAATTAACGCATAGCCTGGCTGATTGCGTTCTTCCACAGATTGCTAAACTAAGCGAGAGAATTGAAGCAAACGCGATCAGGCGAGGGCAGGAGGCAAGGCCCCGCGTTGTAAAGTTCCAACCTGGACATCGCTTCCATGCTCGCTGCTACTCAATTGACATCCCTACGAGAGAGAGAGCGAGGCTCTACCTCGGTACACAACCACCACCACCACAACCACCACCACCACCACCACCACAACCACAACAACCACCACCACAACAACCACCACCACCACAACCACCACCACCACAACCACCACAACCACCACCACAACCACCACAACCACCACAACCACAACCACCACAACCACAACAACTACAACCACCACAACCACAACAACCACCACAACCGCGATGAGAATTTCTCACCTCGGATTTCAGTTCCTGTTACCTCGTGACGTCACTCTCGGGGTACAAGACACTCCCCTCGCACAACGAGTCGATCGTTTACTTAAATAAATTATGTTAATGAGCCCCTCCCATACGTGGAGGGATGGGGCGCGGATGCTGAATACATCGCGACGGCTTTCACGAATATATTATGTTAATGAGGTGCCAGTCACCGGGCGTCCAAATAAGGATTGGCATTGAAAGATATCGGTTGCGGCCGAGCGGAAGTGACGTCAGGAGGTGGGCGAATGCCTTGGTGACATGACGTCACTAGCGAAGCACACCTCCCCCTCGCGTTTGACGCCGATGAGGTCACGCTGAGCGGTGACGTCAGAGGGCGGGGTCAGAGTTCAAGTTTGTTGACAGAAGGGGAGCGGCAGTGTCGTGGTGAGCGCTGCGCTCCGCACCGACCAGCCGAGTTCCATTCCCGCTCGTGGCCAACACCGCCAGTGACGACTTTCTGAGCCGGTCCTGAGCCTCCCCTACGTCGACTCAGCCTCAAACGAGTACCCGGTGCGGTGTGTCAACATCGCCACTGGGGAGACAAAGGCGGCCGGGTGTGGGGCTGGCCACCCACCCCCTCGTGTGCCGTCCCACCCGTAATAGGTGCTCGCTAACAGCACTTGCCCCTACAGTCTGTTAAGGCTATACGGAGGATCTTTGTCTTTGTGTTAGGTTCAAACTTAATTTGTGTTAGATGCTCGCTAACAGCACTTGCCCCAACATTCTGTCCAGGCTATACGGGCGATCTTTGTCTGTGTGTTGGGAGCAAGTTTGAGTGGCATGTAACCGTGGGAGTTGAACGGGCACCTGCTGCTACTGACAATCGTTGACAACGGTTGGATAGACGCTGATAGACACACACAGACAAGACCAGGTGAACAGACACAGACAAGAGGAACAGAGACGGAGAAAGATACACAGAGACTAAAAAACACAGGCAGAGAGACACACAGAGGCGAACAGAGACACAGACGGACAGAGATGTTGAATCGAACTCGCTGAACTCGCTCCATTGAAAGAGATTCCTCGATCTTTGCCCATGCCCAGAAGTCGTTCTAGTTTCTATTTATTTCATTGTGTGTGGTGTGTAGTGTAAGCCATGTGGGATATCGATGTACACGGACATGAAAAACATCAGCAGACAAGACGTCTTTCATACTCTTTGGTTCTTTCGGTAAAGTCACGTAGGTAAAATAAACAAATGACGAAGTTTCGATCGCAACACGAGCGGTCGTCCTCAGGCGAAAACATCCAGACATTGTCGCGGCAGAAGTCACGTGAGCTACAGCTGAGCATTGTTGTCATGCGGTGGGCTCACGCGAAATTGATTTCTGCAACACGAAGGTACTTTGAAAACCCACTGGCGATGTTCTTTTATATAAGCGCACAACTTTATCTATCTGTATTCTTAGTTCTTTCTTAAAATTCTTAATTTTTATTTCATTTTTTACCTACGTGACTTTACAGAAAGAACTAAGAATATGAATCCTTGCAGTCACGAAAGCTTCAATCTAGAATTAATCTGTGATGAATGCTGCACTTTCCGTCGTTTTCATGCAGGGGGCGCTATAACCCTACGCGCCTCTGCATGAGCGACGGAGGCGCAGGGACAGACGTTCGACCACGTTGGAATCGATCTGCAGACGGCGGTCTTCTGGCACGGCCAGCTCTGTGTCGCCTCATCTCAATCCCGCGATCCGGGGATTCGAACCGAATCCCCGGCAAGGCCATCTACTTAACGACGAGAGAAAATTCACACGAAATGTCGTTTTCAATTAAGTCTTCCAGATGTAAAATGATATAAGCTTTTAATGAAGAAATACAATCATAAAATTCAAAACATAATACAATTCAAAGTTGTTTCATTTTAAAACTTCAAAACGGAGCATTGGGAGTTGGCGTGGATGCGTCGTTCGTGTGCAATTTTCTTTGTGCCTTTCCTGGCCCAAGGCCGTAAATGGTTGAGGGGCACCGCAGGCGGTCAAGGCTTGCTTCAATCCATGGTTGTCAACATCCAGACGTTAATCAGCAAGGACCATTTCTTGTCCTAGTTCGCCAACATATAAGACATCAAGCAAAATTCTCATGAGTGTTGTTGTGGAGAATGCATCTACTAGATGTGCTCTGCCTTGTAACCAAATACAAATCTGTACCAAAAATGTATTTCAAATGTGCTCTTAAAATTACCTCCTTGCTATGTGTGTTCTCTGGTGTTTTATAAGAGCAGATGACTGTGCAAACGCCTTCCCACACACTGCACTTGAAGGGTTTCTCTCCCGTGTGTGTTCTCTGGTATGTTACAAGAGCAGATGAATGTGCAAACGCCCTCCCACACACACTGCACTTGAAGGGTTTCTCTCCTGTGTGAGTTCTCTAGTGCCGTGTCAAATGTTCAGGACGATCCGTGCTGTATGCACACCGGTCGCATTGATGCCTTTTTGCACCAAGCTGCGCCGAGTGCCTTTGCTCCATGAGACCAATTCTGCAGAGGCAGCGACAGCTGCAGACAGACAAAAAAGAATACCCACACCATCTACACGTCAGTATCGAGGCACAGAGGAATGCATATACACAGTCACACGTCACTTACACGTCTATAGTTATTCATATATTTATGATATATAAAAAAAAGTGTCCCAAATTCATCACACGGGCTGTTATGGCACACAATGAGAGGCCAAATGGTCATAAACATGCCTGGAAGCCCTCGTATCTTCAAAATGAACGCTAACCCAAAACTCAGCACACAATTTGGCTTCAAAATGAATGTTTATGAAAGCTAAATTCAGCTGACATAGCAAAGGGTGTTGAAAATAATACTATTTGTGTCATGCACAAATGCATAAATTAATGTTCAATCACAACTTAGAGGTGTGAAGCCAGGCACAGATGTCCTTGATTGCTGGGATGAGCAGTTCCGACTTCAGCTGCTGCACGTGTGTGCTGTGATCACTTCCTGACTCCATTCTTACAAAGAGTTCCAGAGGAAAACTAAAATAAACTACTGTTTTGATATAACCTCTGTGCTCAATAGAGTTAATAGACTTTACTGCAAATACAAACTTGACACTGTCACACACTCAGAGGTGGAGCCAGGATTTTCAGATAGGGGGGGAAACCCCTCCAGCAATGAAAAATGACAGGAGTTGTTAGTAAGTAAGGAGTTGTTAGTGAGAAAGGAGTTGTTAGTAAGAAAGGACTTGTCCCTTGCTTTTCATTCGACGCGTGTGATCGTCATCGTGCTCGCTGAACGTGTTGATGCCTTCAGGAAAGAAAAATAGACTTTTGTATTTTGGGGGGGGGGGGGGGGGAATGACCATGACGTATGTGGCATCAACCCGCATCACACCTGAGCTAAGCGCTCTGCAATGCTTACCCCCCTACCACATGGCTCTTCGCGCGCCGTACTTCTACAGCTGTTCACAGCGTGCCGGGAGATTTTAGGTGGCGCTTCGCTCCTGGCCGATGAAGTCAATGGCTTCTCGGAGTTTCAATACAAATCCGTGTGAAGAACGGGTACAACTGCCATCTTAAATATAAAGCAGAACTTACACGTGTTTGTTTGTGTGCAGCAGCAAAAACTCTCCAACGCTGAGCTCTGGCGTCATGAAATTTTCACAGCTTATGCTGTCTGAAATGTCTAAGCGAACGCCGCGTCATTCCCTTCCCGAGTGGCAAAAATCGACCTGACGTAGCAGTGGGTTCAGGTTGAATTTCCTTGAGTGAAAACATCCGATTTAGGTAAATTGAAGTGTTTCGGCTTCTTTCTTGCAAGCATCAATTTTTTCAGGGTTTTTCAGTGAATTATGAGGGAATATTAAATTAATCCAAGACAAGAATCCAAGTCCCGGGCAAAGCCGGGTAGTGAAGCTAGTTACTAATAAACCCCAATGATCCTATCGAAATTACGGATTTCTATCGGATCGTTGGGGGGGCAAGTGCCACCCCACCCCCACTGGCTCCACCACTGTCACACACTGGCACGGTTCACAGGTGGTGGTGTGTCCAGACCCACGCCTGGCCACCTTTAACCTGCTCAGTATTAATGCTTCCTCACTCCACCAAGTAATTCATTGAGGATCAACCAACACAGCCGAGGCTGCGTGTCTCTCTGTGGTGAGATGTTAACTACCTGTCCTGGCATACAGGAAGTCGTGGGTTCCATCCTGACCCTGACGCCTGCTGTATATTTGTAGTTTTCGTGTCTCTCTCTCTCTCCCCGTGGTCACGTGGATTTCCTTCCCGATCCTCGGGTTACCCCTCCACATGTAGAGAGTGAATACCGCCACGCGTCTAGAGTGAATACCGCCACACGTCTAGAGTGAATACCGCCACGCGTCTAGAGTGAACACCGCCACACGTCTAGAGTGAACACCGCCACACGTCTAGAGCGAACACCGCCACGCGTCTAGAGTGAACACCGCCACACGTCCAGAGTGAACTCTGCCACTTGTCTTGAGTGAACACCGCCACGCGGTGTTCACTTTGAAACAAGAGCAGTACAGCAGCTCAAGCGGGTGTGGCCTGGTAAAAAATGAAAAAAAACTGTGTGAATATTTAAAACAAAACAAAGTTACAAAGTAGCGAGCCAGGTGAAGGGAAATTAAAACTTAAGCAGAGAGAGAGAGATGACACAAAAACACACAGAGAGAGACACACACATAGACACACAGAGAGAGATGACAGAGAGACACACAGAGAGAGACACACAGACACAGAGAGAGATGACACAGAGACACACAGAGAGAGAGAGAGACACACATAGACACACAGAGAGAGATGACACAGAGACACACAGAGAGAGACATACATAGGCACACAGAGAAACAACGCCTCTGTGTTGAGGCCTTAAATAGAGAGAGGGGGGGGGTAGAGAAACTAGCACGTCAATGCAAGGCCGTAGCCATGGAGTCAACATTGGGGGGGACCAAATATTCCACGGGTCTGGGGTCCCCCCCCCCAGAAAAATATATAAATTTGAAAACTATTTTCCTGCCATTTCCTCCCTAAAATATTTTAAAAAGTTCACTAACACATGGGATGGACTTTATTTTATTTGATACAATAATGTCTAATAGTGTATTGTAATACATTGCTCTGTTTTTTCTTTTTTACCTTTCTTGTAATGGCAGAGATTAGGGATTCATAAAGTACAACGCAATCATATAAACAGGAATCTATGCATTGTGATATGAAGACAAGTCCAGATTTCGTGGCCGAGGTTTAGCAAATTGTTGTCTTTATTAACAGAGCATGGCAATTATTATTTACAAATATTTTTACAGAAACATATTGAGGGGGCATATTTGATTATAATACTTATTATAACATATTATAACATTATAATTATGACATATTATACTTATTATAACATAATTAATAAATATTAATAATAATTATAACATATTATACTTATTATAACATTATAATTATTATATATTATAACATAATACTATACTTATTATAACATGTTATAATGACGGCCTTGTGTCAATGAGAGACTTGGAGGTTTGGTGACTGCACAGAGAGAGAGAGAGACACTTCATGTAATGCAACACAGAGAGTCGGTCAACACACCAACTCACGTACTCTTAGGTATTTTCGGTAAAGTCACCACGTAGGTAAAAAATGAAATTAAAATTAATAAAAGTAAAAATAGAAATAAAATAATAAAATTATAATAAATCACGCCTCACTTGATGCAGCAAATTATAGTCTACATTATAGACTGCCAGTACACTCACCCAGCTTAATAACCAGGCTACAGTCTACATTATAGACTGCCAGTACACTCACCCAGCTTAATAACCAGGCTACAGTCTACATTATAGACTGCCAGTACACTCACCCAGCTTAATAACCAGGCTACAGTCTACATTATAGACTGCCAGTACACTCACCCAGCTTAATAACCAGGCTACAGTCTACATTATAGACTGCCAGTACACTCACCCAGCTTAATAACCAGGCTACAGTCTACATTATAGACTGCCAGTACACTCACCCAGCTTAATAACCAGGCTACAGTCTACATTATAGACTGCCAGTACACTCACCCAGCTTAATAACCACGCTACAGTCTACATTATAGACTGCCAGTACACTCACCCAGCTTAATAACCAGGCTACAGTCTACATTATAGACTGCCAGTACACTCACCCAGCTTAATAACCACGCTACAGTCTACATTATAGACTGCCAGTACACTCACCCAGCTTAATAACCAGGCTACAGTCTACATTATAGACTGCCAGTACACTCACCCAGCTGAATAACCAGGCTACAGTCTACATTATAGACTGCCAGTACACTCACCCAGCTTAATAACCAGGCTACAGTCTACATTATAGACTGCCAGTACACTCACCCAGCTTAATAACCACGCTACAGTCTACATTATAGACTGCCAGTACACTCACCCAGCTTAATAACCAGGCTACAGTCTACATTATAGACTGCCAGTACACTCACCCAGCTTAATAACCAGGCTACAGTCTACATTATAGACTGCCAGTACACTCACCCAGCTTAATAACCACGCTACAGTCTACATTATAGACTGCCAGTACACTCACCCAGCTTAATAACCAGGCTACAGTCTACATTATAGACTGCCAGTACACTCACCCAGCTTAATAACCAGGCTACAGTCTACATTATAGACTGCCAGTACACTCACCCAGCTTAATAACCAGGCTACAGTCTACATTATAGACTGCCAGTACACTCACCCAGCTTAATAACCAGGCTACAGTCTACATTATAGACTGCCAGTACACTCACCCAGCTTAATAACCAGGCTACAGTCTACATTATAGACTGCCAGTACACTCACCCAGCTTAATAACCAGGCTACAGTCTACATTATAGACTGCCAGTACACTCACCCAGCTTAATAACCAGGCTACAGTCTACATTATAGACTGCCAGTACACTCACCCAGCTTAATAACCAGGCTACAGTCTACATTATAGACTGCCAGTACACTCACCCAGCTTAATAACTAGGCTACAGTCTACATTATAGACTGCCAGTACACTCACCCAGCTTAATAACCAGGCTACAGTCTACATTATAGACTGCCAGTACACTCACCCAGCTTAATAACCAGGCTACAGTCTACATTATAGATTAAATTAATAAAAACGCCTCACTTGATACAGCAAATGTGGCTGTGACGGTGCCACCTGATGACGGAGACTTGTGTTGCCTCCGAAACGTCGTGATTTGTTTATATTTTATTTCTATTTTTACTTTTATGAATTTGTATTCATTTCTTACCTACATGGTGACTTCACCTAGAACTAACGCATCGCCTGGCTGATCGCGTTCTTCCACAGGTCTCTAAACTATCTTCTTGATTCTTTCGGTAAAGTCACTTAGAATGGAAATAATAAAAATAAAAGGGAATATTATTTTATTATTTCCATTCTACGTGATATAAAACATAATAAAATTCTATAGTTTTATTGTTTTATTTTATTACTTCCCTTCTACGTGACTTCACCGAAAGAACCAAGAAGATGAATCACTGCAGTCACGAAAGCTTTAAATCGAAATTGCTCAACTAAGCGAGAGAATTGAAGCGAACGCCATCAGGCGAGGGCAGGAGGCAAGGCCCCGCGTTGTAAAGTTCCAAAGTGGACATCGCTTCCATGCTCGCTGCTACTCAATTGACATCCCTACGAGAGAGAGAGCGAGGCTCTACCTCGGTAAACAACAACAACCACAACAACAACAACCACCACAACAACAACAACCACAACCGCGATGAGAATTTCTCACCTCAGATTTCAGTTCCCGCGCGGAGCGTCAACTTTCCGTTACCTCGTGACGTCACACTGCAGCAGCAGGTGACATGACGTCACTTGTGGGGTACAAGACACCTCCCACAATGAGCGGCTCTGTAACTTACATAAATTATGTTAATGAGCCTGGCCCAATCGTGGAGGGATGGGCTGTGGGTGCCGAACCGGTCACAACGAACTCGTGACGTCTTTCACGAATAAATTATGTTAATGAGCCCCCAGTCAGTGGGTGTGGCTTTGCCCAAATAAGGATAGTACTTGAACAGATAACGGAAGTGACCCAGGCAGAGGTGACGTCACGCTCCCTTGAGACGGGTTGGTGTGAAATCTTTGGTGACATGACGTCACTAGCAAGGTACACCTCCCCCTGGCGTTTCACGCCGATGAGGTCATGCTGAGTGGTGACGTCACGTAGCGGGATTAGAGTTTAAGTTGATTAAGATTAATTTTCCATTGCTCCCTCCCTTGAACAGAGACCCCTTGGGTGTGTGTGCTCAGCTCAACAATGTGGACATTATTGTGTGTGTACACACACATGGACAGTGTGTACACACGTGTACATTGTGTGTGTGTATGTACACTGTGTGTGTGTATGTACACTGTGTGTGTGTGTACACTGTGTGTGTGTACACTGCGTGTGTACACTGTGTACATTGTGTGTGTACACTGTGTGTGTGTACACTGTGTGATGGCTGGGTGTATGGAATTTATGTGGTTGAGGAATTGGTCTAGAGCAGGCCGGCCATGTGGCCAGATGACAAAAGTGGCATCTACGTACCTCTTCCACAAGGTCGGGCGTAGAGTGGCAGTCTGGATGGCGTCAGTCTCAAATTTCTCCATGAAGACGTTGGCTACAACCGGAGATAGGGGGGAGCCCATTGGGGTGCCCTCAGTTTTCTTGTAGAAAGTTCCATTCCAGGTGAAGTATGTATTGGTTAAGCAGTGTCTCACCAGGGGGGGTACCCCAGCATTCAGGCTTTGATGAACCAAGTCTTCAATGATTGCGATGGTATCAGGTACAGGAACTTTGGTGAATAAGGAAACCACATCAAAACTGACAAGCAGGTCGTCTGGGGACAGGGAAACGTCGTGAGAATTGTATTTTATTATGTTTAATTTTTATTATTTTATTATTTCCCTTCTACGTGACTTTACCGAAAGAACCAAGAAGATTTACTGTTTGTTTTCTACCTGATGACGATTGCTTGTGTTGCAATCGAAACGTCCTATTCTATTATTTAATTTATTTCCTTTCTACGTTACTTTACCGAAAGAACCAAAAAGCAAAATGAAAATTCGCTGAAATAACTTGACCAACATGGTTGCTTCTTCTTGGTTCTTTCGGTAAAGTCACGTAGAAGGGAAGTAATAAAATAATACAAATAAAACATAATAAAATAATTCTCACGACGTTTATTATGTTTTATTTATATTATTTTATTACTTCCCTTCTACGCGACGACTTTACCGAAAGAAGAAAGAAGATGAATCCCTGCTGCAGTCACGAAAGCTTTAAATCGAAATTTAACATGGTTGCTGCAGCGCCACCGTGTGGACACATAGTGCAACTGCAGCGCCTCAGCGCGCTAATTGTAGCAGTGGAACTGTTCGGTGTCTTCACGGCTTCATTGCAGCCAACCCGCAGCAGCGTGGGGGGGCTGGTCACGTGGGTGGGGGAGGGGCGGGGCTGGTCACGTGGGCTGGGGGAGGGGCGGGGCTGGTCACGTGGGCTGGGGGAGGGGCGGGGCTGGTCACGTGGGGGGGAGGGGCTGGTCACGTGGGTGGGGGGGGGTGGGGGGGCTGGTCACGTGGGTGGGGGGGGGCTGGTCACGTGGGCTGGGGGAGGGGTGGGGCTGGTCACGTGGGCTGGGGGAGGGGGAGGGGCGGGGCTGGTCACGTGGGCTGGGGGAGGGGCGGGGCTGGTCACGTGGGCTGGGGGAGGGGGAGGGGCGGGGCTGGTCACGTGGGCTGGGGGAGGGGGAGGGGCGGGGCTGGTCACGTGGGCTGGGGGAGGGGGCGGGGCTGGTCACGTGGGCTGGGGGAGGGGGAGGGGCGGGGCTGGTCACGTGGGCTGGGGGAGGGGGGCGGGGCTGGTCACGTGGGCTGGGGGAGGGGCGGGGCTGGTCACGTGGGCTGGGGGAGGGGCGGGGCTGGTCACGTGGGCTGGGGGAGGGGGAGGGGCGGGGCTGGTCACGTGGGCTGGGGGAGGGGGCGGGGCTGGTCACGTGGGCTGGGGGAGGGGGAGGGGCGGGGCTGGTCACGTGGGCTGGGGGAGGGGGAGGGGCGGGGCTGGTCACGTGGGCTGGGGGAGGGGGGCGGGGCTGGTCACGTGGGCTGGGGGAGGGGCGGGGCTGGTCACGTGGGCTGGGGGAGGGGCGGGGCTGGTCACGTGGGCTGGGAGAGGGGGAGGGGCGGGGCTGGTCACGTGGGCTGAGGGAGGGGCGGGGCTGGTCACGTGGGCTGAGGGAGGGGCGGGGCTGGTCACGTGGGCTGGGGGAGGGGGAGGGGTTGTTTAGGGCGCCCACGCGCGTGGTGACGTCATCGCGCTCGGGTTCGTGGGCGCCCCCGTGCGTGCTGACGTCATCGTGCTCGGGTTGGCGGGCTCCCCCGTGCGTGCTGACGTCATCGCGCTCGGTTTGGTGGGCGCCCCCGTGCGTGGTGACGTCATCGCGCTCGGTTTGGTGGGCGCCCCGTGCGTGGTGACGTCATCGCGCTTGGGTTGGTGGGCGCAGCCGTGCGTGGTGACGTCATCGCGCTCGGTTTGGTGGGCGCCCCCGTGCGTGCTGACGTCATCGCGCTCAGGTAGATAGGCGCCCCCGTGCGTGGTGACGTCATCGCGCGGGGGGGGAGGGGCTGGTTACGTGGGCGGGGGGGGGGCTGGTAACGTGGGCGGGGGGGGGCTGGTCACGTGGGCGGGGGGGGGCTGGTCACGTGGGCGGGGTAGGGGAGGGAATGGTAACGTGGGCAGATGGGGAGGAGCTGGTCACGTGGGCGGGGGGGGCTGGTCACGTGGGCGGGGGGGTCTGGTTGGGGCGCCCCCGTGCGTGATGACGTCATCGCGCTCGGGTTGGTGGGCGCCCCCGTGTGGTGACGTCATCGCGCTCGGGTTGGCGGGCGCCCCCGTGCGTGGTGACGTCATCGCGCTCGGGTTGGCGGGCGCCCACGTGTGTGGTGACGTCATCGCGCTCGTGGTGGTGGGCGGTCCCCCACTTACGAACACCACCCCCCCCCCCCGCAAACCCCCACTTACGAACACCCCCCCCCTCATACCCCCACTTACGAACACCACTCCCCCGCATACCCCCACTTACGAACACCACCCCCCCCGCATACCCCCACTTACGAACACCACCCCCCGCATTCCCCCACTTACGAACACCACCCCCCCCGCATTCCCCCACTTACGAACACCACCCCCCGCATTCCCCCACTTACGAACACCACCCCCCCGCATACCCCCACTTACGAACACCACCCCCCCCCCGCATTCCCCCACTTACGAACACCACCCCCCCCGCATACCCCCACTTACGAACACCACCCCCCCCCCCGCATACCCCACTTACGAATAATAACAGGGGAGTCATTTGTGAGTGCGAAGGGACTGGTGGCCACGGGAGGTAATCATCACCAGCGGTGCCAGGCTAGGTGTCTGTACCCCCCCACTCACCCCCCGGTGCCAGGCTAGGTGTCTGTACCTCCCCCCCCACTCTCTCTGTGTCTCTCTCTCTGCTTGTTAAATCATCACCACCACGATGCCAGGCTAGGTGCCTGTACCTCCCCCCACTCACCCCCCCCCCCCGGTGCCAGGCTAGGTGTCTGTACCCACCCCCACTCACCCCCCTCTCTCTGTCTCTCTCTGCTTGTTAAATCATCACCACCACGGTGCCAGGCTAGGTGTCTCTACCCCCTCCCACTCACCCCCGGTGCCAGGCTATACGGGCGATCTTTGTGTGTTGGGAGCAAGTTTGAGTGTCATGTAACCGTGGGAGTTGAACGGGCGCCTGCTGCTACTGACAATCGTTGACAACGGTTGGATAGACGCTGATAGACACACACACACAGACAAGACCAGGTGGACAGACACAGACAAGAGGAACAGAGACTGAAAAAGATACACAGAGACTAAAAAACACAGGCAGAGAGACACACAGAGGCGAACAGAGACACAGAGGCGAACAGAGATGTTGAATCGAACTCGCTGAACTCGCTCCATTGAAAGAGATTCCTCGATCTTTGTCCATCCCCAGAAGTCGTTCTAGTTTCTATTTATTTCATTGTGTGTGGTGTGTAGTGTAAGTCATGTGGGATATCGATGTACACGGACATGAACAACATCAGCAGACAAGACGTCTTTCATACTCTTTGGTTCTTTCGGTAAAGTCACATAAATTTTTAATTCGTGTTGTTGAGAATGTATCTCCTCTACGTGTAACTTTAAGTGGTTTGCCTTGTAACAGATGAATGATCCGAGTGTGCTCCCTATTTCAAAGACAATGAGTTGCTCCAGAGGGAGACGCTTCCTGAACACACAAAAAAACCCTTTGACCTGTATCACAAGAACAATGAGCCTCACCTGAGTGATCTGTACAGGTTACTTGCAAAACACACACTGTGTCCTAACATCACTTATTCAATGTTTGACCCTTATAGACAAAATGGTACATGTACGCACACAATCAGACAAGTATTCATTCAAAATTAGTGACAGGCATATTAACAAAATTGAATTACTGCACTGAAATATACTGCATTAGGTTACATTGCATTAACAAGAAGCTAATTTTAAAAAATACGCACCGTCTGCTTAACAGTGTATGTACAACATACTAATGCACCATTCAAAACGAGTCGGCCATTGCATGCTGGTGTCTGGGTCAAAATTGATAAAAATTCTAAACATTACCTACAAACTCCACAACTGAGATGCCACATCAACCATCGCCCCCTACTGACAGGCTCTTGTCCACATGCAGGCCGGTGCAGGGCCACCACCTTGTGCCACACAGGGGCAGCTGCTACTTGGGGATGCTCTTCGAGTGTTTGAGACGAGAAACGATACAAAACTCCGAATTGCCGAGGCAATTAAGCAAGCACAATATAAATGCAATTGATAACATTGAATGCTTGGGAGCTTATTGGCATTCGCTCCTGGTTAGAGGTCTACCCAACACACAGGTCCACAAAGACTGGCCGCTCTTACCCTGCAGGTTGAACCTAGGAACTGAGTGTTCAACTTCACATTCTTGTCATTAGAGGCCTGTGACAATGGTGCATCTATTGGAGCGGCATCGTCTAAGGCAGTGGTTCTTTACCTTGTTGGAGGTACTGAACCCCACCAGTTTCATATGCGCATTCACAGAACCCTTCTTAATTGGAAAAATAAAATATTTTTTCAAATTGAAAACATAGGTACATGTTTTACTGGTGCACAATCATATGAGTCAGGTGTGTGTCTTAACCTCCGCCGAACCCCTGAGACTGACTCACCGAACCCCTGGGGTTCGATCGAACCCAGGTAAAGAACCACTGGTCAAAGGCTTACGCATCTCCCGGGTCTCCATTTGACTTTGTATTGTCTCGGAGGAAGTCCACCCACACCTCCACTTCCACAAACTGCTGGGAGTTGCCTCGCTCTGCCTCACAGTCAGAATTCTCCTCCTGCTTCACGTTGCCTCCATCGATGTGAAAGTCCGATTTGGGAGTTGAATCTTCATCTTCACATTTTACCTTCACTTCTTCGCTTTTCACCATCACGTCTTCACATTTCACCTTCACCTCTTCATATCTCACCTTGATTTCTTTAAAAGTGTCCAAGCTGGGATTTTCTTCCAGTTCTTGTTTGATGAGGGATGGGCTCATTGCGGCACTTTGACTTTCACAAGCTGATTTCACACTCCACTCCTGGTGGATCTTCTGATGCTTGCGTGATCTCTGGTGTTTTTGAAGATGTGCTAACTGAGCAAACGCCTTCCCGCACGGAATGCACTTGAAGGGTTTCTCTCCCGTGTGTGTTCTCTGGTGTGCTATAAGAGAAGATGCATTTATAAACGACTTCCCACACACACTGCACTTGAAGGGTTTCTCTCCCGTGTGTGTTCTCTGGTGTATTACAAGAGTAGATGAACGTGTAAACGCCTTTCCACACACACTGCACTTGAAGGGTTTCTCTCCTGTGTGTGTTCTCTGGTGTATTACAAGAGTAGATGAATGTGAAAATGCCTTCGCACACACACTGCACTTGAAGGGTTTTTCTCCCGTGTGCGTTCTCTGGTGTGCTACAAGATGAGCTGAAAGTGCAAACGTCGTCCCACACACACTGCACTTGAAGGGTTTTTCTCCCGTGTGTGTTCTCTGGTGTGCTACAAGATGAGCTGAAAGTGCAAACGTCTTCCCACACACACTGCACTTGAAGGGTTTCTCTCCCGCGTGTATTCTCTGGTGTTTTACAAGATGAGCTGAACGTGTAAACGCCCTCCCACACACACTGCACTTGAAGGGTTTCTCTCCCGTGTGTGTTCTCTGGTGTATTACAAGAGCAGATGACTGTGTAAACGCCTTCCCACACACACTGCACTTGAAGGGTTTCTCTCCTGTGTGAGTTCTCTGGTGCCGTGTCAAATTTCCAGGACAATCCGTGCTGTATGCACACCGGTCGCATTGTTGCCTTTTTGCACCGAGCTGCGCCGAGTGCCTTTGCTCCATGAGACCAATTCTGCAGAGGCAGCGACAGCTGCAGACAGAAACAAAGAATATCCACACCATCTACACGTCAGTATCGAGGCACAGAGGAATGCATATACACAGTCACACGTGACTTACACGTCTATAGTTATTCATATATTTATGATATAGTAAAAAAAAGTGTCCCAAATTCATCACACGGGCTGTTATGGTACACAATGAGAGGGCAAATGGTCATAAACATGCCTGGAAGCCCTCGTATCTTCAAAATGAACGTTAACCCGAAACTCAGAGCACACAATTTCAGCTGTTTGGCTTCAAAATAAATGTTTATGAAAGCTAAATTCAGCTGACATAGCAAAGGGTGTTGAAAATAATACTATTTGTGTCATGCACAAATGCATAAATTAATGTTCAATCGCAACTTAGAGGTGCGAAGCCAGGCACAGATGTCCTTGATTGCTGGGATGAGCAGTTCCGACTTCAGCTGCTGCACGTGTGTGCTGTGATCACTTCCTGACTCCATTCTTACAAAGAGTTCCAGAGGAAAACTAAAATAAACTACTGTTTTGATATAACCTCTGTGCTCAATAGAGTTAATAGACTTTACTGCAAATACAAACTTGACACTGTCACACACTCAGAGGTGGAGCCAGGATTTTCAGGTGGGGGGGGGAAACCCCTCCAGCAATGAAAAATTACAGGAGTTGTTAGTAAGTAAGGAGTTGTTAGTAAGAAAGGACTTGTCCCTTGCTTTTCATTCGACGCGTGTGATCGTCATCGCGCTCGCTGAACGTGTTGATGCCTTCAGGAAAGAAAAATAGACTTTTGTATTTTGGGGGGGGGGGGAATGACCATGACGTATGTGGCATCAACCCGCATCACACCTGAGCTAAGCGCTCTGCAATGCTTACCCCCCTACCACATGGCTCTTCGCGCGCCGTACTTCTACAGCTGTTCACAGCGTGCCGGGAGATTTTAGGTGGCGCTTCGCTCCTGGCCGATGAAGTCAATGGCTTCTCGGAGTTTCAATACAAATCCGTGTGAAGAACGGGTACAACTGCCATCTTCTTAAATATAAAGCAGAACTTACACGTGTTTGTTTGTGTGCAGCAGCAAAAACTCTCCAACGCTGAGCTCTGGCGTCATGAAATTTTCACAGCTTATGCTGTCTGAAATGTCTAGGCGAACGCCGCGTCATTCCCTTCCCGAGTGGCAAAAATCGACCTGACGTAGCAGTGGGTTCAGGTTGAATTTCCTTGAGTGAAAACATCCGATTTAGGAAAATTGAAGTGTTTCGGCTTCTTTCTTGCAAGCATCAATTTTTTCAGGGTTTTTCAGTGAATTATGAGGGAATATTAAATTAATCCAAGACAAGAATCCAAGTCCCGGGCGAAGCCGGGTAGTGAAGCTAGTTACTAATAAACCCCAATGATCCTATCGGGGGGGCACGTGCCACCCCACCCCCACTGGCTCCACCACTGTCACACACTGGCATGGTTCACAGGTGGTGGTGTGTCCAGACCCACGCCTGGCCACCTTCACCTGCTCAGTATTAATGCTTCCTCACTCCACCAAGTAATTCATTGAGGATCAACCAACACAGCCGAGGCTGCGTGTCTCTCTGTGGTGAGATATTAACTACCTGTCCTGGCATACAGGAAGTCGTGGGTTCGATCCCGACCCTGACGCCCGCTGTATATTTGTAGTTTACGTGTCTCTCTCTCTCTCTCTCCCCGTGGTCGCGTGGATTTCCTTCCCGATCCTCGGGTTACCCCTCCACATGTAGAGTGAACACCGCCACGCGTCTAGAGTGAACACCGCCACGCGTCTAGAGTGAACACCGCCACGCGTCTAGAGTGAACACCGCCACGCGTCTAGAGTGAACACCGCCACGCGTCTAGAGTGAACACCGCCACGCGTCTAGAGTGAACACCAACACGCGTCTAGAGTGAACACCGCCACGCGTCTAGAGTGAACACCACCACGCGTCTAGAGTGAACACCGCCACGTGTCTAGAGTGAACACCGCCACGCGTCTAGAGTGAACACCGCCACGCGTCCAGAGTGAACACGGCCACGCGTCTAGAGTGAACACCGCCACGTGTCTAGAGTGAACACCGCCACGCGTCTAGAGTGAACACCGCCACGCGTCTAGAGTGAACACCGCCACGTGTCTAGTGAACACCGCCACGCGTCTAGAGTGAACACCACCACGCGTCTAGAGTGAACACCGCCACGCGTCTAGAGTGAACACCGCCACGCGTCTAGAGTGAACACCGCCACGCGTCTAGAGTGAACACCGCCACGCGTCCAGAGTGAACACGGCCACGCGTCTAGAGTGAAAACCGCCACGTGTCTAGAGTGAACACCACCACGCGTCTAGAGTGAACACCGCCACGTGTCTAGAGTGAACACCGCCACGTGTCTAGAGTGAACACCGCCACGCGTCTAGAGTGAACACCGCCACGTGTCTAGAGTGAACACCGCCACGCGTCTAGAGTGAACACCGCCACGCGTCCAGAGTGAACACGGCCACGCGTCTAGAGTGAACACCGCCACGTGTCTAGAGTGAACACCGCCACGCGTCTAGAGTGAACACCGCCACGCGTCTAGAGTGAACACCGCCACGCGTCTAGAGTGAACACCGCCACGCGTCTAGAGTGAACACCGCCACGCGTCTAGAGTGAACACCGCCACGCGTCTAGAGTGAACACCGCCACGCGTCTAGAGTGAACACCGCCACGCGTCCAGAGTGAACACGGCCACGCGTCTAGAGTGAACACCGCCACGTGTCTAGAGTGAACACCACCACGCGTCTAGAGTGAACACCGCCACGTGTCTAGAGTGAACACCGCCACGTGTCTAGAGTGAACACCGCCACGTGTCTAGAGTGAACACCGCCACGTGTCTAGAGTGAACACCACCACGTGTCTAGAGTGAACACCGCCACGCGTCTAGAGTGAACACGGCCACGTGTCTAGAGTGAACACCGCCACGCGTCTAGAGTGAACACCACCACGCGTCCAGAGTGAACACCGCCACGCGTCTAGAGTGAACACGGCCACGTGTCTAGAGTGAACACGGCCACGTGTCTAGAGTGAACACCGCCACGCGTCTAGAGTGAACACCGCCACGCGTCTAGAGTGAACACCACCACGCGTCTAGAGTGAACACCGCCACGCGTCTAGAGTGAACACCGCCACGCGTCTAGAGTGAACACCACCACGCGTCTAGAGTGAACACCGCCACGTGTCTAGAGTGAACACCACCACACGTCTAGAGTGAACACCACCACGCTGTTGACGAGCCTCACCTTGTTGTTATTGTTGTTGTGGGCAGGTCGCTTCTGGAAACAAGAGCGGTACAGCAGCTCAAGCGGGCGTGGCCTGGTAAAAAATGAAAAAAAACTGTGAATATTTAAAACAAAACAAAGTTACAAAGTAGCGAGCCAGGTGAAGGGAAATTAAAACTTAAGCAAGATACTCTTTGGTTCTTTCGGTAAAGTCACATAGAATAAATAAATACATTATGTAATAGCATACGACGTTTCAACTGCAACACAAGCAATCATCATCAGGTACAAATGAAAGAGAAAAAAAACCTATTAAACTTAGAGTCAGCTAACATAACAGTCAACACCCTACCTGGTTGATAATGTTCTTCCAAAGATTGCTCAATTTGAGAGAGAGACACGGAGACACAGACAGACACATAAGCAGAGAGAGAGACACACAGACACACAGAGAGAGACACACATAGACACACAGAGAGAGACACACAGACACACAGAGAGAGATGACACAGAGAGACACACAGAGAGAGACACACATCGACACACAGAGAGAGATGACACAGAGACACAGAGAGAGAGACACACATCGACACACAGAGAGAGATGACACAGAGACACACAGAGAGAGACACACATAGGCACACAGAGAAACAACGCCTCTGTGTTGAGGCCTTAAATAGAGAGAGAGGGGGGGGTAGAGAAACTAGCACGTCAATGCAAGGCCGTAGCCATGGAGTCAACATTGGGGGGGACCAAATCTTCCACGGGTCTGGGGTCCCCCCCCCAGAAAAATATCTAAATTAGAAAACTAATTTCCTGCCATTTCCTCCCTAAAATATTTTTAAAAGTTCACTAGCACATGGCATGGACACAATAATGTCTAATAGTGTATTGTAATACCTTTCTTGTTTCATAGTATGCAATGGCAGAGATTAGGGATTCATAAAGTACAACGCAATCCTATAAACAGGAATCTATGCATTGTTATATGAAGACAAGTCCAGATTTCGTGGCCAAGGTTTAGCAAATGGTTGTCTTTATTAACAGAGCATCGCAATTATTATTTACAAATTTTTTTACAGAAACATATTGGGGGGGCATATTTGATTATTATACTTATTATAACATATTATAACATTATATTAATATATATTAATATAATAATTATAATATATTATACTTATTATAACATTATAATTAATAAATATTATAACATAATATTATACTTATTATAACATGTTATAATGACGGCCTTGTGTCAATGAGAGACTTGGAGGTTTGGTGACTGCACAGAGAGAGAGAGAGACACTTCATGTAATGCAACACAGAGAGTCGGTCAACACACCAACTAACGTACTCTTAGGTTTTTTCGGTAAAGTCACCACGTAGGTAAAAAATGAAATTAAAATTAATAAAAGTAAAAACAAAATAATAAAATTATAATAAATCACGCCTCACTTGATGCAGAAAATTATAGTCTACATTATAGACTGCCAGTACACTCACCCAGCTTAATAACCAGGCTACAGTCTACATTATAGACTGCCAGTACGTGCACGTGTGTGCACACACGTGCACTTCTGTGTGCACGTGTGTGCACGTGCGTGCGTGCGCGTGCGTGCGCGTGCACGTGTGTGCGTGCGCGTGCGTGCGCGTGTGTGCACGTGCGTGCACACACGCACGTGCGCGCACACATGAGTCAGGTGTGTGTCTTAACCTCCGCCGAACCCCTGAGACTGACTCACCGAACCCCAGGGGTTCGATCGAACCCCAGGTTAAGAACCACTGGTCTAAGGCTTACGCATCTCCCGGGTCTCCATTTGACTTTGTATTGTCTCGGAGGAAGTCCACCCACACCTCCACTTCCACAAACTGCTGGGAGTCGCCTCGCTCTGCCTCACAGTCCGAATTCTCCTCCTGCTTCACGTTGTCTCCATCGATGTGAAGGTCCGATTTGGGAGTTGAATCGTCATCTTCACATTTTACCTTCACTTCTTGGCTCTTCACCATCACGTCTTCACATTTCACCTTCACCTCTTCATATTTCACCTCGATTTCTTTAGAAGTGTCCAAGCTGAGATTTTCTTCCGGTTCTTGTTTGATGAGGGATGGGCTCATTGAGGCACTTTGACATTCACAAGCTGATTTCAGACTCCACTCCTTGTGGATCTTCTGATGCTTGTGTGTTCTCTGGTGTCTTTGAAGATTTCGTGAAAGTGTAAACGCCTTCTCACACACACTGCGCTTGAAGGGTTTCTCTCCCGTGTGTGTTCTCTTGTGTCTTACAAGAGCAGATGAATCTGAAAACGCCTTCCCACATACACTGCACTTGAAGGGTTTCTCTCCCGTGTGTGTTCTCTTGTGTGTTACAAGAGTAGATAACTGTGCAAACGCCTTCCCACACACACTGCACTTGAAGGGTTTCTCTCCTGTGTGAGTTCTCTGGTGCCGTGTCAAATTTCCAGGACAATCCGTGCTGTATGCACACCGGTCGCATTGATGCCTTTTTGCACCGAGCTGCGCCGAGTGCCTTTGCTCCATGAGACAAATTCTGCAGAGGAAGCGACAACTGCAGACAGAAAAAAGAGAATATCCACACCATCTACACGTCAGTATCGATGCACAGAGGAATGCATATACAGTCACACATGACTTACACATTTATACTTATTCATATATTCATGATATAGTGAAAAAGTGTTCCAAATTCATCACACGGGCTGTTATGGCACACAATGAGAGGTCAAGTGGTTAGAAACGTGCCTGGAAGCCCTCGTATCTTCAAAATGAACGTTAACCCAAAACTCAGAGCACACAATTTCAGCTGTTTTGCTTCAAAATAAATGTTTATGAAAGCTAAATTCAGCTGACATAGCAAAGGGTGTTTAAAATAATACTATTTGTGTCATGCACAAATGCATAAATTAATGTTCAATCGCAACTTAGAGGTGTGAAGCCAGGCACAGATGTCCTTAATTGCTGGGATGAGCAGTTCTGACTTCAGCTGCTGCACGTGTGTGCTGTGATCACTTCCTGACTCCATTCTTACAAAGAGTTCCAGAGGAAAACTAAAATAAACTACCGTTTTGATATAACCTCTGGGCTCAATAGAGTTAATAGACTTTACTGCAAATACAAACTTGACACTGTCACACACTCAGAGGTGGAGCCAGGATTTTCAGGTAGGGGGGGGGAAACCCCTCCAGCAATGAAAAATTACAGGAGTTGTTATTAAGTAAGGAGTTGTTAGTGAGAAAGGAGTTGTTAGTAAGAAAGGACTTGTCCCTTGCTTTTCATTCGACGCGTGTGATCGTCATCGCGCTCGCTGAACGTGTTGATGCCTTCAGGAAAGAAAAATAGACTTTTGTATTTTGGGGGGGGGGGGGGGGAATGACCATGACGTATGTGGCATCAACCCGCATCACACCTGAGCTAAGCGCTCTGCAATGCTTACCCCCCTACCACATGGCTCTTCGCGCGCCGTACTTCTACAGCTGTTCACAGCGTGCCGGGAGATTTTAGGTGGCGCTTCGCTCCTGGCCGATTAAGTCATTGGCTTCTCGGAGTTTCAATCCTAATCCGTGTGAAGAACGGGTACAACTGCCATCTTAAATATAAAGTAGAACTTACACCTGTTTGTTTGTGTGCAGCAGCAAAAACTCTCCAACGCTGTGCTCTGGCGTCATGAAATTTTCACAGCTTATGCTGTCTGGAATGTCTAAGCGAGCGCCGCGTCATTCCCTTCCCGAGTGGCAAAAATCGACCTGACGTAGCAGTGGGTTCAGGTTGAATTTCCTTGAGTGAAAACATCCGATTTAGGAAAATTGAAGTGTTTCGGCTTCTTTCTTGCAAGCATCAATTTTTTCAGGGTTTTTCAGTGAATTATGAGGGAATATTAAATTAATCCAAGACAAGAATCCAAGTCCCGGGCGAAGCCGGGTAGTGAAGCTAGTTACTAATAAACCCCAATGATCCTATCGGGGGGGCACGTGCCACCCCACCCCCACTGGCTCCACCACTGTCACACACTGGCATGGTTCACAGGTAGTGGTGTGTCCAGACCCACGCCTGGCCACCTTCACCTGCTCAGTATTAATGCTTCCTCACTCCACCAAGTAATTCATTGAGGATCAACCAACACAGCCGAGGCTGCGTGTCTCTCTGTGGTGAGATATTAACTACCTGTCCTGGCATACAGGAAGTCGTGGGTTCGATCCCGACCCTGACGCCCGCTGTATATTTGTAGTTTACGTGTCTCTCTCTCTCTCTCTCCCCGTGGTCGCGTGGATTTCCTTCCCGATCCTCGGGTTACCCCTCCACATGTAGAGTGAACACCGCCACGCGTCTAGAGTGAACACCGCCACGCGTCTAGAGTGAACACCGCCACGCGTCTAGAGTGAACACCGCCACGCGTCTAGAGTGAACACCGCCACGCGTCTAGAGTGAACACCGCCACGCGTCTAGAGTGAACACCACCACGCGTCTAGAGTGAACACCGCCACGCGTCTAGAGTGAACACCACCACGCGTCTAGAGTGAACACCGCCACGTGTCTAGAGTGAACACCGCCACGCGTCTAGAGTGAACACCGCCACGCGTCCAGAGTGAACACCGCCACGCGTCCAGAGTGAACACGGCCACGCGTCTAGAGTGAACACCGCCACGTGTCTAGAGTGAACACCGCCACGCGTCTAGAGTGAACACCGCCACGCGTCTAGAGTGAACACCGCCACGTGTCTAGTGAACACCGCCACGCGTCTAGAGTGAACACCGCCACGCGTCTAGAGTGAACACCGCCACGCGTCTAGAGTGACCACCGCCACGCGTCTAGAGTGAACACCGCCACGCGTCTAGAGTGAACACCGCCACGCGTCCAGAGTGAACACGGCCACGCGTCTAGAGTGAACACCGCCACGTGTCTAGAGTGAACACCACCACGCGTCTAGAGTGAACACCGCCACGTGTCTAGAGTGAACACCGCCACGTGTCTAGAGTGAACACCGCCACGTGTCTAGAGTGAACACCGCCACGTGTCTAGAGTGAACACCACCACGTGTCTAGAGTGAACACCGCCACGCGTCTAGAGTGAACACGGCCACGCGTCTAGAGTGAACACCGCCACGCGTCTAGAGTGAACATCGCCACGTGTCTAGAGTGAACACCGCCACGCGTCTAGAGTGAACACCGCCACGCGTCCAGAGTGAACACGGCCACGCGTCTAGAGTGAACACCGCCACGTGTCTAGAGTGAACACCGCCACGCGTCTAGAGTGAACACCGCCACGCGTCTAGAGTGAACACCGCCACGCGTCTAGAGTGAACACCGCCACGCGTCTAGAGTGAACACCGCCACGCGTCTAGAGTGAACACCGCCACGCGTCTAGAGTGAACACCGCCACGCGTCTAGAGTGAACACCGCCACGCGTCTAGAGTGAACACCGCCACGCGTCTAGAGTGAACACCGCCACGCGTCCAGAGTGAACACCGCCACGTGTCTAGAGTGAACACCACCACGTGTCTAGAGTGAACACCACCACGTGTCTAGAGTGAACACGGCCACGTGTCTAGAGTGAACACCGCCACGCGTCTAGAGTGAACACCGCCACGCGTCTAGAGTGAACACCACCACGCGTCTAGAGTGAACACCGCCACGCGTCTAGAGTGAACACCGCCACGCGTCTAGAGTGAACACCACCACGCGTCTAGAGTGAACACCGCCACGTGTCTAGAGTGAACACCACCACACGTCTAGAGTGAACACCACCACGCTGTTGACGAGCCTCACCTTGTTGTTATTGTTGTTGTGGGCAGGTCGCTTCTGGAAACAAGAGCGGTACAGCAGCTCAAGCGGGCGTGGCCTGGTAAAAAATGAAAAAAAACTGTGAATATTTAAAACAAAACAAAGTTACAAAGTAGCGAGCCAGGTGAAGGGAAATTAAAACTTAAGCAAGATACTCTTTGGTTCTTTCGGTAAAGTCACATAGAATAAATAAATACATTATGTAATAGCATACGACGTTTCAACTGCAACACAAGCAATCATCATCAGGTACAAATGAAAGAGAAAAAAAACCTATTAAACTTAGAGTCAGCTAACATAACAGTCAACACCCTACCTGGTTGATAATGTTCTTCCAAAGATTGCTCAATTTGAGAGAGAGACACGGAGACACAGACAGACACATAAGCAGAGAGAGAGACACACAGACACACAGAGAGAGACACACATAGACACACAGAGAGAGACACACAGACACACAGAGAGAGATGACACAGAGAGACACACAGAGAGAGACACACATCGACACACAGAGAGAGATGACACAGAGACACAGAGAGAGAGACACACATCGACACACAGAGAGAGATGACACAGAGACACACAGAGAGAGACACACATAGGCACACAGAGAAACAACGCCTCTGTGTTGAGGCCTTAAATAGAGAGAGAGGGGGGGGTAGAGAAACTAGCACGTCAATGCAAGGCCGTAGCCATGGAGTCAACATTGGGGGGGACCAAATCTTCCACGGGTCTGGGGTCCCCCCCCCAGAAAAATATCTAAATTAGAAAACTAATTTCCTGCCATTTCCTCCCTAAAAATTTTTTAAAAATTCACTAGCACATGGCATGGACACAATAATGTCTAATAGTGTATTGTAATACCTTTCTTGTTTCATAGTATGCAATGGCAGAGATTAGGGATTCATAAAGTACAACGCAATCCTATAAACAGGAATCTATGCATTGTTATATGAAGACAAGTCCAGATTTCGTGGCCAAGGTTTAGCAAATGGTTCTTTATTAACAGAGCATCGCAATTATTATTTACAAATTTTTTTACAGAAACATATTGGGGGGGCATATTTGATTATTATACTTATTATAACATATTATAACATTATATTAATATATATTAATATAATAATTATAATATATTATACTTATTATAACATTATAATTAATAAATATTATAACATAATATTATACTTATTATAACATGTTATAATGACGGCCTTGTGTCAATGAGAGACTTGGAGGTTTGGTGACTGCACAGAGAGAGAGAGAGAGACACTTCATGTAATGCAACACAGAGAGTCGGTCAACACACCAACTAACGTACTCTTAGGTTTTTTCGGTAAAGTCACCACGTAGGTAAAAAATGAAATTAAAATTAATAAAAGTAAAAACAAAATAATAAAATTATAATAAATCACGCCTCACTTGATGCAGAAAATTATAGTCTACATTATAGACTGCCAGTACACTCACCCAGCTTAATAACCAGGCTACAGTCTACATTATAGACTGCCAGTACGTGCACGTGTGTGCACACACGTGCACTTCTGTGTGCACGTGTGTGCACGTGCGTGCACGTGTGTGCACGTGCGTGCGTGCGCGTGCGTGCGCGTGCACGTGCGTGCACGTGTGCGTGCGCGTGCGTGCGCGTGTGTGCACACACGCACGTGCGCGCACACATGAGTCAGGTGTGTGTCTTAACCTCCGCCGAACCCCTGAGACTGACTCACCGAACCCCAGGGGTTCGATCGAACCCCAGGTTAAGAACCACTGGTCTAAGGCTTACGCATCTCCCGGGTCTCCATTTGACTTTGTATTGTCTCGGAGGAAGTCCACCCACACCTCCACTTCCACAAACTGCTGGGAGTCGCCTCGCTCTGCCTCACAGTCCGAATTCTCCTCCTGCTTCACGTTGTCTCCATCGATGTGAAGGTCCGATTTGGGAGTTGAATCGTCATCTTCACATTTTACCTTCACTTCTTGGCTCTTCACCATCACGTCTTCACATTTCACCTTCACCTCTTCATATTTCACCTCGATTTCTTTAAAAGTGTCCAAGCTGAGATTTTCTTCCGGTTCTTGTTTGATGAGGGATGGGCTCATTGAGGCACTTTGACATTCACAAGCTGATTTCAGACTCCACTCCTTGTGGATCTTCTGATGCTTGTGTGTTCTCTGGTGTCTTTGAAGATTTCGTGAAAGTGTAAACGCCTTCTCACACACACTGCGCTTGAAGGGTTTCTCTCCCGTGTGTGTTCTCTTGTGTCTTACAAGAGCAGATGAATCTGAAAACGCCTTCCCACACACACTGCACTTGAAGGGTTTCTCTCCCGTGTGTGTTCTCTTGTGTCTTACAAGAGCAGATGAATCTGAAAACGTCTTCCCACATACACTGCACTTGAAGGGTTTCTCTCCCGTGTGTGTTCTCTTGTGTGTTACAAGAGAAGATGAATCTGAAAACGCCTTCCCACACACACTGCACTTGAAGGGTTTCTCTCCCGTGTGTGTTCTCTGGTGTATTACAAGAGTAGATGAACGTGCAAACACCTTCCCACACACACTGCACTTGAAGGGTTTCTCTCCCGTGTGTGTTTTCTGGTGTATTACAAGAGTAGATGAACATGCAAACGCCTTCCCACATACACTGCACTTGAAGGGTTTCTCTCCCGTGTGTGTTCTCTTGTGTGTTACAAGAGTAGATAACTGTGCAAACGCCTTCCCACACACACTGCACTTGAAGGGTTTCTCTCCTGTGTGAGTTCTCTGGTGCCGTGTCAAATTTCCAGGACAATCCGTGCTGTATGCACACCGGTCGCATTGATGCCTTTTTGCACCGAGCTGCGCCGAGTGCCTTTGCTCCATGAGACAAATTCTGCAGAGGAAGCGACAACTGCAGACAGAAAAAAGAGAATATCCACACCATCTACACGTCAGTATCGATGCACAGAGGAATGCATATACAGTCACACATGACTTACACATTTATACTTATTCATATATTCATGATATAGTGAAAAAGTGTTCCAAATTCATCACACGGGCTGTTATGGCACACAATGAGAGGTCAAGTGGTTAGAAACGTGCCTGGAAGCCCTCGTATCTTCAAAATGAACGTTAACCCAAAACTCAGAGCACACAATTTCAGCTGTTTTGCTTCAAAATAAATGTTTATGAAAGCTAAATTCAGCTGACATAGCAAAGGGTGTTTAAAATAATACTATTTGTGTCATGCACAAATGCATAAATTAATGTTCAATCGCAACTTAGAGGTGTGAAGCCAGGCACAGATGTCCTTGATTGCTGGGATGAGCAGTTCCGACTTCAGCTGCTGCACGTGTGTGCTGTGATCACTTCCTGACTCCATTCTTACAAAGAGTTCCAGAGGAAAACTAAAATAAACTACTGTTTTGATATAACCTCTGTGCTCAATAGAGTTAATAGACTTTACTGCAAATACAAACTTGACACTGTCACACACTCAGAGGTGGAGCCAGGATTTTCAGGTAGGGGGGGGGAAACCCCTCCAGCAATGAAAAATTACAGGAGTTGTTAGTAAGTAAGGAGTTGTTAGTAAGAAAGGACTTGTCCCTTGCTTTTCATTCGACGCGTGTGATCGTCATCGCGCTCGCTGAACGTGTTGATGCCTTCAGGAAAGAAAAATAGACTTTTGTATTTTGGGGGGGGGGGGGGGGGGGGAATGACCATGACGTATGTGGCATCAACCCGCATCACACCTGAGCTAAGCGCTCTGCAATGCTTACCCCCCTACCACATGGCTCTTCGCGCGCCGTACTTCTACAGCTGTTCACAGCGTGCCGGGAGATTTTAGGTGGCGCTTCGCTCCTGGCCGATTAAGTCATTGGCTTCTCGGAGTTTCAATACAAATCCGTGTGAAGAACGGGTACAACTGCCATCTTAAATATAAAGCAGAACTTACACCTGTTTGTTTGTGTGCAGCAGCAAAAACTCTCCAACGCTGAGCTCTGGCGTCATGAAATTTCACAGCTTATGCTGTCTGGAATGTCTAAGCGAGCGCCGCGTCATTCCCTTCCCGAGTGGCAAAAATCGACCTGACGTATTTAGGTAAATTGAAGTGTTTCGGCTTCTTTCTTGCAAGCATCAATTTTTTCAGGGTTTTTCATTGAATTATGAGGGAATATTAAATTAATCCAAGACAAGAATCCAAGTCCCGGGCAAAGCCGGGTAGTGAAGCTAGTTACTAATAAACCCCAATGATCCTATCGAAATTACGGATTTCTATCGGATCGTTGGGGGGGCAAGTGCCACCCCACCCCCACTGGCTCCACCACTGTCACACACTGTCACGGTTCACAGGTGGTGGTGTGTCCAGACCCACGCCTGGCCACCTTTAACCTGCTCAGTATTAATGCTTCCTCACTCCACCAAGTAATCCATTGAGGATCAACCAACACAGCCGAGGCTGCGTGTCTCTCTGTGGTGAGATGTTCACTACCTGTCCTGGCATACAGGAAGTCGTGGGTTCCATCCTGACCCTGACGCCTGCTGTATATTTGTAGTTTACGTGTCTCTCTCTCTCTCCCCGTGGTCGCGTGGATTTCCTTCCCGATCCTCGGGTTACCCCTCCACATGTAGAGAGTGAACACCGCCACGCGTCTAGAGTGAACACCGCCACACGTCTAGAGTGAACACCGCCACGCGTCTAGAGCGAACATCGCCACGTGTCTAGAGTGATCACCGCCACGTGTCTAGAGTGATCACCGCCACGCGTCTAGAGTGATCACCGCCACGTGTCTAGAGTGATCACCGCCACGTGTCTAGAGTGATCACCGCCACGCGTCTAGAGTGAACACCGCCACGTGTCTAGAGTGAACACCGCCACGTGTCTAGAGTGATCACCGCCACGCGTCTAGAGTGAACACCGCCACGCGTCTAGAGTGAACACCGCCACGCTGTTGACGAGCCTCACCTTGTTGTTGTTGTTGTTGTGGGCAGGTCGCTTCTGAAAACAAGAGCGGTACAGCAGCTCAAGCGGGCGTGGCCTGGTAAAAAATGAAAAAAAACTGTGTGAATATTTAAAACAAAACAAAGTTACAAAGTAGCGAGCCAGGTGAAGGGAAATTAAAACTTAAGCAGAGAGAGAGAGATGACACAAAAACACACAGAGAGAGACACACACATAGACACACAGAGAGAGATGACAGAGAGACACACAGAGAGAGACACACAGACACAGAGAGAGATGACACAGAGACACACAGAGAGAGAGAGACACACATAGACACACAGAGAGAGATGACACAGAGACACACAGAGAGAGACACACATAGGCACACAGAGAAACAACGCCTCTGTGTTGAGGCCTTAAATAGAGAGAGGGGGGGGGTAGAGAAACTAGCACGTCAATGCAAGGCCGTAGCCATGGAGTCAACATTGGGGGGGACCAAATATTCCAGGGGTCTGGGGTCCCCCCCCCCAGAAAAATATATAAATTTGAAAACTATTTTCCTGCCATTTCCTCCCTAAAATATTTTAAAAAGTTCACTAACACATGGGATGGACTTTGTTTTATTTGATACAACAATGTCTAATAGTGTATTGTAATACATTGCTCTGTTTTTTCTTTTTTACCTTTTCTTGTTTCATAGTGTGTAATGGCAGAGATTAGGGATTCATAAAGTACAACGCAATCCTATAAACAGGAATCTATGCATTGTGATATGAAGACAAGTCCAGATTTCGTGGCCAAGGTTTAGCAAATTGTTGTCTTTATTAACAGAGCATCGCAATTTTTATTTACAAATATTTTTACAGAAACATATTGGGAAGGCATATTTGATTTTTATACTTATCATAACATATTATAACATTATAATTATAACATATTATACTTATTATAACATTATATATTATAACATAATATTATACTTATGTTATAATGACGGCCTTGTGTCAATGAGAGACTTGGAGGTTTGGTGACTGCACAGAGAGAGAGAGACACTTTATGTAATGCAACACAGAGAGTCGGTCAACACACCAACTAACGTACTCTTAGGTTTTTTCGGTAAAGTCACCACGTAGGTAAAAAATTAAATTTAAATTAATAAAAGTAAAAATAGAAATAAAATAATAAAATTATAATAAATCACGCCTCACTTGATGCAGCAAATTATAGTCTACATTATAGACTGCCAGTACACTCACCCAGCTTAATAACCAGGCTACAGTCTACATTATAGACTGCCAGTACACTCACCCAGCTTAATAACCAGGCTACAGTCTACATTATAGACTGCCAGTACACTCACCCAGCTTAATAACCAGGCTACAGTCTACATTATAGACTGCCAGTACACTCACCCAGCTTAATAACCAGGCTGCAGTCTACATTATAGACTGCCAGTACACTCACCCAGCTTAATAACCAGGCTACAGTCTACATTATAGACTGCCAGTACACTCACCCAGCTTAATAACCAGGCTACAGTCTGCATTATAGACTGCCAGTACACTCACCCAGCTTAATAACCAGGCTACAGTCTACATTATACCCTGCCAGTACACTCACCCAGCTTAATAACCAGGCTACAGTCTACATTATAGACTGCCAGTACACTCACCCAGCTTAATAACCAGGCTACAGTCTACATTATAGACTGCCAGTACACTCACCCAGCTTAATAACCAGGCTACAGTCTACATTATAGACTGCCAGTACACTCACCCAGCTTAATAACCAGGCTACAGTCTACATTATACCCTGCCAGTACACTCACCCAGCTTAATAACCAGGCTACAGTCTACATTATAGACTGCCAGTACACTCACCCAGCTTAATAACCAGGCTACAGTCTACATTATAGACTGCCAGTACACTCACCCAGCTTAATAACCAGGCTAGTCTACATTATAGACTGCCAGTACACTCACCCAGCTTAATAACCAGGCTACAGTCTACATTATACCCTGCCAGTACACTCACCCAGCTTAATAACCAGGCTACAGTCTACATTATAGACTGCCAGTACACTCACCCAGCTTAATAACCAGGCTACAGTCTACATTATGGACTGCCAGTACACTCACCCAGCTTAATAACCAGGCTACAGTCTACATTATACCCTGCCAGTACACTCACCCAGCTTAATAACCAGGCTACAGTCTACATTATAGACTGCCAGTACACTCACCCAGCTTAATAACCAGGCTACAGTCTACATTATAGACTGCCAGTACACTCACCCAGCTTAATAACCAGGCTACAGTCTACATTATAGACTGCCAGTACACTCACCCAGCTTAATAACCAGGCTACAGTCTGCATTATAGACTGCCAGTACACTCACCCAGCTTAATAACCAGGCTACAGTCTGCATTATAGACTGCCAGTACACTCACCCAGCTTAATAACCAGGCTACAGTCTGCATTATAGACTGCCAGTACACTCACCCAGCTTAATAACCAGGCTACAGTCTACATTATACCCTGCCAGTACACTCACCCAGCTTAATAACCAGGCTACAGTCTACATTATGGACTGCCAGTACACTCACCCAGCTTAATAACCAGGCTACAGTCTACATTATACCCTGCCAGTACACTCACCCAGCTTAATAACCAGGCTACAGTCTACATTATAGACTGCCAGTACACTCACCCAGCTTAATAACCAGGCTACAGTCTACATTATGGACTGCCAGTACACTCACCCAGCTTAATAACCAGGCTACAGTCTACATTATACCCTGCCAGTACACTCACCCAGCTTAATAACCAGGCTACAGTCTACATTATAGACTGCCAGTACACTCACCCAGCTTAATAACCAGGCTACAGTCTACATTATAGACTGCCAGTACACTCACCCAGCTTAATAACCAGGCTACAGTCTACATTATAGACTGCCAGTACACTCACCCAGCTTAATAACCAGGCTACAGTCTGCATTATAGACTGCCAGTACACTCACCCAGCTTAATAACCAGGCTACAGTCTGCATTATAGACTGCCAGTACACTCACCCAGCTTAATAACCAGGCTACAGTCTGCATTATAGACTGCCAGTACACTCACCCAGCTTAATAACCAGGCTACAGTCTACATTATAGACTGCCAGTACACTCACCCAGCTTAATAACCAGGCTACAGTCTACATTATAGACTGCCAGTACACTCACCCAGCTTAATAACCAGGCTACAGTCTACATTATAGACTGCCAGTACACTCACCCAGCTTAATAACCAGGCTACAGTCTACATTATAGATTAAATTAATAAAAACGCCTCACTTGATACAGCAAATGTGGCTGTGACGGTGCCACCTGATGACGGAGACTTGTGTTGCCTCCGAAACGTCGTGATTTGTTTATATTTTATTTCTATTTTTACTTTTATGAATTTGTATTCATTTCTTACCTACATGGTGACTTCACCTAGAACTAACGCGTCGCCTGGCTGATCGCGTTCTTCCACAGGTTGCTAAACTATATTCTTGGTTCTTTCGGGAAAGTCACTTAGAATGGAAATAATAGAAATAAAAGGGAATATTATTTCATTATTTCCATTCTACGTGATATAAAACATAATTAAATTGTATAGTTTTATTGTTTTATTTTTTTATTTCTATTCTACGTGACTTCACCGAAAGAACCAAGAAGATGAATCACTGCAGTCACGAAAGCTTTAAATCGAAATTGCTCAACTAAGCGAGAGAATTGAAGCGAACGCGACCAGGCGAGGGCAGGAGGCAAGGCCCCGCGTTGTAAAGTTCCAAAGTGGACATCGCTTCCATGCTCGCTGCTACTCAATTGACATCCCTACGAGAGAGAGAGCGAGGCTCTACCTCGGTAAACAACAACAACAACCACAACAACAACAATCACCACAACAACAACCACAACCGCGATGAGATTTTCTCACCTCAGATTTCAGTTCCCGCGCGGAGCGTCAACTTTCCGTTACCTCGTGACGTCACGCGGCAGCAGCAGGTGACATGACGTCACTTGTGGGGTACAAGACACCTCCCACAATGAGCGGCTCTGTAACTTACATAAATTATGTTAATGAGCCTGGCCCAATCGTGGAGGGATGGGCCGTGGGTGCCGAACCGGTCACAACGAACTCGTGACGTCTTTCACGAATAAATTATGTTAATGAGCCGCCAGTCAGTGGGTGTGGCTTTGCCCAAATAAGGATAGTACTTGAACAGATAACGGAAGTGACCCAGGCAGAGGTGACGTCACGCTCCCTTGAGACGGGTTGGGGTGAAATCTTTGGTGACATGACGTCACTAGCAAGGTACACCTCCCCCTGGCGTTTCACGCCGATGAGGTCATGCTGAGTGGTGACGTCACGTAGCGGGATTAGAGTTTAAGTTGATTAAGATTAATTTTCCATTGCTCCCTCCCTTGAACAGAGACCCCTTGGGTGTGTGTGCTCAGCTCAACAATGTGGACATTATTGTGTGTGTACACACACATGGACAGTGTGTACACACGTGTACATTGTGTGTGTATGTACACTGTGTGTGTATGTACACTGTGTGTGTATGTACACTGTGTGTGTGTACACTGTGTGTGTGTACACTGTGTGTGTGTACACTGTGTGTGTGTACACTGTGTGTGTGTACACTGTGTGTGTGTACACTGTGTGATGGCTGGGTGTATGGAATTTATGTGGTTGAGGAATTGGTCTAGAGCAGGCCGGCCATGTGGCCAGATGACAAAAGTGTCATCTACGTACCTCTTCCACAAGGTCGGGCGTAGAGTGGCAGTCTGGATGGCGTCAGTCTCAAATTTCTCCATGAAGACGTTGGCTACAACCGGAGATAGGGGGGAGCCCATTGGGGTGCCCTCAGTTTTCTTGTAGAAAGTTCCATTCCAGGTGAAGTATGTATTGGTTAAGCAGTGTCTCACCAGGGGGGGTACCCCAGCATTCAGGCTTTGATGAACCAAGTCTTCAATGATTGCGATGGTGTCAGGTACAGGAACTTTGGTGAATAAGGAAACCACATCAAAACTGACAAGCAGGTCGTCTGGGGACAGGGAAACGTCGTGAGAATTGTATTTTATTATGTTTAATTTTTATTATTTTATTATTTCCCTTCTACGTGACTTTACCGAAAGAACCAAGAAGATTTACTGTTTGTTTTCTACCTGATGACGATTGCTTGTGTTGCAATCGAAACGTCCTATTCTATTATTTAATTTATTTACTTTCTACGTTACTTTACCGAAAGAACCAAAAAGCAAAATGAAAATTCGCTGAAATAACTTGACCAACATGGTTGCTTATTCTTGGTTCTTTCGGTAAAGTCACGTAGAAGGGAAGTAATAAAATAATACAAATAAAACATAATAAAATAATTCTCACGACGTTTATTATGTTTTATTTATATTATTTTATTACTTCCCTTCTACGCGACGACTTTACCGAAAGAAGAAAGAAGATGAATCCCTGCTGCAGTCACGAAAGCTTTAAATCGAAATTTAACATGGTTGCTGCAGCGCCACCGTGTGGACACATAGTGCAACTGCAGCGCCTCAGCGCGCTAATTGTAGCAGTGGAACTGTTCGGTATTCTCAGGTTTTTTCGGTAAAGTCACGTAGGTAAAACATTCTGTCTACAGGAAAGCCACCCACACAGATTCCTACCTGAAACCGGATTCCCACCACCACCCATCTCAAAAGAATTCTCTCATCAAAACGCTATACCACAGAGCCCATGGCATTTCTGACCAACACCACCTGACTGATGAATTAAGACATGTACATCGGGCCCTCAGGATGAACGGATACTCTGACCGTACTATCCGCCAAGCTGTCTCTCCCACCACACAGAAACAACCACATAAAACTCCGACCAAAACTATCACGTTACCATACATAGCAGGCGTGACCAAAAAGATCTCCAAAATTCTAAACAAACATAAGATCCAAGTCCGATTCAGCACAGTGCATAAAATCCGTGATCTGATTCCATCTGTGAAGGATGTCGTTCCTGACTTACAGTATCCTGGAGTCTACAAATTGAGTTGCATTTGTGGTGATTGCTACATTGGAGAAACAAAACGTCATGTTGCTGATCGTGTCCGCGAGCACAAGTCAGATCTGAAACACGGCAGAACTGATTCTTCGGCCGTTGCCGATAATTGCTACAACTCGGTGGGCTCTCATGATATTGTCTTTTCCGAGACCAAGGTTCTCTGCAAGCCTCCTGGCTACCATCAAAGGTTTGTACACGAAGCCATACAAATATACAAACACAGACATAATTTCAACCGTGATGATGGGTACAAACTCAGTAATCACTGGAAAGATGTTATTAACCACGCAAAAAAGACTTAATTACACTTTTTGGACCATCTTATCTGACAGGCACTATTTTAATTTACTTCACCGAGTGTTAACATCCCCAGTTATTTTTAACAGTACTCTCTTCATTTTTCAGCCTGCATTGGTATAAACATGGGCATTTTCGTTCCTTTGTTCTATCATGTGTATCAGACCTCCCCTCCCCCCTTTCTGCCCATTGTGTTGGCGTGGGCAGCAGCCGCGTCCAAGCCGTCGCCAAATGTTTTGTTGGCTCCCTCCCCCTCCCACCCCCCTCCCTCCCGATACGTTCCATTCATTGGCTACCACATTCTGATGAACTCCCCCCCCCTCTCCTCCCCCCCTTCAACTTGCTTATAAGGGATTACATTTTGAATCATTGCTTCACTTGATGCAGCTAATCTGGCTGTGACGGTCCCACCTGATGACGGAGACTTGTGTTGCCTCCGAAACGTCGTGAATTTTATTTTTATTTTTGTTTTTTTTATTTTTGTTTTGTTTTATTTTACTTTCATTACTTTTAATGTTTTACCTACGTGACTTTACCGAAAAAACCTGAGAATATGAATCATTGCAGTCACGAAAGCTTCAAATCTAGAATGAACTGTTCGGTGTCTTCACGGCTTCATTGCAGCCAACCCGCAGCAGCGTGGGGGGGCTGGTCACGTGGGTGGGGGAGGGGCGGGGCTGGTCACGTGGGCTGGGGGAGGGGCGGGGCTGGTCACGTGGGCTGGGGGAGGGGCGGGGCTGGTCACGTGGGGGGGAGGGGCTGGTCGGGTGGGGGGGGGTGGCTGGTCACGTGGGTGGGTGGGGGGAGGGGCTGGTCACGTGGGTGGGGGGGGGGCTGGTCACGTGGGCTGGGGGAGGGGCGGGGCTGGTCACGTGGGCTGGGGGAGGGGGAGGGGCGGGGCTGGTCACGTGGGCTGGGGGAGGGGCGGGGCTGGTCACGTGGGCTGGGGGAGGGGGAGGGGCGGGGCTGGTCACGTGGGCTGGGGGAGGGGGCGGGGCTGGTCACGTGGGCTGGGGGAGGGGGAGAGGCGGGGCTGGGCACGTGGGCTGGGGGAGGGGGAGGGGCGGGGCTGGTCACGTGGGCTGGGGGAGGGGGGCGGGGCTGGTCACGTGGGCTGGGGGAGGGGCGGGGCTGGTCACGTGGGCTGGGGGAGGGGCGGGGCTGGTCACGTGGGCTGGGGGAGGGGGAGGGGCGGGGCTGGTCACGTGGGCTGGGGGAGGGGGCGGGGCTGGTCACGTGGGCTGGGGGAGGGGGAGGGGCGGGGCTGGGCACGTGGGCTGGGGGAGGGGGAGGGGCGGGGCTGGTCACGTGGGCTGGGGGAGGGGGGCGGGGCTGGTCACGTGGGCTGGGGGAGGGGCGGGTCACGTGGGCTGGGGGAGGGGCGGGGCTGGTCACGTGGGCTGGGAGAGGGGGAGGGGCGGGGCTGGTCACGTGGGCTGGGGGAGGGGCGGGGCTGGTCACGTGGGCTGGGGGAGGGGGAGGGGTTGTTTAGGGCGCCCACGCGCGTGGTGACGTCATCGCGCTCGGGTTCGTGGGCGCCCCCGTGCGTGCTGACGTCATCGTGCTCGGGTTGGCGGTTGCCCCCGTGCGTGCTGACGTCATCGCGCTCGGTTTGGTGGGCGCCCCCGTGCGTGGTGACGTCATCGCGCTCGGTTTGGTGGGCGCCCCGTGCGTGGTGACGTCATCGCGCTCGGGTTGGTGGGCGCAGCCGTGCGTGGTGACGTCATCGCGCTCGGTTTGGTGGGCGCCCCCGTGCGTGCTGACGTCATCGCGCTCAGGTAGATAGGCGCCCCCGTGCGTGGTGACGTCATCGCGCGGGGGGGGAGGGGCTGGTTACGTGGGCGGGGGGGGGCTGGTAACGTGGGCGGGGGGGGGCTGGTCACGTGGGCGGGGGGGGGCTGGTCACGTGGGCGGGGTAGGGGAGGGAATGGTAACGTGGGCAGATGGGGAGGAGCTGGTCACGTGGGCGGGGGGGGCTGGTCACGTGGGCGGGGGGGGGCTGGTTGGGGCGCCCCGTGCGTGGTGACGTCATCGCGCTCGGGTTGGTGGGCGCAGCCGTGCGTGGTGACGTCATCGCGCTCGGTTTGGTGGGCGCCCCCGTGCGTGCTGACGTCATCACGCTCAGGTAGATAGGCGCCCCCGTGCGTGGTGACGTCATCGCGCGGGGGGGGAGGGGCTGGTTACGTGGGCGGGGGGGGGCTGGTAACGTGGGCGGGGGGGGGGCTGGTCACGTGGGCGGGGGGGGGGCTGGTCACGTGGGCGGGGTAGGGGAGGGAATGGTAACGTGGGCAGATGGGGAGGAGCTGGTCACGTGCGCGGGGGGGGCTGGTCACGTGGGCGGGGGGGGGGCTGGTTGGGGCGCCCCCGTGCGTGATGACGTCATCGCGCTCGGGTTGGTGGGCGCCCCCGTGTGGTGACGTCATCGCGCTCGGGTTGGCGGGCGCCCCCGTGCGTGGTGACGTCATCGCGCTCGGGTTGGCGGGCGCCCACGTGTGTGGTGACGTCATCGCGCTCGTGGTGGTGGGCGGTCCCCCACTTACGAACACCACCCCCCCCCCGCAAACCCCCACTTACGAACACCACCCCCCCGCATACCCCCACTTACGAACACCACCCCCCCCCGCATTCCCCCACTTACGAACACCACCCCCCCCCGCATTCCCCCACTTACGAACACCACCCCCCCCGCATTCCCCCACTTACGAACACCACCCCCCCCCGCATTCCCCCACTTACGAACACCACCCCCCCGCATTCCCCCACTTACGAACACCACCCCCCCCGCATTCCCCCACTTACGAACACCACCCCCCCCGCATTCCCCCACTTACGAACACCACCCCCCCGCATTCCCCCACTTACGAACACCACCCCCCCCGCATTCCCCCACTTACGAACACCACCCCCCCCGCATTCCCCCACTTACGAACACCACCCCCCCGCATTCCCCCACTTACGAACACCACCCCCCCGCATACCCCCACTTACGAACACCACCCCCCCCGCATTCCCCCACTTACGAACACCACCCCCCCGCATTCCCCCACTAACGAACACCACCCCCCCCCGCATTCCCCCACTTACGAACACCACCCCCCCCGCATTCCCCCACTTACGAACACCACCCCCCCCGCATACCCCCACTTACGAACACCACCCCCCCGCATACCCCCACTTACGAACACCACCCCCCCGCATACCCCCACTTACGAACACCACCCCCCCCCCGCATACCCCCACTTACGAACACCACCCCCCCGCATTCCCCCACTTACGAACACCACCCCCCCGCATTCCCCCACGTACGAACACCACCCCCCGCATACCCCCACTTACGAACACCACCCCCCCCCCGCATACCCCCACTTACGAACACCACCCCCCCGCATACCCCCACTTACGAACACCACCCCCCCGCATACCCCCACTTACGAACACCACCCCCCCGCATTCCCCCACTTACGAACACCACCCCCTCCCGCATACCCCCACTTACGAACACCACCCCCCCGCATTCCCCCACTTACGAACACCACCCCCCCGCATACCCCCACTTACGAACACCACCCCCCCCCCCCGCATACCCCACTTACGAATAATAACAGGGGAGTCATTTGTGAGTGCGAAGGGACTGGTGGCCACGGGAGGTAATCATCACCAGCGGTGCCAGGCTAGGTGTCTGTACCCCCCCACTCACCCCCCGGTGCCAGGCTAGGTGTCTGTACCTCCCCCCCCACTCACCCCCCTCTCTCTCTGTGTCTCTCTCTCTGCTTGTTAAATCATCACCACCACGATGCCAGGCTAGGTGCCTGTACCTCCCCCCACTCACCCCCCCGTGCCAGGCTAGGTGTATGTACCCACCCCCACTCACCCCCCTCTCTCTGTCTCTCTCTGCTTGTTAAATCATCACCACCACGGTGCCAGGCTAGGTGTCTCTACCCCCTCCCACTCACCCCCGGTGCCAGGCTATACGGGCGATCTTTGTGTGTTGGGAGCAAGTTTGAGTGTCATGTAACCGTGGGAGTTGAACGGGCGCCTGCTGCTACTGACAATCGTTGACAACGGTTGGATAGACGCTGATAGACACACACACAGACAAGACCAGGTGGACAGACACAGACAAGAGGAACAGAGACTGAAAAAGATACACAGAGACTAAAAAACACAGGCAGAGAGACACACAGAGGCGAACAGAGACACAGAGGCGAACAGAGATGTTGAATCGAACTCGCGGAACTCGCTCCATTGAAAGAGATTCCTCGATCTTTGTCCATCCCCAGAAGTCGTTCTAGTTTCTATTTATTTCATTGTGTGTGGTGTGTAGTGTAAGCCATGTGGGATATCGATGTACACGGACATGAACAACATCAGCAGACAAGACGTCTTTCATACTCTTTGGTTCTTTCGGTAAAGTCACATAAATTTTTAATTCGTGTTGTTGAGAATGTATCTCCTCTACGTGTAACTTTAAGTGGTTTGCCTTGTAACAGATGAATGATCCGAGTGTGCTCCCTATTTCAAAGACAATGAGTTGCTCCAGAGGGAGACGCTTCCTGAACACACAAAAAAACCCTTTGACCTGTATCACAAGAACAATGAGCCTCACCTGAGTGATCTGTACAGGTTACTTGCAAAACACACACTGTGTCCTAACATGACTTATTCAATGTTTGACCCTTATAGACAAAATGGTACATGTACGCACACAATCAGACAAGTATTCATTCAAAATTAGTGACAGGCATATTAACAAAATTGAATTACTGCACTGAAATATACTGCATTAGGTTACATTGCATTAACAAGAAGCTAATTTAAAAAAATACGCACCGTCTGCTTAACAGTGTATGTACAACATACTAATGCACCATTCAAAACGAGTCGGCCATTGCATGCTGGTGTCTGGGTCAAAATTGATAAAAATTCTAAACATTACCTACAAACTCCACAACTGAGATGCCACATCAACCATCGCCCCCTACTGACAGGCTCTTGTCCACATGCAGGCCGGTGCAGGGCCACCACCTTGTGCCACACAGGGGCAGCTGCTACTTGGGGATGCTCTTCGAGTGTTTGAGACGAGAAACGATACAAAACTCCGAATTGCCGAGGCAATTAAGCAAGCACAATATAAATGCAATTGATAACATTGAATGCTTGGGAGCTTATTGGCATTCGCTCCTGGTTAGAGGTCTACCCAACACACAGGTCCACAAAGACTGGCCGCTCTTACCCTGCAGGTTGAACCTAGGAACTGAGTGTTCAACTTCACATTCTTGTCATTAGAGGCCTGTGACAATGGTGCATCTATTGGAGCGGCATCGTCTAAGGCAGTGGTTCTTAACCTTGTTGGAGGTACTGAACCCCACCAGTTTCATATGCGCATTCACAGAACCCTTCTTAATTGGAAAAATAAAATATTTTTTCAAATTGAAAACATAGGTACATGTTTTACTGGTGCACAATCATATGAGTCAGGTGTGTGTCTTAACCTCCGCCGAACCCCTGAGACTGACTCACCGAACCCCTGGGGTTCGATCGAACCCAGGTAAAGAACCACTGGTCAAAGGCTTACGCATCTCCCGGGTCTCCATTTGACTTTGTATTGTCTCGGAGGAAGTCCACCCACACCTCCACTTCCACAAACTGCTGGGAGTCGCCTCGCTCTGCCTCACAGTCAGAATTCTCCTCCTGCTTCACGTTGCCTCCATCGATGTGAAAGTCCGATTTGGGAGTTGAATCTTCATCTTCACATTTTACCTTCACTTCTTCGCTTTTCACCATCACGTCTTCACATTTCACCTTCACCTCTTCATATCTCACCTTGATTTCTTTAAAAGTGTCCAAGCTGGGATTTTCTTCCAGTTCTTGTTTGATGAGGGATGGGCTCATTGCGGCACTTTGACTTTCACAAGCTGATTTCACACTCCACTCCTGGTGGATCTTCTGATGCTTGCGTGATCTCTGGTGTTTTTGAAGATGTGCTAACTGAGCAAACGCCTTCCCGCACGGAATGCACTTGAAGGGTTTCTCTCCCGTGTGTGTTCTCTGGTGTGCTATAAGAGAAGATGCATTTATAAACGACTACCCACACACACTGCACTTGAAGGGTTTCTCTCCTGTGTGTGTTCTCTGGTGTATTACAAGAGTAGATGAATGTGAAAATGCCTTCCCACACACACTGCACTTGAAGGGTTTTTCTCCCGTGTGCGTTCTCTGGTGTGCTACAAGATGAGCTGAAAGTGCAAACGTCGTCCCACACACACTGCACTTGAAGGGTTTTTCTCCCGTGTGTGTTCTCTGGTGTGCTACAAGATGAGCTGAAAGTGCAAACGTCTTCCCACACACACTGCACTTGAAGGGTTTCTCTCCCGCGTGTATTCTCTGGTGTTTTACAAGATGAGCTGAACGCGTAAACGCCCTCCCACACACACTGCACTTGAAGGGTTTCTCTCCCGTGTGTGTTCTCTGGTGTATTACAAGAGCAGATGACTGTGTAAACGCCTTCCCACACACACTGCACTTGAAGGGTTTCTCTCCTGTGTGAGTTCTCTGGTGCCGTGTCAAATTTCCAGGACGATCCGTGCTGAATGCACACCGGTCGCATTGTTGCCTTTTTGCACCGAGCTGCGCCGAGTGCCTTTGCTCCATGAGACCAATTCTGCAGAGGCAGCGACAGCTGCAGACAGAAACAAAGAATATCCACACCATCTACACGTCAGTATCGAGGCACAGAGGAATGCATATACACAGTCACACGTGACTTACACGTCTATAGTTATTCATATATTTATGATATAGTAAAAAAAAGTGTCCCAAATTCATCACACGGGCTGTTATGGTACACAATGAGAGGGCAAATGGTCATAAACATGCCTGGAAGCCCTCGTATCTTCAAAATGAACGTTAACCCGAAACTCAGAGCACACAATTTCAGCTGTTTGGCTTCAAAATAAATGTTTATGAAAGCTAAATTCAGCTGACATAGCAAAGGGTGTTGAAAATAATACTATTTGTGTCATGCACAAATGCATAAATTAATGTTCAATCGCAACTTAGAGGTGTGAAGCCAGGCACAGATGTCCTTGATTGCTGGGATGAGCAGTTCCGACTTCAGCTGCTGCACGTGTGTGCTGTGATCACTTCCTGACTCCATTCTTACAAAGAGTTCCAGAGGAAAACTAAAATAAACTACTGTTTTGATATAACCTCTGTGCTCAATAGAGTTAATAGACTTTACTGCAAATACAAACTTGACACTGTCACACACTCAGAGGTGGAGCCAGGATTTTCAGGTAGGGGGGGGAAACCCCTCCAGCAATGAAAAATGACAGGAGTTGTTAGTAAGTAAGGAGTTGTTAGTGAGAAAGGAGTTGTTAGTGAGAAAGGACTTGTCCCTTGCTTTTCATTCGACGCGTGTGATCGTCATCGCGCTCGCTGAACGTGTTGATGCCTTCAGGAAAGAAAAATAAACTTTTGTATTTTGGGGGGGGGGGGGGGGGGAATGACCATGACGTATGTGGCATCAACCCGCATCACACCTGAGCTAAGCGCTCTGCAATGCTTACCCCCCTACCACATGGCTCTTCGCGCGCCGTACTTCTACAGCTGTTCACAGCGTGCCGGCAGATTTTAGGTGGCGCTTCGCTCCTGGCCGATTAAGTCATTGGCTTCTCGGAGTTTCAATACTAATCCGTGTGAAGAACGGGTACAACTGCCATCTTAAATATAAAGCAGAACTTACACCTGTTTGTTTGTGTGCAGCAGCAAAAACTCTCCAACGCTGAGCTCTGGCGTCATGAAATTTTCACAGCTTATGCTGTCTGGAATGTCTAAGCGAGCGCCGCGTCATTCCCTTCCCGAGTGGCAAAAATCGACCTGACGTAGCAGTGGGTTCAGGTTGAATTTCCTTGAGTGAAAACATCCGATTTAGGTAAATTGAAGTGTTTCGGCTTCTTTCTTGCAAGCATCAATTTTTTCAGGGTTTTTCATTGAATTATGAGGGAATATTAAATTAATCCAAGACAAGAATCCAAGTCCCGGGCGAAGCCGGGTAGTGAAGCTAGTTACTAATAAACCCCAATGATCCTATCGAAATTAGGGATTTCTATCGGATCGTTGGGGGGGCACGTGCCACCCCACCCCCACTGGCTCCACCACTGTCACACACTGGCATGGTTCACAGGTGGTGGTGTGTCAAGACCCACGCCTGGCCACCTTCACCTGCTCAGTATTAATGCTTCCTCACTCCACCAAGTAATTCATTGAGGATCAACCAACACAGCCGAGGCTGCGTGTCTCTCTGTGGTGAGATGTTAACAACCTGTCCTGGCATACAGGAAGTCGTGGGTTCGATCCCGACCCTGACGCCTGCTGTATATTTGTAGTTTACGTGTCTCTCTCTCTCCCCGTTGTCGCGTGGATTTCCTTCCCGATCCCCGGGTTTCCCCTCCACATGTAGAGAGTGAACACCGCCACGCGTCTAGAGTGAACACCGCCACGCGTCTAGAGTGAACACCGCCACATGTCTAGAGTGAACACCGCCACGCGTCTAGAGTGAACACCGCCACGCATCTAGAGTGAATACCGCCACGCGTCTAGAGTGAACACCAGCACGAGTCCAAAGCGAACATGGCCACACGTCCAGAGTGAACACCGCCACACGTTCAGAGTGAACACCGCCACGTGTCTAGAGTGAACACTGCCACGCGTCTAGAGCGAACACCGCCACGTCTAGAGTGAACACCGTCACTTGTCTAGAGTGAACACCGCCACGTGTCTAGAGTGAACACCGTCACGTGTCTAGAGTGAACACCGCCACGTATCTAGAGTGAACACCACCACGCGTCTAGAGTAAACACCACCACATGTCTAGAGTGAACACCGTCACGTGTCTAGAGTGAACACCGCCACGTGTCTAGAGTGAACACCGCCACGTGTCTAGAGTGAACACCACCACGCTGTTGACGTGCCTCACCTTGTTATTGTGGTTGTGGGCAGGTCGCTTCTGAAAACAAGAGCGGTATAGCAGCTCAAGCGGGTGTGGCCTGGTAAAAAATGAAAAAAAACTGTGTGAATATTTAAAACAAAACAAGTTACAAAGTAGCGAGCCAGGTGAAGGGAAATTAAAACTTAAGCAAGATACTCTTTGGTTCTTTCGGTAAAGTCACATAGAATAAATAAATACATTATGTAATAGCATACGACGTTTCAACTGCAACACAAGCAATCATCATCAGGTACAAATGAAAGAGAAAAAAAACCTATTAAACTTAGAGTCAGCTAACATAACAGTCAACACCCTACCTGGTTGATAACGTTCTTCCAAAGATTGCTCAATTTGAGAGAGAGACACGGAGACACATAAGCAGAGAGAGAGATGACACAAAGACGCACAGAGAGAGACACACATAGACACACAGAGAGAGATGACAGAAAGACACACAGAGAGAGACACACACACATAGACACACAGAGAGAGATGACACAGAGACACACAGAGAGAGACACACATATAGACACACAGAGAGAGATGACACAGAGAGAGACACACATAGGCACACAGAGAAACAACGCCTCTGTGTTGAGGCCTTAAATAGAGAGAGGGGGGGTAGAGAAATTAGCACGTCAATGCAAGGCCGTAGCCATGAAGTCAACATTGGGGGAGACCAAATATTCCACGGGTCTGGGGTCCCCCCCCCAGAAAAATATCTAAATTTGAAAACTATTTTCCTGCCATTTCCTCCCTAAAATATTTTTAAAAGTTCACTAACACATGGGATGGACTTTGTTTTATTTGATACAATGTCTAATAGGGTATTGTAATACATTGCTCTGTTTTTTTCTTTTTAACCTTTCTTGTTTCATAGTATGTAATGGCAGAGATTAGGGATTCATAAAGTACAACGCAATCCTATAAACAGGAATCTATGCATTGGTATATAAAGACAAGTCCAGATTTCGTGGCCAAGGTTTAGCAAATTGTTGTCTTTATTAACAGAGCATCGCAATTTTTATTTACAAATATTTTTACAGAAACATATTGGGGGGCATATTTGATTATTATACTTATTATAACACATTATAACATTATAATTATGACATATTATACTTATTACAACATTATAATACATATATATTATTATAATTATTATAACATATTATACTTATTATAACATTATAATTATTATATATTTTAACATAATATTATACTTATTATAACATGTTATAATGACGGCCTTGTGTCAATGAGAGACTTCGAGGTTTGGTGACTGCACAGAGAGAGAGAGACACTTCATGTAATGCAACACAGAGTCGGTCAACACACCAACTAACGTACTCTTAGGTTTTTTCGGTAAAGTCACCACGTAGGTAAAAAATGAAATTAAAATTAATAAAAGTAAAAATAGAAATAAAATAATAAAATTATAATAAATCACGCCTCACTTGATGCAGAAAATTATAGTCTACATTATAGACTGCCAGTACACTCACCCAGCTTAATAACCAGGCTACAGTCTACATTATAGACTGCCAGTACACTCACCCAGCTTAATAACCTGGCTACAGTCTACATTATAGACTGCCAGTACACTCACCCAGCTTAATAACCAGGCTACAGTCTACATTATAGACTGCCAGTACACTCACCCAGCTTAATAACCAGGCTACAGTCTACATTATAGACTGCCAGTACACTCACCCAGCTTAATAACCAGGCTACAGTCTACATTATAGACTGCCAGTACACTCACCCAACTTAATAACCAGGCTAGTCTACATTATAGACTGCCAGTACACTCACCCAGCTTAATAACCAGGCTAGTCTACATTATAGACTGCCAGTGCACTCACCCAGCTTAATAACCAGGCTACAGTCTACATTATAGACTGCCAGTACACTCACCCAGCTTAATAACCAGGCTACAGTCTACATTATAGACTGCCAGTACACTCACCCAGCTTAATAACCAGGCTAGTCTACATTATAGATTAAATTAATAAAAACGCCTCACTTGATACAGCAAATGTGGCTGTGACGGTGCCACCTGATGACGGAGACTTGTGTTGCCTCCGAAACGTCGTGATTTGTTTATATTTTATTCTATTTTTACTTTTATGAATTTGTATTCATTTCTTACCTACACGGTGACTTCACCTAGAACTAACGCGTCGCCTGGCTGATCGCGTTCTTCCACAGGTTGCTCAACTATCTTCTTGGTTCTTTCGGTAAAGTCACTTAGAATGGAAATACTAAAAAATAAAAGGGAATATTATTTCATTATTTCCATTCTACGTGATATAAAACATAATTAAATTGTATAGTTTTATTGTTTTATTTTTTTATTTCTATTCTACGTGACTTCACCGAAAGAACCAAGAATATGAATCACTGCAGTCACGAAAGCTTTAAATCGAAATTGCTCAACTAAGCGAGAGAATTGAAGCGAACGCGACCAGGCGAGGGCAGGAGGCAAGGCCCCGCGTTGTAAAGTTCCAACTTGGACATCGCTTCCATGCTCGCTGCTACTCAATTGACATCCCTACGAGAGAGAGAGCGAGGCTCTACCTCGGTAAACAACAACAACCACAACAACAACAACAACAACCACCACAACAACAACAACCACAACCGCGATGAGAATTTCTCACCTCAGATTTCAGTTCCCGCGCGGAGCGTCAACTTTCCGTTACCTCGTGACGTCACGCGGCGGCAGCTGCAGGTGACATGACGTCACTTGTGGGGTACAAGACACTCCCTTCCCACAATGAGCGGCTCTGTAACTTACATAAATTATGTTAATGAGCCTGGCCCAATCGTGGAGGGATGGGCTGTGGGTGCCGAACCGGTCACAACGTGACGTCTTTCACGAATAAATTATGTTAATGAGCCCCCAGTCAGTGGGTGTGGCTTTGCCCAAATAAGGATAGTGCTTGAATAGATAACGGAAGTGACCCAGGCAGAGGTGACGTCACGCTCCCTTGAGACCGGTTGGGGTGAAATCTTTGGTGACATGACGTCACTAGCAAGGTACACCTCCCCCTGGCGTTTCACGCCGATGAGGTCATGCTGAGTGGTGACGTCACGTAGCGGGATTAGAATTTAAGTTGATTAAGATTAATTTTCCATTGCTCCCTCCCTTGAACAGAGACCCCTTAGGTGTGTGAGCTCAGCTCAACAATGTGGACATTATTGTGTGTGTACACACACATGGACAGTGTGTGTGTACACACGTGTACATTGTGTGTGTGTGTACACTGTGTGTGTGTACACTGCGTGTGTACATTGTGTGTACACACTGTGTGTGTGTACATTGTGTGTACACTGTGTGTGTGTACACTGTGTGTGTGTACACTGTGTGTGTGTACATTGTGTGTACACTGTGTGATGGCTGGGTGTATGGAATTTATGTGGTTGAGGAATTGGTCTAGAGCAGGCCGGCCATGTGGCCAGATGACCTCTTCCACAAGGTCGGGCGTAGAGTGGCAGTCTGGATGGCGTCAGTCTCAAATTTCTCCATGAAGACGTTGGCTACAACCGGAGATAGGGGGGAGCCCATTGGGGTGCCCTCAGTTTGCTTGTAGAAAGTTCCATTCCAGGTGAAGTATGTATTGGTTAAGCAGTGTCTCACCAGGGGGGGTACCCCAGCATTCAGGCTTTGATGAACCAAGTCTTCAATGATTGCGATGGTGTCAGGTACAGGAACTTTGGTGAATAAGGAAACCACATCAAAACTGACAAGCAGGTCGTCTGGGGACAGGGAAACGTCGTGAGAATTGCATTTTATTATGTTTAATTTTTATTATTTTATTATTTCCCTTCTACGTGACTTACCGAAAGAACCAAGAAGATTTACTGTTTGTTTTCTATCTGATGACGATTGCTTGTGTTGCAATCGAAACGTCCTATTCTATTATTTAATTTATTTCCTTTCTACGTTACTTTACCGAAAGAACCAAAAAGCAAAATGAAAATTCGCTGAAATAACTTGACCAACATGGTTGCTTCTTCTTGGTTCTTTCGGTAAAGTCACGTAGAAGGGAAGTAATAAAATAATAAAAATAAAACATAATAAAATAATTCTCACGACGTTTATTATGTTTTATTTATATTATTTTATTACTTCCCTTCTACGCGACGACTTTACCGAAAGAACCAAGAAGATGAATCCCTGCTGCAGTCACGAAAGCTTTAAATCGAAATTCAAAACGCTATACCACAGAGCCCATGGCATTTCTGACAAACACCACCTGACTGGTGAATTAAGACATGTACATCGGGCCCTCAGGATGAACGGATACTCTGACCGTACTATCAGCCAAGCTGTCTCTCCCACCACACAGAAACAGCCACATGAAACTCTGACCAAAACCATCACGTTGTTGTATCCTAACCCTTCTTCCAAACTTGATATTTTTATATATTATCATCATTGATATATAATGAATGAAAACACCCCAAAGCACAGCAGACTGCAAAACACCAGGTGTCACTAAGTGATGAACTGGAGGAGGGCTGGGATGACAGAATTTGCAACTCTGTCTCAAGGAAGATAAATCCAGGGTGAGTGGTCAAATGAAGTGGGTCAGCAACGCTGTGTGCACAGGGGAGGGAGCTGATTAACAACCCTGCCCGGCTGAACGTGAGGGGGCCTTTGACCTGAAATTAAGAATAACACTCCCAGAGCAGAAGGTTGGATGGCCACAGTGAGACGAATAAGAGCGTTGTATATCAAGGATGCAGACTCAGCTGAATAACAAGGCTGCGGAGGTTACCAGGAGTTCGCGTTCGCCTAGTTAAGTCAAAAAGCTCAATTATTCTGTATTGCTATTAAAGTAACGTTAAAGTCGGAATTTAACAACAGGATAGGCTAAAGTTATTGATATTCACACCCACTCCAATTAAACCAGGCCACAAGTTACGCCTACTGAACCATCACCATCATTAAGTCAATATGAAATGTTATTTCCATACTTTAATACTTAATATACAACTCGACCCAAAGCATATGACAATCAGAACCTTCCTAAGTCAAAATTGAATCGCACCCAGACAGGAGCGAATAGTCGATATAAGGTTGAAGAGGGAAGGAAATTAAGAGCACGGCGAACTGCAAACGTAAGCAAAAAAGCCGGGAACAACACACCAAGCCCAGCAACAGCGAGTCGGGCTTCGACAGGCCATAAAAGTAGGAATGATAACTCCCGGGGTCAGGGGACATCAGAAAAAGCAAGCAGACAAAAACCAGAACTGACTCCAAGGTTCAACCGCCCTCACCTACAAGGAGTGACGGAAATTAATGAGGCCTTGAGTTAACGGCGTCAGCTGGACAGCAACAGCAACGGCGAGCAGAGACAGAGTGAGGCAAAAACCTGCGAGGCTATGAAATGCAACTTCATGTCAGTGAAGCCCTGACCAACAAGTTAAGTTAAAGACATCACAATACATAATATCGTACATAACATCAATGTTAACGCTATTCACCGTCAACTATATTCCGCTTATATAACCATGCAGACACCAAGGAATACGAATTCCTAGGATCAAGAAACTTACCCCTTAACCTAAGATATCGGAAATAAATTAATAATAATAAGCCTATGCATGAAAGACAAAAGTAAAACTTATGAAAAGCCAGGATAGCGGGATAAATCACCACTAGGTCGCAATAAAATACATAATAAAAGAGCGATGTTAAACCCAGGGTCGGAGAGAAAGGGAGATCCCGGCCGTCTTTGTATCCCCGCAGCGCGGGATGGAAGTGTGTATGTGCTCGGGGAGGCACCTCCACTTGGGTCAAGCACCACGATGGGAAACGACACACCTTAGGCTACATACAGAATCATAACTGGGAAATGGTAAGGGACAAATGTTAATTTAAAACTTTTTAACCATGTCTGTGTGCGTCTGTGAGGGTCGGAGGGAGTGTGCCCCTCCCTCCAGGTCGTGCAACACGGACAGAGACGCCTGTGAGACGATTTGTAACGTCTGTGTTTTGGTTCATGAAGAAGGCCAGACAAGAGATAATATTGCACCCAGACAGAGAGACGACTTCGAGGCAATTTGTAACATCTGATTGTTTGCTCATGGATTTTATGGAGGGAGTATGACAACGGAAAATACCGTGGGTGATGCACACAAGGACACACGGACGTACGGACACACACATGAACACACCTACACACGGACAGATCCTGACACAGTAAATCAAAAGAAAACCCCGCCTTGTGGGCAGGACCCAAAGGGATTTTTCGGCATAAAAGAAAGGACCCTGAGCATTGGAAACCAGTTCGACCAGGAGAGTCAACTCATCACGAGTTCGACCAGCGGGTCGGCTCCGGAGCGAGCTCGACCGAGCGGGTCGGCTCGACTCATCTTCAGCTCGACCGAGCGGGTCGACTCAAGGGCGAGCTGCGACTAACGGGTCGGCTCGACTCTTCAGCTTCTGGGACTCAGCCGAGTTCAGACGGCTCTCGGGGCTCGACTCAAGCGGCTCCCCGTCTCCTCTGCAGGCGGGCAAGACCCGCTTGACAGCTCAACTCGGCCGCGACAGCCCAACCTCTGCCGAGTCGAAGGTCGCTCTGCAGCTGAAGGTCGCGGTTTGGCGACGACGCTGCGAGCGAGCTGTGGGCGCCACCTACCGAACGGGTTCCGAACTACGACAGCGTATCAACAGGCATCCAACCAATTCACCACGGCGACAGAGGAGCGACTAATACGTATGACGCGCACCGCCCCCTCACCACACGACCACCAGGCGTCTGCTTGACATAAAGAACCGACTCCGAACACTGACTATTGAAGACAACTCTTACCACTCAAACCCACTCGAACCCATAAGCCATCCGTGGCTGTGAAGAAAACACTCGAGACCAAGTGATGGCCATCCGTCGTTTATAAGAGTATTCGTAATTTTATCTTTAATATTTAGTGGGCTGTACTCTTAATCGCATAAATTCCCAACAGATCCATCAATACGAATTGATTCTTGGCACCTCCTTCCGCCGAGCAACGCTCACGTGGGGAGTGGTGGCCCACCAGATCCTTATCAGGTGATCTGGTCCCCAATTAGTAAATTTGATATAAGATAACGATCTTCGGAAAAGGAGCATCGTCGCCGGCCCTTACTCCGAGTCATTCTGTTGTCAGATAACCTGCCGATGTATCTGTTGAGATTGGTGCCTTTAAGAATAATAACTGTTTTGATTGTGTTTTTTTTATCGCCGTATAATCTTTCAAGTATCTTTCATTCATTAACGTTAAGGTTTTTCTTAGCATAGTATTTGCATGTTTTAACGACTCTCTCTCACTAACAACCATCGCGTTACGCGGGATCCATGTGCCGTTGTCAAGTGAAATCAGACAATCATTGATGATACTGTATTGATGCCGTGTTGACGTTCCGGGATTGAGAGTTCGCATACTATATCATAGTTGAAGTTGAATTAGTAATAAATTGATTAATACAGAAGTGGTTGTGTGATTCTTTCCTGAAGTCTATGCATAAGATCTGCTTCTGCGTTGAGATCTGAACTTGGTGACCTTAATAAACACACTAACACATACTCAGTAAATGTTAAAGCGATAACGGGGCGAACCGGGGACCTAAAGATAAGCGAGAATGAGACGAACCTAGACAACGATGCCGAGTTAATCTAAGTTAATCTTGCATACTTACACCACACCTGCATAACTACATAAGATTAATTGCCTTATTCCGATCGAGAACCCACCCTCGTCACCGAGGCGGGGTCTGGTTATCATAACGACTGGCATTATCATAATTACACCCACTCGCATAATTACTACAATTACCTCTCGAATTGGCATAATTAAATGTGCATAATTACATAAATTAACATATTTCCGGATAATTACACATTGGCCAAGTTTCATTTGATTACTATTATTTTCACTGAATATTCATAACCCACACATACAACATAATAATTTCACCCACGCACGCATACAACATAACAAAATTTTCATTACCCACATATACAACAACGTTACCATACATAGCTGGCGTGACCAAAAAGATCTCCAAAATTCTAAACAAACATAAGATCCAAGTCCGATTCAGTATAGTGCATAAAATCCGTGATCTGATTCCATCTGTGAAGGATGTCGTTCCTGACTTACAGTATCCTGGAGTCTACAAATTGAGTTGCATTTGTGGTGATTGCTACATTGGAGAAACGAAACGTCATGTTTCTGATCGTGTCCGCGAGCACAAGTCAGATCTGAAACACGGCAGAACTGATTCTTCTGCCGTTGCCGATCATTGCTACAACTCGGTGGGCTCTCATGAAATTATCTTTTCCGAGACCAAGGTTCTCTGCAAACCTCCCGGCTACCATCAAAGGTTTGTACACGAAGCCATACAAATATACAAACACAGACATAATTTCAACCGTGATGATGGGTACAAACTTAGTAATCATTGGAAAGATGTTATCAACCACGCAAAAAAGACTTAATTACAATTTTTTGGACCATCTTATCTGACAGGCACTATTTTACTTTACTTTACCGAGTGTTAACATCCCCAGTTATTTTTTAACAGTACTCTCTTCATTGTTCAGCCAGCATTGGTATTAACACGGGCATTTTCGTTCTTTTGTCTATCATGTGTATTAGAGCTTCCCTCCCCCTCTCTGCCCATTGTGTTGGCGTGTGCGGCAGTTGGCCGCTTGCGCATAATCGCTCCATTGTGTTGGCGTGTGCAGTAATTAGCCGCTTGCGCACAATCGCTTGCACGCCGTCGCCCACCCTTTTGGCCTCGCCCCCCCTCCCTCCCGATACGTTCCATTCATTGGCTACCATAGTCTGATGAGCTCCCCCCTCCCTCTCCTCCCCCCCTCAACTCGCTTTTAAGGGATTACATCTTGAATCATTGCCTCACTTGATGCAGCTAATCTGGCTGTGACGGTCCCACCTGATGACGGAGACTTGTGTTGCCTCCGAAACGTCGTGATTTTTGATTTTATTTTATTTTATTTTCATTCATTTTGATGTTTTACCTACGTGACTTTACCGGAAAAAACCTAAGAAGAAATTTAACATGGTTGCTGCAGCGCCACCGTGTGGACACATAGTGCAACTGCAGCGCCTCAGCGCGCTAATTGTAGCAGTGGAACTGTTCGGTGTCTTCACGGCTTCATTGCAGCCAACCCGCTTGGGACAAACGCCAGAACGCCGCCGCAGCAGTAGCAGCGTGGGGGGGCTGGTCACGTGGGTGGGGGAGGGGTGGGGCTGGTCACGTGGGCTGGGGGAGGGGCGGGGCTGGTCACGTGGGCTGGGGGAGGGGCGGGGCTGGTCACGTGGGCTGGGGGAGGGGGAGGGGCGGGGCTGGTCACGTGGGTGGGGAGGGGCTGGTCACGTGGGCTGGGGGAGGGGCGGGGCTGGTCACGTGGGTGGGGGAGGGGCGGGGCTGGTCACGTGGGCTGGGGGAGGGGAGGGGCGGGGCTGGTCACGTGGGCTGGGGGAGGGGCGGGTCTGGTCACGTGGGTGGGTGGGGGGAGGGGCTGGTCACGTGGGTGGGTGGGGGGGGCTGGTCACGTGGGCGGGGGGGGGAGGGGCTGGTCACGTGGGCGGGCGGGGGGGCTGGTCACGTGGGCGGGCGGGGGGGCTGGTCACGTGGGCGGGGGAGGGGAGGGGCTGGTCACGTGGGCGGGGGGGGGGCTGGTCACGTGGGCGGGGGAGGGGAGGGGCTGGTCACGTGGGCGGGGGGAGGGGCTGGTCACGTGGGCGGGGGAGGGGAGGGGCTGGTGACGTGGGCATGGGCTGGTCACGTGGGCGGGGGGGGGGCTGGTCACGTGGGCGGGGGAGGGGCTGGTCACATGGGCGGGGGGGGGAGTGGCTGGTCACGTGGGCGGGGGGAGGGGCTGGTCACGTGGGTGGGGGGGGAGGGGCTGGTCACGTGGGTGGGTGGGGGGGGGGGCTGGTCATGTGGGTGGGGGGGGAGTGGCTGGTCATGTGGGCGGGCGGGGGGGCTGGTCACGTGGGCGGGGGAGGGGAGGGGCTGGTCACGTGGGCGGGAGGGGCTGGTCACGTGGGCGGGGGAGGGGAGGGGCTGGTCACGTGGGAGGGGGGAGGGGCTGGTCACGTGGGCGGGGGAGGGGAGGGGCTGGTCACGTGGGCGGGGGGGGGAGGGGCTGGTCACGTGGGTGGGGGGGGAGGGGCTGGTCACGTGGGTGGGGGGGGAGGGGCTGGTCACGTGGGCGGGGGAGGGGAGGGGCTGGTCACGTGGGCGGGGGGGGGAGGGGCTGGTCACGTGGGGGGGGGGAGGGGCTGGTCACGTGGGCGGGGGAGGGGCTGGTCACGTGGGCGGGGGAGGGGAGGGGCTGGTCACGTGGGCGGGGGAGGGGCTGGTCACGTGGGCGGGGGGGGGAGGGGCTGGTCACGTAGGCGGGGGAGGGGAGGGGCTGGTCACGTGGGCGGGGGAGGGGAGGGGCTGGTCACGTGGGCGGGGGGGGAGGGGCTGGTCACGTGGGCGGGGGAGGGGAGGGGCTGGTCACGTGGGCGGGGGAGGGGAGGGGCTGGTCACGTGGGCGGGGGGGGGGAGTGGCTGGTCACGTGGGCGGGGGGGGAGGGGCTGGTCACGTGGGCGGGGGGGGGAGGGGCTGGTCACGTGGGCGGGGGAGGGGAGGGGCTGGTCACGTGGGCGGGGGGAGGGGCTGGTCACGTGGGTGGGGGGGGAGGGGCTGGTCACGTGGGCGGGGGAGGAGAGGGGCTGGTCACGTGGGCGGGGGAGGGAAGGGGCTGGTCACGTGGGCGGGGGAGGGGAGGGGCTGGTCACGTGGGCGGGGGGGAGGGGCTGGTCACGTGGGCGGTGGTTGGAGGGGCTGGTCACGTGGGCGGGGGAGGGGAGGGGCTGGTCACTTGGGCGGGGGGGGGGAGTGGCTGGTCACGTGGGCGGGGGAGGGGCTGGTCACGTGGGCAGGGGAGGGGAGGGGCTGGTCACGTGGGCGGGCGAGGGGCTGGTCACGTGGGCGGGGGGGAGGAGCTGGTCACGTGGGCGGGGGAGGGGCTGATCACGTGGGCGGGGGGGGGAGGGCTGGTCACGTGGGCGGGGGAGGGGAGGGGCTGGTCACGTGGGCGGGGGAGGAGAGGGGCTGGTCACGTGGGCGGGGGAGGGGCGGGGCTGGTCACGTGGGTGGGTGGGGGGAGGGGCTGGTCACGTGGGTGGGGGGGGGGCTGGTCACGTGGGCGGGGGGGGGAGGGGCTGGTCACGTGGGCGGGCGGGGGGGCTGGTCACGTGGGCGGGGGAGGGGAGGGGCTGGTCACGTGGGCGGGGGGGGGCTGGTCACGTGGGCGGGGGAGGGGAGGGGCTGGTCACGTGGGCGGGGGGAGGGGCTGATCACGTGGGCGGGGGGGGAGTGCTGGTCACGAGGGCGGGGGAGGGGAGGGGCTGGTCACGTGGGCGGGGGAGGGGAGGGGCTGGTCACGTGGGCGGGGGAGGGGAGGGGCTGGTCACGTGGGCGGGGGAGGGGAGGGGCTGGTCACGTGGGCAGGGGAGGGGAGGGGCTGGTCACGTGGGCGGGGGAGGGGAGGGGCTGGTCACGTGGGCGGTGGGTGGAGGGGCTGGTCACGTGGGCGGGGGAGGGGAGGGGCTGGTCACGTGGGCGGGGGAGGGGAGGGGCTGGTCACGTGGGCGGGGGAGGGGAGGGCCTGGTCACGTGGGCGGGGGAGGGGCTGGTCACGTGGGCGGGGGAGGGGAGGGGCTGGTCACGTGGGCGGGGGAGGGGAGGGGCTGGTCACGTGGGCGGGGGTGGAGGGGCTGGTCACGTGGGCGGGGGTGGAGGGGCTGGTCACGTGGGCGGGGGAGGGGAGGGGCTGGTCACGTGGGCGGGGGAGGGGAGGGGCTGGTCACGTGGGCGGGGGAGGGTCACGTGGGCGGGGGGGGAGGACCTGGTCACGTGGGCGGGGGAGGGGAGGGGCTGGTCACATGGGCGGGGGGAGGGGAGGGGCTGGTCACGTGGGGGGGGAGGAGCTGGTCACGTGGGCGGGGGAGGGGAGGGGCTGGTCACGTGGGCGGGGGAGGGGCTGGTCACGTGGGTGGGGAGGGGAGGGGCTGGTCACGTGGGCGGGGGAGGGGAGGGGCTGGTCACGTGGGCAGGGGGGGGCTGGTCACGTGGGCAGTGGGTGGAGGGGCTGGTCACGTGGGTGGGGGGGCTGGTTGGGGCGCCCCCGTGCGTGGTGACGTCATCGCGCTCGGGTTGATTGAACCCGAGCGCGATGACAAGAATCTGATCTGTCCAGGTTACTTGCAAAACACACACCGTGTCCTCACACGACTCATTCAATGTTTGACCTTGTAGACAAAATGTTACACGTACGCACACAATCAGACAAGTATTCATTCTAACTTATTGACAATCATTTTTACAAAGTTAAATTACTGCACTGAAATATGCTGCATCAGGTGACATCGTATTAACAAGATAAACAAAAAACACTGTCTGCTTAACAGTGTATGTACAACATACTATTGCTCCATTCAAAACAAGTAGGCCATTGCATGTTTAATGTAGCAAATTCTAAAAACATTATCTACAAACTCCACAACTAAGATGCCACATCAACCATCGCCCCCTACTGACAGGCTCTTGTCCACACGCAGGCCCGTGCAGGGGCACCACCTTGTGCCACACAGGGGCAGCTGCTACTTGGGGATGCTCTTCGAGTGTTTGAGACGAGAAACGATACAAAACTCAGTGTTGCTGGGGCAATTAAGCGAGCACCATATAATGCAATTTTGATAACATAGTGAATGCTTGGGAGCTTATTGGATCTCGCTCCTGGTTAGAGATCTACGCAACCCACAGGTCCACAAAGACTGGCCGCTCTTACCCTGCAGGTTGAACCTAGGAACTGAGTGTTCAACTTCACATTCTTGTCATTAAAGGCCTGTGACAAGGGTGCATCTATTGGAGCGACATCGTCTCAAGCTTACGCATCCACAGGGTCTCCATTTCACTTTCTATTGTCTCGGGGGAAGTCCACCCACACCTCCACCTCCACACTGCTGAGAGTTGCCTCGCTCTGCCACAGTCAGAATTCTCACGACGTTTCGGCTACAACGCAAGCAGCCGTCCTCAGGTGAAGAATGAGACGCCGCCAAGCTTGGAGCGTATTTTGAAGCTGGAGCGTACATTTAAGGCCTAAAGGTTCAACCTCCATTTATCCAACGTTCCTCATCTTTGGACACCCAAAGGGCGACAGATCCCAACATCTTCAGGGGCTGGTCACTGTACTGGGTGGGCTACGCTAAGCTCACCATATACAGGGCAAGGAGGGTGGTCGTGGAGGGGAAACGTCCGGCCAGCAGCCTGGGCATCTTCCACACTCTGGTCAGTGCCAGGGTGTGTGGACTGAAATTCCAGCATGAAAAAATTGGAGAAGCTCCGCATCAAGCGGATTTCACAAGTAGTACTAGTCGCATTCCTGCATTTCCCATACATATGCTAAATTCCTCGCGAGTGGTGAGGGCGAGTGGTGAGGGCGAGTGGTGAGGGATAGGGGTGAGGATGAGCGTGAGTGGTGAGTGGTGAGCGGTGAGGGAGATGGGTGAGTGGTGAGAGTGAGTGGTGAGGGAGAGGGGTGAGGGAGAGGGGTGAGGGAGAGGGGTGAGGGAGAGTGGTGAGGGAGAGTGGTTAGGGAGAGTGGTGAGGGAGAGTGGTGAGGGAGAGTGGTGAGGGAGAGGGGTGGGGGAGTGAAGAGGACGTGAAACTTTGATGAATTTACCTCAGCGTCGCGTGTTAATGCGTGCGCATATTTTTAACGCGAATTAAAAATGGCGTCCACCCTGCAGCGACGGCGTTGCTGCCTGTTGCCAGGGGCAACCGCCCTGGTCGGCGTCTCGCGCATGCGCAACGGCGTGCTTCGTCACGTGCCGGTCGGCAATAGTAAATAAATAAATATGGAGAAACCGCACTAAATCGAAAATCGGACCGATTTCAAGGTGACGGACGAAAAAACGGAAATGCCTATTCCCTCCGCGGGGCACGGGACGTGCCTCCTGTTGTGTTTATACCCCCTTTTTATATTAAGAATAATGAAGAATTGTTTTTTCTTCTATTTTTATTTAATAATGAAAACAACCCACTCCTCCTCACAAGCACACCAGGAATCCATGAAACATGGAGGGCCATTAAAACGGTAAGATTTCGGTCACAGAGAGGTCATAGACATCCAGATGGACAAAGATCGATGGACTAACCTCCCAAGACATCTGGATGTCTACAGATAAGGTGCAGAGTAAAGGATAACAACGGTTGCAACTCGCGTTTTCTTTAACGTTTTCCTTACCGAAAAGTAGAAACTTAACAAAAAGAATTAACCAACAAACAATAGGGGCTTGTTATTAGATATTCCCTTATATTACTCGTATTCACCGTATATATATATTATTTTGTATTGTATGTTTCTATCTACCTGACCAAAAAAAATAATAATTACGAATTCCAACAGTTAAGGAAGCGTAAGTGGCAACTTACACTTAACCTCAAGACATAAAAAAAAAATAACTCGAGTAAAACAGTGCGATCCCTGTATATAGATAGACAACAAACATCAATAAACTCTACGAAATACGTGTTAATAACCATGGTAAATCACAAACCGAATAATAATTATTAAGTGTTAGAACAACGGTCATCCAGAAGAATAGGAAGTCAAAATAGGTCAACCACGCACAACTTAAAGAATATGCATTCCATAGAACCAAAAATCTCCTCGGCCACCTTTGTCTTCCAACGATTTGGCACAAACACATACCAGCCTGAATACGTATTGGGGGTCTGGCCTCGGAATGACCCACTCAGAGGGAGGGGTCAAAGGGTCGCGAGGGGGGGGGGGTCTGTGCTGGCATAGCTGGGACATCTGTTTCTCTCGTTGTTGTTCCTCTCGCAAGAGATGCGCAGAGAGGGGAGTCACGTTTTGAGTTTTAAGCACAAGCGCACATCACGAATGAGCAGTCTGGTTCGAGTGGCGCTCACTCTCGCAACTCGGCTCGCAAGAGAGCTGGGGCAGATCGTGCCTCGAAGAGAGATGGAACGAGGAGGGGTCGTTCGAGTCGCAGAAGTCTGAGTTCAACCTGGGTCGAGGCTGGGTTCAGCCGTGCTCCGGCTGGCGGAGCGTCGTGAGGGAGCAAACACCGATGCCGATAGCAGGTGTCGCTTCTCGCAGAACGAAGTTAAGTGCGAGTGAAGCTGGCAGCTGCACGAACAAAGGAAAGCACGGAGAAGAGAGAGTGACGAGTGACAAGCAATCGACCTATAGAAAGGGCGGAAACCATCAAGCGTCGACCAAGCGAGCATCGCAAAGGACGAGCAGCAGCGGATGAGCAACAAGAGCCATCGTTCATCGCCAGGGCGCTCCAAGCCGGTGAGCGCGCAGAGCCACTTCGTCCAGAGCCTGAGCCAACACAGCCTGAAGTAAGGGCGGGTGTCCGTGTGAAGTTGGCAGCGATCAAGGAGAGAGGGACAGCAGCAGCACGACTCGGGCATCACCGAGCATCGTGCCGACTCAACAATCATCCAGCAGTGGAGAAGCCTAGAGCTGCCACCAAGAGAGAGAGAGCGCCATCGAATGCGCCGTGTGTTTGATACACACACACCGACCAACACCCAGTGAGAACAGACAAGACGTCCAGCAGCGACGACGGAACCATCAAGCGCCAAGCAAGCAAGTTTCTTCAAGGAACATGGTGCCAACGCCGCTCAATCCAGCAGTGGAGAGAGGGCGCAGCACGGGCTCGCTGCGGCCACGCCCAAGCCAGAGAGAACCTCTCTGGCCACTGTTTGTATAATCCCTCCCCCACCCCACAAGCTAAAGACAAAACTCCCGGCTCTAATTTTTTTAAAATTAATATTACAAGGGGACAACGCGCACACAACACGCACACGAATAAGATTTTAAAAAGTTATCTTTGTGTTTCAAAAGGGGTTGCCATTTCAAGGTGGTGCGTTCAATATCAACTGATCGTGCAAAGCAGTTGCTGCCGTTGAGTTACATGAATAAGAAATGTTTTATTTTTCGATTTAAAGCTTTCGTGACTGCAAGGATTCATCTTCTTGGTTCTTTCGGTAAAGTCACGTAGAAGGGAAGTAATAAAATAATAAAAATAAAACATTCTCACGACGTTTCGGCCACAACGCAAGTAGCCGTCCTCAGGTGCCATAGACAAACCCAACATTAAATCCTCCCCGTAGAGACGGTTAAATTGCAGTCACGAAAGCTTTAAATCGAAATTTAACCGCCTCTACGGGGAGGGTTTAATGTTGGGTTTGTCTATGGCACCTGAGGACGGCTACTTGCGTTGTGGCCGAAACGTCGTGAGAATGTTTTATTTTTATTATTTTATTACTTCCCTTCTACGTGACTTTACCGAAAGAACCAAGAAGAAGAAATGTTTTAGTCATTTATTTTCGTTAATTGCATAATCTTGCCGATTGAATCTATTGACGTATACTTTTGCCTTTGCATATTAGCAGAGGTGTGGACTCGAGTCATGTGACTTGGACTCGAGTCAGACTCGAGTCATGAATTTGATGACTTGCGACTCGACTTGGACTTGCATAACAATGACTTTGTCCCACCTCTGCATATTAGTGTCATATGTTTGTTTAGAATTAAAATTGCTTAACACCAAGTGTTCGAGTGCTTCTCTCCCAGTCCATGCAAAACTGTCTACCTGCGATGAGATATGAATTTGGAGACCTAACATAACATAAACACACTAAGATAATCAATAAATGTGTAATGCGGGTGTAATCGACCTTCGGGATGTGACGTCACGGGGAGGTGGAGTCATGTGACGTGGGAGGAAGGTTCGGGTCCTTAAGCGGTAAAACCGGAAGGAGAAGGGAGTTGGGTTGAGACTGGAAAAGGGTGAGGCCACGCGGGCGAACCAAGGAGGGGTGGCACCGTCGGCCAGCGGTGGCCAACCCCGGAGACAGTAGTGGGCTACTGGAGGGAGTGAGGCTGCAGCGAGTACAGCCAGGGAGGCTGTGTAAGAGAGGCAGCGGTGAGGCTGCCAGGAGCTACGGGAGCGACAGAGAGAGAGACAGCAACGAGGCTGTCAGAGTCTACGGGAGTGACCCAGAGAGGGGGGCTGCAGCGAGTACAGCCGGAGGGGCTACGTGAGAGTAACAGCAGCGGGGCTGCTACGGGAGCGGCGGAGACCAACAGCGGAGCTGTTGGCGGTGACGAGAGAAACAGCGAAGTCGGCACCGTGTGGAAGGAGATAAATAAGGACAGCCGTGTGGGAAACAGAAACCGAACCAAATAAAGGACACCGAGCCAGACATCGTGGTCAAGTCTTTTATTACAAATGTTTAATCAAAGATAATCGGTTATCCTGATTGATACAACTCTGGATAACGAAGCTAAGGCATAATTATAATAACTGCATACATTAACATAATCACAAGCATTCGCATAAATTACTACGATTATCTCCGTGATAATCATAATTTATGTATATTATTACATACATTAACATAATTCATGCGAATTACGCATTTTTTTGAAACAAGAGCAGTACAGCAGCTCAAGCGGGTGTGGCCTGGTAAATAATGAAAAAAAAACTGAATATTTAAAATAAAACAAAGTTACAAAGTAGCGAGCCAGGTGAAGAGAAATTGAAACTTAAGCAAGATACTGTTTGGTTCTTTCGGTAAAGGCACGTAGAAAAAATAAATAAATTACATAATAGTTTTAGTTTCATTTATTTGGTATAGCCCCGTGAGCCATTCGGCTCTTGAATCGGGTGCAACCGCAACAAACAAACAAAAACATGAACGAGAAAACAAACCTAGTAAACTTAGAAATGTAATGCAATACAACACAGAGTCGGCTAACATAAGTCAACTCCCCAACTGGTTGATGACGTTCTTCCAAAGATTGCTCAATTTGAGAGACACGGAGACACGGACAGAGAGAGATGACAGAGAGAGAGACACACACACACACACATAGACACACAGAGAAAGATGACAGAGACACACAGAGAGAGACAAAGATAAAGATCCCCCATATAGCCTTAACAGACTGTAGGGGCAAGTGCTGTTAGCGAGCACCTATGAAGGCCAGAACGGTACACGAGGGGGTGGGTGGCCAGCACCACGCCCGACCGCCTTTGTCTCCCCAGTGGCGATTTTACACACCTCACCGGGTACTCATTTGAGGCTGAGTCGACCTACGTACACTCACTCACGGACGTACACTCACTCACACGGACACTCCACATGCAGCTGTGGTGCCACAGCGACGGGGCCGCTCTGCCGAGCCAGGGAGCCGCCCGGCTTCCCCCACCGCACTGCCCCCCATCACCCCCCCCCACATAAGCACACATCCGCATTCCCCCCCCCCCCCCCATAGAGCTGGAAGGGAAGGTCACCTGATCGACCGGTTTTTATCCGAGAAACCCTCATCGGGATTAATTCTCACGGTTTCTGGCGATCAGGGAATTGGATGACCTCCCCTGTGCTACGTGGCACCGCGGCGCTGCGGCCGGCCTTAATATGGTGTGGTCGCGGCGTGGGGCATTTGGCCACCGCGGTTGAGGCGCATTTCCCCCCACACAGGCGAGTATCGACGGGGCAGGCAGAGGGAATAAGTATTGCGATGGAGGAGCATCATTAGAAAACACGCAGCGCATCTGAACTGCATAATCAGGCACCCCCGCACCGGCAGCGGAGGGACGACGTAATTACGCTCGGGCACGCAGGCACCATTATTAGGGGAGTTAAAGGATGAGGCTATTAGTATGAATAACCTGGAGAGCGGGGTCACGCGGGCAGCCGTGCACAAATTCCCACGGCGCACCTTTGTCATGGACGCCGCCGCATGAACCTCAATGATGGGGGCCTGCGTGAGAAAGGGATTAATTAGGATTTACGCACTCACTGATTAGCGGATCAAAAGCGCCCGGAACCGCCGTGCACGGGCTCGAGGTGCACGAGCCCATTGTTCAGCGCAGCATCCCTTTGAGGTAGGGAGAATAAAGAGGGGGGCGCAAGGGGGAAGGGGCTCTCTTCTCTCCAGGCCAGCGGACCAGCAGCAGCTCCAGCCAGCGACCCGGACGTCCGTGTGACGTATCGAGGTACCTCCGCGGGCGCCAAACAGTGAGTGGGGAGGTGAAGTAGGATAATAGCAGATAAATAGGGAATAGGTACCGGTTTAGTGGAATAGGCCAGCCTCGTCGACTCACCGATTCAACATTAGTTACCAGGTAATAAATCATTAATAGCGAAGCATGGTCTCGCGTGATCTTGTCGTGCAGTGTGTGCGTGTGTGCGCTCCGTGTGCGATACAGGTGCGCGATCCTAACGTGAGTGGTCAGTGTTGAGCGAGTGCCGTGCAGAGCTGCGTGCGTGAGTGCGCATACGTTCGTTACGTGGCGGATACGGATGCGCGTTGGTAACGTGCCGCACAGGGCTATAGACGGGCACACGCTCGCAGTGTGCGAGAGCTGTACGTAGCGGTGTAAAGAGAGGGGGAGTGGGGCGTTTGATTGATGATGCTGTGCGCACGTATGCTCGCAGCGTGGGAGCGCGGCGCGAGGCTGTAACCGTAGGGGCGTCGCGTTCGAATGCCGGCGAAACCGTAGCGGGTAATAGGGAGGTGGGGTAACGTAAACGAAATAGGGGATGGAGGCGGGAGGGATCTCGGGGGCTAGCGACCCCCACACAGCGTCCCCCCGACTCCTCCATTGAGCTCATGCCCTCCAAGATGCGGGAGGTGCTGGTGGTGGTGGTGGATGAGGAGGTGGAGGTGGTAGGGGTGGTGGTGGTGGAGGTGGTATGGACGGTGATGGTGGAGGTGGAGGCAGTTGTAGTGGTGGTGGTGGCGACTAGCAGCACTTGCCCCTACACCGTTAGAGGCTACACGGCGGGGTGGGCGCGTGACCTCCGCCTTTTGTTCGCGACGCAGCTGAAGTCGTTCGTGGCCAAGGTGGTGGTGAACACGGACGGGCGACGGAGCAACATTATTGCGCCCTACAGGGTGACCGCACGCGCACTCACGCACGCGAGTGCACGCACGCGCACGCGCACTCACGCACGCGAGTGCACGCACGCGCACGCGCACTCACGCACGCGCACTCACGCACGCGAGTGCACGCACGCGCACGCGCACTCACGCACGCGAGTGCACGCACGCGCACGCGCACTTCACGCACGCGAGTGCACGCACGCGCACGCGCACTCACGCACGCGAGTGCACGCACGCGCACGGCGCACTCACGCACGCGAGTGCACGCACGCGCACGCGCACTCACGCACGCGAGTGCACGCACGCGCACGCGCACTCACGCACGCGAGTGCACGCGCACGCGCACTCACGCACGCGAGTGCACGCACGCGCACGCGCACGCGCACTCACGCACGCGAGTGCACGCACGCGCACGCGCACGCGCACTCACGCACGCGAGTGCACGCACGCGCACGCGCACGCGCACTCACGCACGCGAGTGCACGCACGCGCACGCGCACGCGCACTCACGCACGCGAGTGCACGCACGCGCACGCGCACTCACGCACGCGAGTGCACGCACGCGCACGCGCACTCACGCACGCGAGTGCACGCACGCGCACGCGCACTCACGCACGCGAGTGCACGCACGCGCACGCGCACTCACGCACAGCGAGTGCACGCACGCGCACGCGCACTCACGCACGCGAGTGCACGCACGCGCACGCGCACTCACGCACGCGAGTGCACGCACGCGCACGCGCACTCACGCACGCGAGTGCACGCACGCGCACGCGCACTCACGCACGCGAGTGCACGCACGCGCACGCCGCACTCACGCACGCGAGTGCACGCACGCGCACGCGCACTCACGCACGCGAGTGCACGCACGCGCACGCGCACATCACGCACGCGAGTGCACGCACGCGCACAGCGCACTCACGCACGCGAGTGCACGCACGCGCACGCGCACTCACGCACGCGAGTGCACGCACGCGCACGCGCACTCACGCACGCGAGTGCACGCACGCGCACGCGCACTCACGCACGCGAGTGCACGCACGCGCACGCGCACTCACGCACGCGAGTGCACGCACGCGCACGCGCACTCACGCACGCGAGTGCACGCACGCGCACGCGCACTCACGCACGCGAGTGCACGCACGCGCACGCGCACTCACGCACGCGAGTGCACGCACGCGCACGCGCACTCACGCACGCGAGTGCACGCACGCGCACGCGCACTCACGCACGCGAGTGCACGCACGCGCACGCGCACTCACGCACGCGAG